>NC_137264.1:43389069-43989069 GCF_053477335.1 Acartia tonsa | reverse complement strand
AAGATTAAATAATAATTATTCTTCTCTTGTACATTTAATTATATTTCTAATTATGAGCCAATTATTTTATTGAGATAAAAGAAATTAGTTCTGAATATTAATTCATTTACAATTATGATCATTCATTTCTTCTTTAATATTATTAGTAAATTGATTTTCTTTAATAAAATAAATTAGAGTTTCATAAATTATAAATAAGTGGGGTGCTTTATTCTTTTTTAAAAGCTCCCCTGAAAAACAATGATACAAAAATAATAGGTACAAAGGAGAATTGTGTAAGTTTCACTAATTTAAACCAACACAAAGATTTAAAACTCATCACTGTACATGCAGTATAAGGTAAAATTGCGAAAAGCGGTTGCAAAACATTTGCTGCTGCTTCCTTTGACAATTGTTGGTAAAAACGGCAGGAAATGGGAGATTTTTGATGGTTTTGCTGATCTTTTTGCTGGTTTTTAAAAGATGCTAAACTGCAGGGCTCTAAAGTGATAAGACTATGACAGGTAAAATGATGTAAATTCCCAATAACAACACACAAAATCTTTAGTAACCAATCAAAATTTAATAGTCCCCAAAGTTATTAAGCCAACTAATATGAAAACGTTATTATAAAACTTGGGGACTAGTGAAATCAACAGCACATTGTCCCCTTCCTTCCTTTCTAAATTGCATCCCCCTTTAAAACATAATAAACTGTACAATCATTCAGAATAGTAGTAGTACTATAAATGGACGCTGTCAATTAATCGCAACGTATACAAAATCAATCAATCAATCAATGTCAATCTAATACAATAAAGGGGTGAATCAAATACAAAATTCGAGATAGGTAGGGTTAGGTAAGGTTTAGGGGAGGGGGATAAGGGGTATCATTTATAATCAGGGAAAAAGGGGACAATCAGTTTAAATTTCTTTATATTCCCCCAACAAGTTAACAAGGCGGCATTTCTCACATAAGACTTTGAGGGTGGGGGGGTTATAATTGATTTCTGTTGTTATATCCCTTCATTCCTGTTTATAATAGGTAAAGCTGGATACTAAAAGGGAATCAAAAGTGATAAATTGGTATATAATATATACAAGTTAAATAAAATTAATCCTATCTAATTAAGTATCTGAATGAGTGTCCTGTCTATATATGTATGATCTGGGCAAGTTTAATGCTAGTTTAAGAGGGTGGGAAGGTTATAATTAATATCTTTACGAGAACTACTACAAAGAAAAAATAATCCACTGCCTCATTTTTTCCTCAGCAAGAAACTAAATTGGAAAATAGGAAAGAGAGGAATGATCTAAACGCTTTAGATTTATCTTTGATAAAAGAACGATATCTCTAATAATTACCGTAACTCTATTTGCTTTTAATAATCATTTACTAAGTATTATCTAAGATTGCAATTTTTTGGGAGGTTTCAAATAAGCTTTTGTGAATTACAAGTTAAGAGGTAAAATTGCTATAGCATGGTAGTATTTATAGACAGAGAGAGAGGGAACAATGGGCTGTTTATTACACTAGTCTACGTTTTATTATTGGTTGGCTTAACAACTTTGGGGACTTTAGTGAATTTTGATTGGTTGGGTTTATTAAGTTGAGTGTTCAAGCGTTTCAATCACTTATTTTAATCTACAAAATCTCAAAAGAGTACAAATATCTCCAATTTATAATATGGTTACTCTATGGTATTGCGTAATAATAATCCCCGATGAACTGAAAATAGTTGCCGAATGTGTACGCAGTTTCCTGGGTGTTTCCTCATCCTAGCTCAATATTTACTACTAGCTACAAATCTTCAAACTTCCATTAAAAAATCAAAATTTAAATGTATAAACGATTTATACATTATACATTTGAATTTTTTAAATTTTGATTTTTTTTGAAGTTTGAAGCTTTTTTAGCTAGTAGTAAATATTGAGCTAGGATGAGGAAACACTCAGGAAACTGCGTACACATTCGGCAACTATTTTCAGTTCATCTAATCCCCTGTTGAAAAGAGTGTAAATGTTCCTTAATCTATTCCTACATTATCAATACGGCGACTCTCACCGACAGGGGATATATATAATTGAAAAGGAATCAACAACGAAAAAATCCACCTCTAATAGTTATCGCATCTTATTATAAACAGCTATCCGCGGTTATAAAAATGTACATTTATAAGATTAAAACCAAACCAGTTTTTTTAGCCCTAAGTTGCCGAAAGCTAAAAAATTGGTTTTTATCTTATAACTGTACATTTTTATAATCGTAGAAAACTGGATATAATACGATGATATAAATAATTTTTCCGTATGACTGAGAGCCAGTTCTAATGAATGTGAAGTAGCCGATCGATATTTCTATCCCTGTTAGTGTTCATTCAATACAGAAAAATAAAACTTTTGAATAAAGTCGTAGGATGAGTGTATGTATGTGTCTAATAATATCTTGAAAATGATCAGTAAGCCATTTTTAAGAAGCCGTTATATTATATATATTTTATTGTGGGAAAATGGTTACTTATTCCGCAAAATAGCTTAAAACATGGCCATGATCTTATAGAGCTTCCCTACAAATTATGGACCTTTGTATTTTTCTGTTCTTGAGGTCTTAGAGACCACAAACCTACACACACAAACACTCACATACATACATTTACTTTTCAGTTACTTTGAATAAACATCCCATATTCTTTCTTAATCTTTTTTATCCTTCTTTTGGAAGCCGGCGCGTGTTAACATTTGGTCTTGATTAAAGGGAATCAAATATTTTTGTCTAAGTTTGACATTCATAAAATTAAAATTAGGCGCTAGTATACTACTAAACTACTAAATTTATGTCCTCTAGTAAGGGAAAAAATAATGTCAGCAGGGACAGAAATAATAGTATCCTTACCGCCTTGTTGAGTCTGTTTCTGGCTGCCAGATTGATTTTATACTTGGGAACTATCACTTTATATATTTACAGATCCACTTGCCCTTATTTCAGATTCATATATCAGTGCTTTATATTAGAAGATTTTCTATCATTGGATAATTAGAGTGAAATAATAGAGGGGGAAGGGGTTAAATAACTGTATGTCCCCTTCTCGAGGGCCTTGTGCCGACTTTCAATTGGGTCTTTGAAAATCAACCAATTGCGTCGGGAATATCAACACAGCCAAGTCGCTACAGAAGAGTTGAAAGCAGACGAAAAAGGTCTCCAACAGGGGGATCCGGGTAGTTGTCTTGTTAAACTTCTACTATAGATCTATCATTGGATATGCAAGCAACTATATAAGGATGACAACTATAATTTTGGTTCTTCTTAAATAGCCTAAAAACAATCAGCACAACCAAAAAAAGATTTAGAATGGGCTGATTTTTTAAAATGAATATATGACAACATCTTTTAAGGTGAAGCCCTTAAATCAGACGGTAGGACAAACGAACATTAACAAAATTGTGTTAAATTGTTAATATTTAAGATTGATTTAATGCAGCATAGTGTTTAAGGACATACTTACATTTTCGGACCTTTATCATAGAGATGCTTCGCTAATAATATTGCACCTTGTTGTTCTAGGACTCAATCCATAAATCAGATGAGTAGGGTAATCATACGGTGAAATATTTGTTATCAAAAAATTATAAATCAACTTCTTTTAAATGTTTAAATGCCTAAATTAACGATAAGAGCTATCCTGACGGACAGACCGACCCTTAACATATAAAAAGTTTGCTTTTAAAAATAGTTTTTTTGCGAAAACGATACACACAGTTAAAGTTTTAGAAACATCCAAACGAATTGAAAAGAAATATGTATCTTTCTCATGTCTACAAATTAGATTTCATTCAGAGCAGAGGGTGCAAAACAACTATTTATCTCAAACTTTCCAATCAGGGACAAAAAGTATATTGAGTTTTCTTAAAATTAGGTAGGTATAGGTTTCATTTGTAAAAATTAATTTTGTTATTAATACAAACTGTGACAAAACAAGTATATTCATGGATAATGGCAGTGTAGCGCAGTAATAACAAACGGACGTGTTTTTTGTATAGTAAAAAATAAGAAGAATTTGGTCGTATATTTTTTAAAAATTCCATCGACAGACAAGATAGTTACTAACTTTATAACTTTAGTACAAATTATAAAAAAGTTGTGCTACAAAACAAATTCTATAATAGTTATTTATCGCAAGGTATTATAAACAGCTTTCCGCAGATAAAAAAGTACTATTTTCAGATCAAAACTAGTTTTGTTAACCCCGACTTGCGAAAGGCACGGCTTTACAAAACTGGTTTTAACATTATGATTGTACATTTTTATATTCGTAGAAAACTGGATAGAATACGATATGATACATGATTTTTCAGTCTGGCTTAGAATTGGTTTCGAATCCATACAGGAAATATATTTTACCATCCGTTCATCCTTAGAACTTCTATCTTTCTTTACCTAATCAAACTAAGAGAACAGTTGAAAGATTTACAATTAAGCTTCAAACAATTTCATTTAGAAATAAATGCATTTTGTTCACATAAAAAAAGTTTTTTTGTTTGTTTAATTTGTACACTATGGTTTCTAGAACATATTTGTACACTTTTTATTTCTACTTTTTGGGTGAGCTTATTATTGGTCATTTTCAAGGGAGGGGTGGGATTATTATTATTAGTCATTATCATAGGATAGGGAGGGCTAAAATTCCACTTATCATAATACTTTAAAATGTTATATAACCCAATCTAAAACCAATCTAAAAGAATCTTGTACAATTTAATAAAAAATATTATTCTATCAATTGAAAAATATTAATCTAAAGAATATTTTGTCTAAAATTCTCTAGAAAACTTACTTATTACAATTTTTTACAAAAGTGGAACACCACACCTCCCTTATTCTAAATTTTAGAAAGAGAGGGGTAGGTTTCTGGTAGAATCCGTAAAGGTTATGTGTTATAAGTTAAAAACAGTAGTAGAACGATAAAAATTTATGTTAACTTTTTAAAAATAAATTTGTAATAGAGTTCTTTTCAATAAGAAATATACATATTTAGTGAATATTATCGTTCTACTACTATTTTAAAGCCTTAAAACACACACCTCTACGGATTCTACCAGAAACCTACCCCTCTCTTATTATTCTAGTCCTTGGATATTCAGGGATAGGACAATGGCTGATAAATTTCTATGCATCCTTTATGATAAATCAAAATTACTTCTTAGTTATTGGTTGAAAATTTTGAACACTTCTAGCGTTTAGAGTCTACAATTAAGATAACTTAATAATAAAACTTTGGGTACTAGTGTAACTTACAGTCCAATGTACCCTCCCTCCTTGAACCTAACCTATATTATGCATTAAAGGAAGCCTGCAAGATTTACCACGCTTTAACTGCTGAAAGACTGCCACAAGTAGACCCAATACCCCAAATTTGAAGCCTTCAGCTTCTATAACAAAAAAGTTCTAGGCATTTTAAAATTTCAATGCTAATGTTAAAAATTTTGAAATTAAACTACGTGGCCTAGAAACAAAATTATAAGCTTATTTTTGTCATAAATTTAGGTTTCCAGTAACTAATTATATTTTTACAATAAAAATGCCCATTTTTATAGTAAAAATCATTATTAAAAAATAAGTCTAACTTGCGTTGTACCGAGTGTACTGTAGCCAATCAGAAGGCTGAATCAGCTAAGCAACCAATCACAGCTGAGCTTGTATTAGCTTCCCTCTTTGTTTCCGCTATGATTTTCGTTTACAAATGCAATTTACATCAAATTTTTTTCATAGATTTTGACTTTGAAATGTGGTGTTTTTATTGTAAAAATATAATCAGTTACCGGCAATCTAAGTTTCTGACAAAGATAAGGTTATAATTTTGTGTCTAGGCGACGTAATTTAATATTGTTTTTTTTTCTTTTATGAGCATTGGAAATCTTTCAAAACTTTCATTGTATATAAATAATATTTTGAAATGCCTAGAACTTTTTTGTTATTAAATCTGAAGGCTTTAAATTTGGGGTATTGGGCCTACTTGTGGCAGTCTTTCAGCAGTTAAAGCGTGGTATTTCTTGCAGGCGTCCTTTAAAAAGGTGTTTTTTTGTGGTCCAATTTTAGTGAGTAAGAAATTGCCACTTATTCTTTTTACGTATTTTGCAACTACTTCAAAAATAATTAAAATTATAATGTACAAAAAATATTTGATGCATATCTAAAATTTGATATTATTTAGAAGAACTATTTTAAGAACACTTTTACATTAACATCGCATTTGATATAATTTTTTTACTATTAAATAAAACCAGCGTGTCATTTTTTTATGAATGTATAAGTATGAGAGTTTAAAACATTCATAAAAATTCATATGTCGCGAAGCAATATCAATTGTTTTGACAAATAAAATCTAAGCAAAATAATTTGGCAAAAAAGACACTTTGACTTTAGGCAATATATGCTTAGCTAAGTTATTTTTAATCGATCATTTAAAAGTAACAGAATATTAATTTCTGTTTTTCTGTCTTTGAAGGAACTGCCAAACCACTGAACTGATATGGCTCTACTTTTTAGTGAAGTTGAACTTTTTTACCTTTTCTTTTTAGAACTAAAATCAAAATTTTAAAAACCTCCCTTTTCCATCAATTGTCCGCAGAGGCCTCTTAATAGTTAATAAACAAAGGTATACCCTACCTAAAAAGTAGCTGCTCTTTTAAAAATTCTCATAGACTAAAACTCAACAGGAGTACTGACTACCAACTTCTAATCAAGAAAAGTTTTTGACATGAAAAGACACATTGCAACAACTTTCTATTTCTTACACATGTGTTTCAATTCAACAAGGATGATACACTTTTAAAAGCGAAGCTTTCTATACTCATGGTCAGTCCGTCCGTCCGTCCGTAACGGAGAGCTTTTATCATTAATTTAGACATTTTAGAGTTATCCTGTAGATTTGGAAAGCGTAACAACTCTATAATCGTAATATCAGATTTTAACTTTGTAAACAATTTTTCATAATTATCCTATTCATCTGATTTTTGGAATACTTCTTCCTAGGACAACAAATACAAAGCTAAAAACGAAGCATCTCTATAATCAAGTTCTAAAAAATGTAAGTATGTTTTTAAACAGTATCCTGTAATTAAGCATTTATATTCTGCCTATTAAGTTTTTCATTCTACTAGTGTTAATGTACGTTTGTCCTACTGTTTCAGAGCTTCGCTTTTATGGATGTTATCATACTTGTTAAATTTCTATATTAAATCCAATATGAGTTGTGAGTATGATAAATGTTTGTCTATATGTCTTTTTAGTGAGATCTAATCCTATGTATGTACTAAAGTGGAGAGATGTATGTGTTTTTGTATATTACCAGCATCACCTTACAAAAACTTTGGAAAAGTCCCTTTCGTAACATCGCCCCTTAAGGAGCAATTCGTCGTATTTTTAAAATGGCTTTTTATAGGTTATTTTAGGTTAGGTTATATTGGGTTAGGTGAAAAATACGAAGAATCGCCCCATAAGGTGCGATTTTACTAAAGGGACTATACCCAAAACTTTTTATAGACATATCTACAATTATACAAAAGTTCTGTATTGGTATATTGTATATTGTTGCTACAGCGACAGTTAGATAATTGGACCATTGATTGCAGTAACGTGCCCTACGACCACTGCACTGGGGGAAGGGGATAAAACCATTATGGGGGGATAAAATTGAAAGACAAACCTACTTGATATTAATGGTGGTGTGAGCACACCCCCTACCGCACGCCACTATTGCAAAATATGTAAGTGATTAAAATATATTTTTAAAGAGAGCATTCTTAAATACTTTTTATATATTTTTAGTAAATATAACATAAAGAAAACTATTTCTAGTCTTTGTTATATTCTAAGAAAATAGAATAAACCAATACAACAAAAAACTTATTTATATATCTATCTATTGAAATACTTGAGAAAAGTGGTAAAAGAAAAGATCAGAACCATAACTCTATTTTCCACCCAAACAATGAAAAACCTTTTTGCTTTTTTTCGTGTGGTAAAATAAAAGAATAAATATGCATTAATGAAATGTGTACTGTTTTTAACATAGAAGTTATACCTCATCGTCACAGGAAGCTTACTACGAAGTTTAAAATTAAAAGAACGATTCTAACATGTCTAAATTAGAGCTAATTAGCCGAAAAGACACACAATTTGCTTTTAAATTATTCATACAGAACTGTTTTTCAAAAAAATATTTAAATTAATTCATGTTAAACCTTAAGAGATTTGTTGATAAAATTATCCACATCAAACTAGTTTAGTTCTAAAGTTGTTGAAATTAATTTAAAAGTTAAACTATGCGAAATGTGTAATGTAAATAATTAGGTCAAGGTAAAATAATAACAAGCATTCTATTTTTATGACAGATAAGACGGAACAAGAACCCTTTTGAAATATCAAAAATATTTATTTTCATAATTCATAATTTTCATATTTGAAGTATGTATGTAAGTATTATTAAAAAAAATAATGATACAAAGAGTGAAATAAGCTTTAATACTAATGAATTTTTGCTATCTCAATTTAAAAAACACAAATAGATAGCGAAAGTAAAAAGCACTCACCTCCCCCCAGCTACACTCTTTAATATAACTTTTGATCAAAACGCATAGGATGACAACTGCTACTTGCAAGAAAAACTATTTCCTAAATGCCTGGATAACCGACCATGTAAAGAATAACAATACTATACCACATATTAACACAAAAGATATCAAAGATACAAATATATTAGATTGCTATACCAGAGATTAAATTGTATTTGTAATCAAGCCATGCTTTTAATTTTGTCAACTTTCAAACACAAGCACATTGGATAAAAGGCCTTATTGAAACCAAACTTAAACATTGATGAAAATGGCAGAGAAAAAAAGTAAAAATGAACAGAATAATATACCAAATAGGATAACAACTCTATAAATCAAATATAAGTAGATGGGATAGAATCAAATCCTTATTGAAATCAAAGACTGATGAACTTAGTATGAGGAAAGAAAAAAACTTTTCACTCATTACCCTAATAAGTATGAAATAAGGTTAATATAATACCACCTCTAAACACAAAACGCATAGGATAAACTCAAAAGTCTTATTTAAGTCCAAAAATAAACTAACTTTTCACTCAATACCTTAATGACAATGAAAATAATAACAACCCCACACCGAATTTAATAAAATACCAATAATATAAAAAAAGCACGTGAAGAGAATCAAAAGCTTTCTTCAAGTCAAAAAACTCTTAATATTTAAATAAGCATGTAAAGAATAACAATCCAATACCATATAATAACTCAAGAATATATCACTAATGCAAATATTAACACATGGAATAGAACTAAAACCTTATTGAAATCCAAAGTCAAAACATTCTTAACAAATAGCAAGGAAAAAACTCTTTACTTAATACCTTAATAAGCATGTAAAGAAGAGCTATTCTATGCCATATATCAACACAAGAATATATCACTAATGCAAATATAAACAAATGGAATAGAATCAAACCCTTATTAAAATCCAAAGTCTTAACATTCTTAACAAATAGCAAGGAAAAACTTTTCAATTAATACCTAAATAAGCTTGTAAAGAATAGCAATCCAATACCATATATTAACTCACGAATATATTACTAACACAAATAGATCAAAACCTTATTGAAATTCAATGTCAATATATTGTTAACAAATAGCAAGAAAAAAATCTTAACTTAATACCCTAATAAGCATGAAAAGAATAACAAAAACATAAAATAAAACATAAAAATATAATAACATTGAGTTCACCCTTTGCCCAAATAGGCATTAAAATTAGATTAATAGAATACTACCTCTAAAAAAAATAAGTAAATGAAATACGCACATAGGATAGTATCAAAAGCCTTATTGAAATCTAAAAATACTTTGAAAATGACAAGAAAAATCCCAATACCAAAATAAGCTTGTAAAGAAAAACAACCCCAATACCATATATTAACACAATAAGATATCAATAATACAAATATATCAGAATCAGCTGGCCATACCAGAAATTGAGATGTATTTGTAAATAAATCTTGCTTTTCTTTTCTTTAACATTTCACAAACAAAAGTATATTTGTATATTTCTTTAATTTTTTAACTTATTAAAATGAATTCAAAGCCACTTATATATAAAGTTATCTTTATATGAAAAAAAACATTACATACCAACTTTATTATATTTTTTTATAGTTTATAAAAAGAAAATTCTAAAAAGTCAAAAAATCAAAAGTCACTTTACCTAAAAAAAATGACCAAATCTGAATGACTATTTTAAGGAGCTTATCCCGTTTATTAACTTTAAATGTAAAAGCACTGGTATATCAAAAACCTTCGGAGTTAAAAACAATCCAAGTTAGCTCTTGAATGAGAGCCAACGGAGATGAAATAACCTCTCTGGTGAACAGCTGAGGCCGAACTATGAAGCGAGATGAAACCAGCCTCAAAACCTCTACACATCCCCCCCTCTCACATATCCCCTAACATATTCCCCACGTCCATTTTGCATCATACCCACCTCCCTTTCTTATCCATCCTCACTTCCCTATTTAATATCCCCCTTTTTTCCCAAATATGCATCCTCACCAAACCATTCTTTAGTAACCAAAAATCCCCCCCCCCCCTCCTTCGTGAAGGACATTTTTGGTATATCTCCATATAATATTCCCTATTCTGATACACATGGTTACTCTATACCCAGGGATCTAAAGGGAAAAGTCAATGGACAATAAATTTGTTCAATCCAAATGATTACAAACAAAATACCCCTACCAAAATCATTGGTTAAAAAGTTTGGACTTTAATAGTTTGAAATTAACAAATCAAAATACAAAAGAAATAACCAGACCCAGCGAATAGATAACGTGGATAATAAAACTTTGGGTACCAGTGTAATTTTCAGTCCAATGTTCCCTCCATCCCTGTTATATACTACTCAATATTCTCTTATTCTACGGCGGATCAAAAATGAACGCAAAATAAATAGAAATTTATCTTCAACATTTTTTCTTATTAATATGAACGGTTTTATACAGATTGCTTAGAAATGAATAAAAATATAAGAATTTTCTCTTTCTTGAAACTAGATTAAACAACAACAAAAACTATTAACAATCTAGTTAATATTTCATTTAATATACCTATCTATTTCAAATCTTTTATAGTTATTCAGGCAAATTTGATCCGTTTAAAATAGTTTTTAGTTTCCTAATCATCAACAAAAAATTACCTTACCGGAAAGTTTTATAGCTTTATATTTACAAAATCTACCATTACCAGAAAATAAACAAAATATTCTAAAATTTAAAGTCTCCAACGGAAATTAGATGCAGTTGAGTTTAAAAAGGTTGGAGGTGACTCGTGCAAAATAAATCCAATTATGAGTCACACTTTTCATGTACATTGAGAAAAAACTTCATGGATTTTAAAAATAATTCATTAATTCTTTTTAGTGGTGTAGATACTCTATAACTAGAATATACGCGTTATTAAATTAATAAAGGAAAACATTATTGTAACCTTCTCTTTTTATGACACATATGCTATCCTGATAACACACCTAATACAAAATAAATGACAAAAAAATTTACAGCATCGAGATTGAGCCTTTTAGACCTAATTACCCAAAAAAATTTAAATAGAACTACCTTTTTATTACGCATCAATTTACAAAGATATAACAAAGGGGAGGTAGGTTGTGCTAAAATTCCGTAAACTTGTGAGTTTTAAAAATTTAAAATAGAAGGTGAACTAAGTTATACCCCAAAAACTGCCAGTCCAAATTTTAAAGTTCTACTTCTATTTTAAATTCTTAAAACTCAAAACTTTACGGAATTTTAGCACAACCTACCTCCCCCTTTTAAAGTTTTTATGTAGGTACTAATAATACTAATTTAACTAACACTTGGAAATACAGCAAAAAAATTAGGTATTATCAAAGGTTCAATGCATAAAAAAAATCTATGATATGTTTAGTAAAAGTTAGCAACATGTTCCCTAATAATATACATTAGAAGGATTCATTTTTCATGCTAATACAACATATTTTATTCCAATATACATATACAAAAAAGACAAGGAAAACAACATCCATAAAAGAGAAGGAAAAATGAGGTACAATTTTTCTTACAGTGATGAATATATACATATACATTATACATGCGCTTCAAGTTCAAACAATGAATTTAATAAATATAACAATATAATCAATTTTTCCAAGAAGTTTTTATAGAACGAGAAGTTTTAACTAAACCTACTGTGAGAGTAGATTTGATCGGTATTAATCATATAATATTTAATTAAACCAAGTTTCATAACGATCATACAATTATTTCGTGCTTAAAATACAGAATATCTAGCTATTTTAGACGTATTGACGTTGAAACATACGTATACTAAGTTGTACAAGTCCTAATAATAGAAAAGCTTTGCTTCTAAGAGAAATAAAGGATAGAAAAAGAGATATTTGGTTTCTTCTTTGTAAGCTAATTTTATTTCAAACAAGGAGACCTTTATCGAGCATAGGAGAGCGCAACTATATTTTAAAGTGAGTGTAGGGGTGTAACACTTTTAAAGCGGTTTCCTTTAAAGTGACTGGTCGAGCAAAAAAAACCTTCTGTTCTTTTAATAATTTGAAAATGAGTGGTAGTTTATCCTGTATTTGTTTTTACTATAGGTCAGACATGAGATATGGTTAGTTCATATTGTGTAATAGGTAGCCCCGCAGGAATGGGCCACGTAGGGTTAAGGCACCTGGCAGGGATTAGGCACAAGGAGTAATAAACTAAACTATCTCATTTTAACTTTCAATTTATTTAAAAATAAATGTGGGGCACCGGAGGGAGGGGGGTTCCGTGCTCGACACGTACTAAACACAAAGGAACTAAACCAAAAAAATCAAAGTATTATTGGCTGGCATGAAAATTGCTTTAATGATGTACAATGAGGAACTGTAAAGAAATGACTGTGTTACCGCCGCTGCCGCCGAAATACGTGCCATGGCCCAAATTAATATTACAATTTCTCGCCATATTAGAATCAGGTGAGAAAAACCTAATTTCAAGTACCTAATATTAACATTTAACAATCCATTGATCTATCCCTCTATTCCTGTAGTTAAATACAAATTTTGACAGCATCTATACGTATTTTTTTGCAGTAACAAATCCTTTGAGTATTTCCTTTCCCAGTTGGATGAAGAAACCTTAAATATCAGGGGTAAATAGGTAACTAACTTACTTTTCAGATAATAAATAAAAATTATGAAATATAATGTTTAATTAAAAAAAAGTCGCCTAATATTAGCTACTTTGACTAGAGGATGGGGAAGGGGGGGGGGAGTTCAGTTCACCCTTTTCTGTCAATTTCAGTTTAAACAGGAAGTTTTTTTTATTTTGGGGGGATGGGGTATTTTTTCTTTAGATGATAAGTTAAATGTAAGAGGTATTCTCCAACAAAATAGTTATAAACCATTCCTGATCTATAAGGAAAACCATATCGGTTCAGCGGTTAACAAGATCCTTCGTTACAGAGAGACAGACATGCACACACAGTTACTTTTACACATAGGGGTAGTTAAATAGTTTTTAAGGGGTAGTTAAATAGTTTTTAAGGGGTAGTTAAATAGTTTTTAAGGGATAGTTAAATAGTTTTTCATATAATGAAATGTAAGATTGTTTTCTTGTTTTTTATTCTTATACGACGAAGCTACTCTACAAGTCTACAACTTAACTTTTATCAGTTTTTAAATTCTTCCTTCATCAAACATTTTCTCCTTTTTCTCTGACTACATTTATATAGAAGATTGGAAAAAGATGCCGCACTTTCTACAATATTAAGGGATACAGGCATAGGACAATAAAATAATCTTAAAGTAAAAGAATAAATTTTCCATTTTAGGGAAGTTGGATCATGGAAAAGAAACGAAGTAGCGAGTTTCGTCGTATTTTCACGGTAGCTTTTGATAGGTTATTTAAAGTTAGGTTAGTTAAATGTTAATGATTGCCCTGCAGGGTTAGGAAATTGGCCCCGCAGGGTTACAGCACCCCGCAGGTGCCAGAAATAGGAGAAAAGCTTCGCTTTCTTACCATGATCTGGGAAGCTTTATAGCGGACCTGGGTTGGTTTTATTTTATTTCTAAATATATTACTCTTGAATTATTTAGGCTATTGTTCAAACATCCCCCGAGCTCCCTTAACCTTCAATTACAGAGCCTCTTGATGCTTGGGGCGCAGTTATTAATATTTCAAAATATGAAATTGATTATCCTTTTCCTGTCTGCCATACTTGAATAAAGTACAATTAAATACAGCTAAAAAAGTATTATAGCAGAGACATTACAATGTGTATTAGTTTACTATATACTTTTTAACACCTTGGGGGATTGTTAACATCCTATTATATTAAGTAGTGAGCCTTTTTTTGTCTGTAGCGAAGGATCTCGCTAACCACTGAACCGATATGGCCCTCCTTTACAGTGAAACTTCTTATAGGTCCCGGGATGGTTTTTGGCTTTTATAAATAAAATCTAGGTATGGTGTTAGGCTCATTTTCTGCCCTTCCATATCCTGCGATTATAGAGCCACTAGATAATAGGAGCGTAGTCGCTAGTATGTACACAAAGACGTACAAGAGAGGGGGGGGGTGGGTGGAGGGTTAATATCCCGACTGTAACATTTTTAAAAATATATTAGATTTACCCCTCCCCCGCCCCATTGGCCAAATTTTGAATAACAAAACTCTGCAGTTTATTCATGTTAACCTAACCTAACAATATTTAAGTTTAAATGAACACCAACGCACACAACAATGTGAGATTTATCATTTTCCTTTCAATACATCTTAAAATCATATTCCTCTAGACAGATATCATCTTTGTTGCTACAATCCATATTATGTGATGGGTAAAATAAGGATAACACTGAAACCTATTTTTGACTACTGGAACCAACTGCGAGGATCGTTTAACCTTTACTTAAACTAACCTAACCTAGAATAAACAACAAAAAATAAACCACCCAAAATTCCAAAATGCAAAGATCAACAATTTAATGACCAAACAAGAAATTACTGTTATCAAGCATTAGCACTTTTCATTTTAATAAAACATAATATTCAAAATAAAACTGAAAAACAATCTGATGTTCATGTTTTAGAATTATCTAAAATGCAAGATGCCTAAAAAGAACTTAATTACGATTCAAACTACTGTCACAAAAAATCATACAAGTAATCACCATTTAAAAAAGAAGAATTCTAAAAGCATTGAATATAAAAATAAGGTTAGTAAAGATTATTTACTAAATATTTGTACATAAAATAAAATATATTTGTTTTACATCTATATAAAGTATAAAAAGCTTGCTCATCATTTCCTAACTTAACCTATTTTGGGAAATATAGTTTAATAAATTATCATGTGCAAAAATGGGAAAGATTGCTATTGTAGAGTTTATATTATCTTTAATTGTTAAGACCAAAACAGTACTAAATTTTAAAAAGATGCAATATGGCTTAAATTAATCTTACCTTCATTCGAATGTTACATTTTTTACTGAATGTGCACTTTTAGCATTATGTAAAAATATAAGTAGGTAGAATAAAAATTTAGGACAAAACTGTAATTCTTTAGTAAATAAAACTTTCCATCGTTCAGAAACTGTTACAAACACTAGGATAATAAATTTCTATGTTGTATTCATAGGTGTCCACCCATTTCAACAAAATAATCATATTATTAAAACAGCATAAAACTTCCTATTGCATTTTTAACTTTACTCCCGTTATGTAACACACTTCCTTATTTATTCGCTAAAAGCGTCATTTTTTGTCAATAATCCGTAAAATTGGATGCAAGCTTCCAGTCAAATGCGCTTATTAAGTCAAACTGTACTTAATTTTAATAAGTGCATTGTAAAATTAAACACATAATTAAGAACAGTTTGACCTAATATGCGCATTTGACTGGAAGCTTGCACCCCATTTTGAGGATTGTTAAGAAAAAAGACGCTCTTTGTCCTTTTTTTTGCAAAAACATAAACACACAATGCGAATAAGAAAATATGCAGAAGTGAAGGGACACCTATATTCAGAATGTTATATCTCGGTGAAATTTAGCAGATTGTGAAATCAGTGAACAAAAGATTGATTGATGATAGATCTATATTCTACACCTAGGGTCGCCTAACAAAACAGCGGGAAAACAAGGTGAGTAAATTTAGTATCTTACAATTCGGTGTACTACAGCATTTTTAGTCTAGTTCATCCTTAAAGTAACAGGATGTTTGTTTGTTTTTTATTCTCAACCTCTCCTAAAGAAAGGACCCATTAAAAACTATATTTCTGTCTTAATTTTCAAATATTTTTAGTTCTAAATATAAGGTTTAGCATGTATGGGGCACACCAACGCTAGGAGGAAAAGAGGAGTAAAAGTATAGGAAATACACTTTTGAAAATTTAACAATTAGCCGCTTTGTAATAACAACTATGCCATCATATATTCGTAGACTATCATAATCTTCAAAATATTTTCTAGGTATTTCAGGAAGAAAGAGGACATGAAAATTACATGAGTAGAAGAATGTTTATGGCGTTGCTACAAAAGACCTACCCCTACAAAAGGTCTACTCTACAAAAGACCTAACCCTACATAAGACCTACTCTACAAAATACCTACCCCTACATAAGGTCTACTCTACAAAAGACCTACCCCTACATAAGACCTACTCTACAAAATACCTACCCCTACATAAGGCCTACTCTACAAAAGACCTACCCCTACATAAGACCTACTCTACAAAATACCTACCCCTACATAAGACCTACTCTACAAAAGACCTACGAATATATATTGTTATATAAACATCAAATCCTTATACTAAAGTAACAGGATGTCTGTGTATTTTTGTGTCTGTGTGTTTGTATGTTTGTACATAAGGATCTCGCTAACCGCTGATCCGATCGGGTTCTCCTTAACAGGGTAGCTTCTCATAGGTCCCGGGAAGGTTTATAACTATTTTCTTGGGGGGTGAGACACCCCCAACCCCCTCCAAAAATGAAAAATCACCGCCCAAAAAAAAAGAAAAATTAAAAATTTTTTTAACTAAAATTAAAAATGAGGAGGGGGGCACCCCCCTCCAAAAAAAAAAAAAATATTTGCCCCCCCCCCCAAAATATTTTTTTTAAATTTTTCTTTTAAAATCTAAAATAAGAAATTGAATTATTAAATTAGACTCTCTCCTCCTCAAGTGCCCCTAGAGGCCTCTAGGGGGCGTAGCCGCTAGTTTATTAATAAAGTAATACATAATCAATACATGGCCGCAGCGCTCGGCCCCCTGGCCTGCCTAGCCGCGGGCGCTCGGCCCCCTTACCTATAACCTAACCTAACCTAAATATTGTAAAAAAAAAATATTAAAATTTGAAAAAAATCTACCAACCACTTTTTGTAAATCAACGAAATTCTAAAATATAATTAAGTTAATGTACGATAAACATTCATACATTATTACATATAAGTTAGGTTAGGTTAGGTTATAGGCAAGGGAGCCGAGCTCCCGCGGCTAGGCAGCCAGGGGGCCGAGCTCTGCGGCCATGACCTTCTAGCATTACGATTTTTTATAGAGTAGGTCTTGTGTAGAGTAGGTCTTTTGTAGGCGTTGGTCTTTTGTAGAACCGACGAGTAGGTCTTTTGTAGGGGTAGGTCTCTTGTAGAGTAGGTCTTTTGTAGCAACGCCAAGTTTATAACCACATTATCTTATTCATTAGATAAGAAACTTTAGTATATGGATAAAAATGTTAGGTATATATTTTTATAAAAAAACAAGGATGACAGCATCCATAAAAGCGAAGCTCTGAAATGGTAGGACAAACGAACATTAACACTTGTATAGTGTCAGAACTGAATAATCATAATATAAATGTCGAACGCAACAAAAGGAGCTTGATTATAGAGATGCTTCGCTTACAATAAAGTACTTTGTTGTCCTAAGAATCAGCATTCCAAAAATCAGACCAATCGGATAATTTTATCACATAAAAATTTGATGTTTAAAAAGTTAATACCTAAGCAACATGTTTAAAATGGACGTACGGACTTTCTGGTAACGATTATAGATTGCTTCTC
This sequence comes from Acartia tonsa, assembly GCF_053477335.1. Classification (NCBI taxonomy): domain Eukaryota; kingdom Metazoa; phylum Arthropoda; class Copepoda; order Calanoida; family Acartiidae; genus Acartia; species Acartia tonsa. The sequence goes on along the minus strand of NC_137264.1, from coordinate 43,970,933 downwards.
TTTCTAACTCGTACCTAACCCCTATAGGAATCATCATGCAAAGTTTGAAATCGACAGGACAATTCTAACTTGCCTAAATTAACTTAAAGAGCTATCCGTTACGTACGGATTTACGGACGTACGGAACTACCCTAATTATAGAAAAGCTTCGCTTATAAAAAGTCCAATTTTAAAACCTGTGACATTAACCTGGTAGTGGTCACACTCAAACAATGAAGACGTTAAAACTTTCCCTTATTTTGCTAATACAGTCATGAAAGAATATTAGAATTAATAATTATTTTTAGGAGTACCTTGGCCCATAAACAGGCGAACGAAGTTAGTAATTCCAAAAAAGGGGAGGGGGGCGTCGGGCGAAGATATAACTCTTTAAAAAACAAATTTACACCTCAACTTTACCTTTTTTTGATTATTGTGCCTTTTTTCATAATAGTGTGAGCTTTGCAAATGTTATATAAGAGTCAGCACTACAAGCAAAAAAATATGTAAGTTTTTCTGCCCATTTACAATTGTCCAACAGAAAACATAATAATAGTGCTACAAAACTTGCGTTAATATCTTATCCTTAATATAAAGTAGTTACGTTTTTTTGGCTGAAGCTTAAGATTTCATTAACTACTATTCCGATGTAGTTTAAATTTTTAAAAGAAACTTTACATAGGTTAGAGGATTGTTCAAAGCTATTTCATTTTAAGCTATATGTCTTGGCTATTTTTCTGCCACCCTGACACCAACCTTCACTCCTTAGCAACCTATTAAAAGTTTTAAAAACAAATAAAAAACGAAAAAATGCGGACACACATAATATATAATATACTAGTGGCTTCGCCCCTAGCCTCTAGGGGCTTTGCCCCAAGAGGTATAATTACATCTTCTATTACTTACCCAGCAGAACGGATCACAAATTTTCGCACCTACCCAGCAGGAAAACATTTTGCGATTAAATTCGTAAATTTCGTAAATTTCGTAAAATTCGTAAAATTCGTAAAATTCATAAAATTCATAAAATTTGTAAAAAAAAAAAAAAAAAATGGGGGGGGATTTTTTTTTTTGGGGGGGGGGTTGGGGGTGTCCCACCCCCCAAGAAAATAGCTTAAAACCACCGCAGGACCAATAGGTATATACCCTGAAGAGTAGAATCCGATCGGTTCAGTGGTTACTGAGATCTTAAGCTTCAGACGGACAGACAGACGGACGGACAGACATCATTCTACTTTGTATTATAGATACATACATACTTTTTTCAATCATAGATAAACACATACCCCTTCTCTCTTTTTTGGAGTATTTTTTTTAGTTTGTAACCTTAATTTTCCATGAAAAACAACTTGTGACAGATGGTTGAGTTCTCACAGTAAAGAGAAATATTTGCCAACATACCAATACACAAACAAACACACATACACACACACAATTAAACAAAAATACACACACACACACAATAGCAGTTTTGCTGGCCTAAAATTGGGGCAAGTGTTTTGAAAAACTAGTTGTTAAACATATTCAATAACTTTGCCATAAGTAGGTATTAATTTTCAGTGGTGCAGATTTTTTATCACTTCAGTCGTCCGCAAAAGTAATGTTTTGTAGTGTAGATTCCCCTTACACTAGGGCATATAATATATTACATGTAGATCATGTAGTATCATTAGCAGCCAGCCTGTTTTTTTGCCGACTTTTTATTTAAAGTTTGTCCCTTTTTGCATTTTCCTAATTTGCATCAATAATATTCACCTTAACTTTTTATCTATTATTTTTACACTTTTTCTATCTCTCACTTAAAATTTTCTCCCATCTAAAATATCATAACTATTAATGCTGTGCTACAAATAAACATAATTGTTCTTGTTATTTCTTAGGAATACATGTCTCTTAAAATGCTAGTTAGAAATTTTTCTGGCAATATTGCACATTGAAAATTGCTAAAACAAGCAGTATACAATATACATATTTTATGTGTATTCTTTTATGAAAAAAGGAAGGAATATCTGAATAAAGTTTTTTTCTTGCTCGATTTTAATCCCCCTTCCCTAAATAAAATCATCATACCCTCTTATTAAGACTCCACCCCCATCCCCCTGAAAAAAAACTTAGAGTTTTATTAAATTGGCTTTAGAAATGAAATAATTTAAGGCTGATTCACTTATCTAGACAGCTTTATTTTTATTTGCTTTAAAACAGATATACTAAAGGACTTCAAAGATTCTTTTTTATCTTCATTACCATTCATATTTAAAAAGACAATCAAGAACGTTTTTAAAATATCCTGCTAAGAAAAAAGATCTCAGCAACTATTGAACAAATTGATTTTTCCTTTACAGGGAATCCTAATAATAATCTATCATTATCAGTAGCAATTTACTTTAGAGATGAGGTCGTTAAGATATATTCTACAACCATTAAAAGGAAATTCCCATAAACTGGAGGCGAAGCGCACAGTATTAATATTATCCAATAACTTAAATAACTAATCTTATCCTCGATGTTATGAAAAATATCTAATAAAGCCTTCAAGTATCATTGATGAATTTCATAAAAAAATTTGGTGCTTTCTCTCAAAGTGTCAAGTTATCACAAAAAACCCTCCCTCCCTCTTTTATTTTTTAATTATATAACTTAAAAATAAAGGTTTGTTTGTTTTTATGCCTAACCCCTGCGGGAGTTCTAACCTAGCGGGGCGTCTACCTAAAAGTCTACACTCTACCCAATATAACATATCCTAACCTGACCTAAACTAAAAACAATTACACAAATAAACACCCCTCCTATATTCTATATAATTCAAAAAAAAGGGGGGGGGGTGGGCGGTTTTCTTTGCTCGACTAAGCACTTTAAGGAAAACCGCCAGAAAATTAAGTGTTGCAGGTTTTTGTGTGAGTAAGGCGGATTATCTGACAAAGTTTCGGGTATCAAAGACCATTTAAGCCAGGGACAAAGACATGAAAATAGAAGAACAGAACCAGAACAGTAGAATCATCTCTAAAAAGAAAATATTTACAAGTTCCTGGACCTTGCATATCCTGGGATCCTAGGGGATGAAACAATAAACGATAAATCGATGTTACCAAAATTATCATTTTGAAGTAAGCTGTTATGTTTTCGAGGTTTTTCGACCTAATGTTTATTAGAACAAATAGCCCTATTGGAATGCTAGTACTTTTTGTCGATCATACCTTATAAAACTTTCACGAATAGAGAGTGAATAACATATCAAATTTATTGTACATTCCTACAGTATGTACATACAGAAAAAGATATGCTATGAAATCGAAGGTTTTAATTAAAAGTGTTTCCAAGACATTGATATAGGATCTAATCAAAGTTTACTTTAGTTAAAAACAAAGTATTGAACCTTTTAATTTTCTATAACTCAATTTACCAAGAAGATAATATAATGGGCCTTACTTTTAAAAAAAAACCTAAACTAAATGACATACCAAAAAGCTCGCAGAATCTTATTCAATATTTTACTTCATTCAGAAAGAAATGGAGTAACAATCCTATAATATAAAGTAGTAAGTATTTTTGTATGAAGCGAAGGATCTCGCTAACCACTGAACAGTGAACATATATAGTTTTTCTTTACAGTGTAGCTTGTTATAGGTTCAGAGATGGTTTTAAGCTATTTTATTTTTATAAACAAGTCTGGATATGGTTTTAGGCTATTGTCTATGCCCTTCCATATCCCTTCAAATATAGAGCCTCTAGATGCTAATAGCGGCGCTGCCGATCGTGTATTATAAGGTGACTAAAACCAAGCTTTGATATAATTCTATTTGACAAGGCTTTAGAAATAACAAATAGCCTAAAAATGGTTTAGACTTGGTACTTGTCAGAAAAATCACACCAGTATACAAACACACGCACAAAAACACACACACACACAATCCCACACAGAAACTCAGATTGACACCACTTGAGATTAGAGGGAGAAAAAGGGATGGAAAATATATAGAAAATTTGATAGAAAATGTTCTAATAAGAGCAACAAAATATGATCATAGAATTACTGTCTGTCTGTGTACACCATAACATCTCAATAACCGCTGGACCAATATGTTTCTCTTTACAGCAAATATGTTATCAATGTCGTCTTAAGTTTTTCCGTCAGACCAAACTTATACATTGATAATATTTACATAAATGTCATAACTTTAGACACTCCATGAACAACTGTTTTGCTTAAACCAAATCTGTGTGAGAGAAAGGAAAACAAATTGTAACTGAAAAATAACAAATCTTTGTTGAGAGAGAAAACAGAAGCTTTAATCAAGAAAGTTTTTATTGTTTTTGCCGAGCATGGGTTGTGTTCCCTTTTTATCAGGGAAAGGGCACAGGTAAAAATATAAACAACTTTGTTTTTTTTTAAATAAAAAAATCTTGTTATTGTCAATGTAAATCATTCAACTGTATTCGATTCACTAGGGATGTGTGTCAGAGGGGAAGGGGGAAGGGAATTTAGGCCTTCCACTTATAATTTTAAGGGGGAATGTACACATCCACCTATCACATACAAATTGTTTCAACTTAAAAGATCTATTTAGCAAAGGGAGGAAGGCTATTCTTTTACTATTAGAGTGATTAGGGAAGACCACTTTTATGTTTTTCGTTACGTAAGCACAGTCACCTAAAGATGTACATTTCTCAGAAAAACTACGGCTCAAGTTTCATTAACTTTATCCCTGAAATTGTCTCTTTCAATTTAGCATCATGTATGTAGTTGGGTGGTAAATTAAAAAGTTATAAAACTGACAGATGAGTAATATTTCACTTTATTACAAATTTCTTTGTTAACTTTATTTATCATTACGAAATTTTTTTGTCCGTTCCTCTAAGTGTCTGGTCAGGGGGACTGAAACCCAATCACCCTTTTTAAAAGAGAAGCTTTTCTATAATTAGGGTCGGCCTGTACGTCCGTCCGAGACGGATAGCTTTTTCCGTTAATTTAGGCATTTTATTATTGTCCTATCGATTTCAAACTTTTAATGGTGGTTCCTGTAGTAGTTAGGTACGATTTTAAAAGCGTAGCAACTGTATAATCATTACCAGAATGTCCGTACGTCCATTTTAAACATCCTGATTTTTATACTTTTTTAACGACTTTTTATGTGAGCTAATTATCCGATTGATCTCATTTTTGGTAAATTGATTCCTGAGACAACAAAGTACAATGTTATAAGCGAAGCAACTCTATAATCAAGTCCTAAAAATGTAAATATGTCCATAAACAATATTCTGTATCAAGCAGTTTTTCAACAACTTTATTTACAATTTTGCTTCGACTCTTATACATTTATATTCTGATTATTCAGTTCTGACACTATACAAGTGTTAATGTCCATTTGTCCTACCATTCCAGTGCTTCGCTTTTATGGGTGTTGTGATCCTTGTTTAGAAATAAATTGAAAATAAGATGGGATGGGTAGTTTTTCTTGTATTTCACTTTAAGTCAGGTTTGGTTATATTATAATGGTTACAAGGAATCCCCTCAGAGTTACTACACCTATACCCTTTCCCTTTTTTTCACAATTTATCTAAAAAATAAGGAGGAGGTTTTTGTGTTGACTTTGAGGGAGAGCACAGACCAAAACACCTATTAATCATTATTTTATGCATGGAAAACAAACAAATTGCAATGACAGATGACTTATTCAGATTTTAAATAACAAAAATATTATTTAGAATTTAGATAGTACTTACCCCACTATTGTAAATTTATTTAACTTAATCACAATGCAAAACTGTCATTTTTTAGTTATAACAATATTTATTTATTAACATTTCAAATCATCTGAAATTATATTGATAATTTATATTATATTTGAAATTCGATATAATTGCATCAATATATGTAACTGTGTAGTATGGCTTTATATATTATTTTATTTGTTATAAAATTGTACATTATTATTATGAAAAATTATGTAATAAGCAGGAAAATTGTCAATCTTATTTTTTTGTCAGCTATAGCAACAAAATGATTTTATAACTAATTTTTTAAAAAAGTATTTTCCCATGTTAGGGCTCATACATTTATTCATGATGATGTTTTACATCCCTTTTTTATAAAGGGGGTGGGGGCGGGGTAGTAAGCATTACTGCTTATTTTTATTATTGTTTCGCTGCCTAAATTCATGTTCTTGTTATAGATAAACATGTATTGCAAAAAATATAAACGAGATCTAGACTGAAACACACAACTTAAGAATATTAAATTACATCATGTTGTCTAACTAACTGGTGTATATACTATTACTTTCGCAAAATGTATCACACGTATAAACAAGTATAAGGGGGGGAGGGTGAAGTTCTAACACTTTTGCGTACACAGTGATTATAGGCTTTTTCTTTGGAGTGAGAGGATAGGTTATTTCACAAAATAAGTTTCCTTTTGAGATGAAGTTTCCCTATATTTAAAAAAAATTTTAATTTGGCCTCCAGAATCAGGTGCTGAAGGTCTCCATGTTGTCTTTGGACAGAAAAAAATGAAAAAAAAATTCTTTAAGAATTAAGAGTTAGAGGTAGACTTAAAAAACAAAATATACATCTTTTTGAATGTTTAGATATAGTTATTGTCACAAGTTCCCTGTGGGTGGATCTATTAATCTTGTATATAATGGGGTATAATATACTGCTTAGATAGTTATTGTCATAAGTTCCCTGTTGGTGGGTCTATTGATCTTGCATATGATAAGGTATGACTTAATGTTCAGGTCAGGTTAATGTCATAATTTCCCTGTGGGTTGGTTTATTAATCTTGTATATGATGGGGAATAAAATACTGTTTAGATTCAGTTAGGTCACAAGTTCCTGTGGGACGTGGGTGGGTCTATGTATCTTGTATATGATGGGGTATAATAAACTGTTCAGGTCCTGCTATTGTCACAAGCTCCTTGTGGGTGGGTCTATTAATCTTGTATATGCTGGGATAAAATACTGTTAAAGTCCTGCTATTGTCATAATTTCCCTGTGGGATGGTCTATTAATCTTGTATATGATGGGGTATAATATACTGTTCAGATCCAGTTATTGTAACAAGCTCCTTGTGGGTGGGTCTATTAATCTTGTACATGATACGGTATAATATACTGTTTAGGTCCAGTTATTGTCACAAGTTCCCTGAGGGTTGGTCCAGTTATTGTCACAAGCTCCTTGCGGGTGGGTCTATTAATCTTGTATATGATGCGGTATAATATACTGTTCAGGTCCAGTTATTGTCACAAGTTCCCTGAGGGTTGGTCTATTAATCTTGTATATGATGTGGTATAATATACTGTTCAGGTCCAGTTATTGTCACAAGCTCCTCCTGGGTTAATAGAATGTTGGTTTTATTTATTCAAAACTATATTAGTCTGTAAACAGTTAGGAAATAAGAAATTTTTATGTTTTCTTGCCTTTAAAAGGTAGAACATATGCGAATGATAAAAGAATAGCATGATTATCCCTATAATAAAAAAACTGGATCTCTGTCTGTCTGAGTGTCTGTACCGAATTATAAAACTAACCGCTGAACCGAAACAGTTCCTCTTTACAATATAGCTTCTCATGGGTAGGTTTATAACTATTCTGGGGAAGGGTACCACCACCCTCACTAGAGAAATCGCAAAAAAATACAAAAAAAAACATATATAGCGACAGTTTCTACATTTCTGGTAAACAGCTGATAGTTCTATGAAGTGTATTTAAAGAGTTAAGGTACTTAGAGTAGTGAACTTTTATATGTCTTAGTAGAATATATTAGGCATTGGATAGATATGATTATATGTTAAAGAATTTTTTACATTGACCAGACCAAACTTTTTTTATTTGACAATATCGAAAAAAGTTAAAGAGATTTGCCACATAAATTACATGAGAATGGTCTATTTTTTTCCAAATATGTATAGCCAAAACACCAATTTTAGATTTTCCACATATTTCACAACAGTTATAAAAAAATTGAACAGGGGTTCCCCTTGGGACAAGTTACTTAAAAAACATAAAAAATAATGTCCGGCTCACTATAGGACAGGTTTTCTATAGATTCTTTTTAAAAAAATAAAGAAAACCGTCCGGTTTACTTACAATATACACATTATCTCACGCGGAAATACCAACTAACCATACAACATATATATTAAGGTGGCAAGAAAATACAAACATTTTTTCTACATGGTATTTTCCCGTTCTATGTATTTTTTTAAGATATTCTCAAAATATACTTTTTTTCTAAATCTTTTAATTCAGCTCTCCAAAAAAAAATTTGAAATTGATGAAAAATAATATATTTTCTAAAAGGTTGCGTGATTTTTAAAAAAAATCTTTTTTTAATATTTCACTTTTTTAACCTTAAATTCGCTTTTTTGATATTATTTTTATATTCAAATATAAAAATAATTAAAGCAAGAAATATATATCCCTTAATTACAGCGCAAATGCCCCAATTTTCTTATTTAGTATTGCACAAGTGCTGAAGAAAATGCAAATATAATTTCTAGAAGGTTGCGTGATTTTAAAAATAACTCACAAGATCAGAAACTTAAATCTTTGCTTCCACATTGACGGGAAACAGGTCACTCACTTGGATGAAGATGCCAGCATAACAGTAACCAGAGAGAGAATTGCCATCTCTATAACTTCACCTGATCTGGCTGAGACTGATGATATTTTGCTTGGCATTGTTGTTTGTGATAGTTCCAAGGGTGAAGATCAAGCAGCCGCTGTTCAAAAATTATTATTGTTTTATGATATCACGTCCAACCAAATTTTTGCAATCTGTGATGATACTACTGCTTCAAACACTGGGAGGTTTGTAGGAGCCAATGTTATTGTGTCCGAGTTTCTCCAGAAACCTGTAGCTTGGTTTATGTGTCGTAGACACATACTTGAAGTACACATATCCCACTTCATGGAAGCCCTTACTGGAGTCAAGACTAAGGCACCACGGAGGGAAATTTATGTTAGGCTGAAAAATGCATGGCCTGTATTGAAACCAAAGCTTGAAGCTAACATAAAAGAACACGGTAACAAAGATCTTGTCAAATTCAACTGGAAATCATTGACTGTTGGATCAGATATCTATAGGATGGCAGAGGAAGCTCATACCTTTGGCACAAGAGCCTTAAAAACTTGTCTGTTTGAAAGAGGAGATTATAGAAAAATGGTAGAGCTTGTTGTATTCTACCTTACTCCAGAAGAAGTACATTGGAATTTCTCATTTCACCAGCCAGGTGCCTGCCATGAAGCAAGGTATAATCTTTTAATTAAACTAAACAAACAATTTACAGGATTAACTTTACAGTTTTTAATCTCACTTTTGGTTTATTGCTCAAATAAATAATATCTTTCTAACCATAGGCGTCCAAGGGGGGGGGGGGGGTAATGGGCCAATTGGCACCCCCAAAATTTTTTGAACAATACCCCTCCCAAAAAAAAATTACCCCTACCTTGGGGGTGCCGTAGGCACCCCCAACGATTTTGGGGGGGTATTTACCCCTCCAAACCATTTTGGGGGGGGGTAATTACCCCCCCCAAAATAAATGTTCTTTAAAAAAATTTTTTTTGGGGGGTATTTACCCCCCCAAATTGAATGTTCTTAAAAAAAAATTTTACTGAAATTTTTTTTTTTTGGGGGGGATCTATGATGTAATTGTAAAGCACTGAAGATTCCATAAAATAGATACCTAACTAAATTAAATATTTCATTAAATAATGAAAAAGAATTTCTATAGGCGATTTCTTTTGGGAGGATGTCAGGGTGTCTCAAAACTAGTTATAAAACTTACCAGGACCTATAAGACGCTTCACTTTAAAGTATAATCATATTGGTTCATTGGTTAGTGAGTTAATTATTGTATTTTTATGTTCTAAAGAATGAGATACTACTATATATTTGAATAGTAGTGGCGCCCTTAGCATCTAAGAACTCGTGATTTCTAAAAGGGTAAAAAGGGAGGAGAAAAATAGCCTAAAACCACTCAAAGGATTGACCTATAATAGTGTGGAACCATCATGGGATCTATGTGAAGCTTTCCTAAAAAGGAGAACTCAGTATTAAAAGTAATGAAATCTGAAGCTATAGTCAAATAAACCTTACTTACTACTTTATGCTATAGGATAGTACTTATTAACTTAATAGATTAGGTAGGTGCTTTTTTTACATAATTAAATTACCCCCCCCAAAAATTTTACCCCCGGGGTAAATTAGTTTGGGGGGGGGTAATTACCCCCCCCCAACAGACTTTAGGGTGGGTAATTACCCCCCCCAATCAAATTTTTTCCCCAGGGTAAAAATTTTGGGGGGGGTAAAAAAAAATTTCGGCGCGCTTCGCACGCCATTTTACCCCCCCCAAACACGAATTACCCCCCCCCCCTAAAATTGTTTACCCCCCCCCAAAAAAAAAAGCTTGGACGCCCCTGTTTCTAACTTTAAAATTGCTATCGATTTAATATAAATTTAATTTTTTAGATTCATGGCAGATGCGCTGTATATAATGATGTTGAGGATAACTGGTGATGTTTCAAAATTGATGAGCAGTGAGGAGAGTAAGATGATTGAAACAGCTGCTCTGTTTATCTCCATATTCTACTCAGTGTGGTTTCTTAAATCTTACATTGTAAGTCAAGCACCAAGTAACGATCTTATGTGTTTTCAGCAGGTCATGACAATCAAGAAACATTATCCTGTTCTAGGAGGTGAGCTATTGATCAGTTTGCAGCGTCATACTTGGTATCTTACACAGGAGTGTAGTGTATTAGCTCTAGCAGATGCTGATCTTGACAAAGATATTAGGCAAGAAATGCTTGCAAAACTCTTGAATAATCCAGCGCCAGCTTATGATCTTCAGAAACCAGTTTTACCAACTATTTCATCCAGCACAAAACTTCCAGATCTAATTGGCCCTAAGAGCTGGTTCCTGCTGGAGGTTGCTGGAGTAACAAGGGCAGATATTTTGGCATGGGGTACAAATGGAGTGGTTGATGCATCTTTTGTTACGTGGGTCAAGCAGCTGACAGCTGTAAATGATGCAGCTGAACGTAATATCAGACTTGTGCAGGATTTCTGTAACAGCTATAAATCAGAGGCTCAGAGACAAAACAACTTCCACGTTGTTAAAAACAATAGAAAGAAGCTCAAAAAAGACTTCAACCTCTCTGATATAGAAGCCCTGGCCAAAGATTGGGAATATAAATTAGTTTAAACAGCAAATATAAATTAATTTATGTATATAATGTGATCAAATCGTTATTTTTTTACTCAATAATACTAAAAAAATCACGCAACCTTTATATTTTTTTTGCATTTTTTGAAAAAAATTATGGAGAGCTGAAATAATAAAAATAAAAAATATTTTTTATCAAAAAACCTCTTTTTATATGTATTAGCACGGGAAAATGCCATGTAGAAAATAATTTTATACAAAACATGTATTTTCTTGCCACCTTAATATATATACATAAAAAGACCATTCTCATGTAATTTATGTTGCAAATCACTAACTCTTTTAGATATTGTCAAATAAAAAAAGTTTGGTCAGGTCAATTTTAAAATTCTTTATCACAATCATATCTATCAAATGCCTAATATATTCTACTAAGACATATAAAAAGATCACTACTCTAAGTACCATACTGAATATTTTATTGGTCATTCTTTGTTGTTATGTGTATTTTGTTGTATAAAAAGTTTAAAGTTCTATTAACTAGTAAATGCTATCTAAAGTTGTATTTATGACAAAAAAGTTTTTGCCATATATAACACGCAACGAAGTTGAAAATAAAAAACTCATTTTTTAAGGAAAATCCCTGGTAAAATCTCTTAATTTTAATCAATAACTTTATATTATGCACTACTACGTTATTTAAAATAGAAAAAACTTACAGTTCACTATTTTTTTAAAAATGCACTTCGTGAAACTATCCCTTTAAAAGAAAACAAATTACGTTCCGTTAGAGGCCTCTAGGTGCGTAGCCGCTACATTATTACATATAAGAACCAACTTCTGCCTGAGTAAGATAAACACTTTGAGCAGTTTTATTGATATTGTTGTGCATATGCTGATGATGCTGTTGGTCAGGATCATCTACACATTCACCTTCAAGTTCACTTCCAGGATGGTTTGAAAATCTAAAAATATTTAAAAATTTATAATATTTATGGAGAACTCATCCGAAGTAACCCAGCCGCAGCTGTTTCGCACTATTTATGGACAATCTACAAACACAGCCGCAAAAATGTCTGTTACGTACGTAAATTGGGTCAAAAAGAAGAGCTAAATAGCGGCTAAGGGTAACATAATGATAAAAGGTTTATAGAATAGGATTTCTCAATGAATGAAAATAACATAGACTTAAACGAATACTAGAGATATTTAAAGCAATACGAGCCTTAAATAGTTAACAAGGATGACAACATCCATAAGTAGCGAAGCACAAAAAATAAAATCGTGGATGGTAATAAGTACAAGTAGATTTAAAGTGTATTTATTAATTGATTTATTACAGAGAACTGTGAAAAATACAAAAATAGCCTAAAACCTGCTAAAAAGCGGTCCTATCGCCATCGATGTTTTATACTTAATTGTGCTCCTTAATGATGGGAATGTTGTCAAAAAATTTCAGCATTCTATCTTTTATAGGAGCTGAGTAAATCCCATTTCCCCCATAGCGTTACGGACTGACGGACGGACTGACGGACTGGCGGACAAAGTGAATTATAGAGTAGCTTCGCTACTAAAAATAGAGCAAGGACAACTAAAGAGGAGTATGAACGAGAGCAATTGATTCTAAGAACCAAAGTAGTGATTCTAAATTTTTTTTTTGTGAATATGCAAGGGTTATTAAAAGCGAAGCTTTTCTATAATTAGGGTCGGTCCGTCCGTCACAAAGGGATAGGTTTTTTCGTTAATTTAGGCATGTTTGAATTGTCCTATCGATTTTAAACTTTGCATGGTGATTCCTTTAGTAGTTAGGTACGATTTAGAAAGCGTAGCAACTCTATAACCATAACAAGAATGTCCGTACGTCCATTTTAAACATGTTGATTTTTTTTACTTTTTTAACAACAAATTTTTATGTGATCTAATCACCCAATTGATCTGATTTTTTGTATGTTGATTCCTGGGACAACAAAATATAATGTTAAAAGAAAATCAACTCTATAATCAAGTCCTAAAAATGTAAGTATGTCCATAAACATTATCCTGTATCAAGCAGTTTTTCAACAAACTTACTTACAATTTTGCTTCGATTCTTATACACATTTATATTCTGATTATTCAGTTCTGACACTATGTAAGTGTTAATGTCCGTTTGTCCTACCGTTTCTGTGCTTCGCTTTTATGAATGTTGTCATCCTTGTGTTTAATATCGTTATATCAAATTTAAAAAATAAGTTTCACCATGGTTTTATACCTATGAATTTTTTTTTGAAATGTTGAGCATTTTAGCTACATATCATCAAATGTTTAGTTGAGTTCAAACTGCTATGACATAATAGTAAACTTTTCATAATGAAAAGTGTTAACTTGTAATATTGTGAACATTTTTATTAGTGTACTTTTGTATTTTGCAGCATTTGTTTATGTTTTGGCGTTTTATTTTATTTGAACCTTTGAACTCAACAAAAAATGCTAAACATTTCAAAGTTTTATTCATAGAAAACCATGGTGAAACTTAATTATTTTTAGTTGGTATAACTATATCAAATATTCACACAAAAAAATATTTAGAATCACTGCTAGAAGGTGCTTAGAATCAATTGCTTTTTTTCGTATATAAATATAGAACACACTTTGTGTTTAACCAAAAATACCATCTACCTATGATTAATCACATCTGGTATCTTGCCCAATTTCATGGCCCTGTATTTTTTCATGTACACCCGCATTTTTTCCTTCTGCTCTTCGGTATTGCTTTTAGGTCCGGACCCACTAAAATTAATCAAAAATTAATAATTATCATCCACAAATAAGTTGGTCTATGACCATAATTTAATTCTCACGGTAAAAAAGTATTAGTGATGTAAGCTTCCTAAGAAATTAATCAAGTAAATGGTGCTTTACCTCAAAATACCTAACGAGCAAAGAATACCCCTCCCTTCATTTATTTTCATTTATTTTTGACATAAATTGAAAGTAAGGGTGTATCTATTTTTGTTAACCCATCATTTTTACACAAAACGCAAAAAAAAGGGGAATTCATATGAATTGTAGTGATGTGTTAAATAAGCAACTTTAGGAAGCAAAATTAAAGACAAGTTTTGTTTCTACGATTTGTGTATTCTAAATGTACTTGTTTATTAAAAATATAAAATGAATAAAATACCTATGGTATCTATTATTATGAGCTCGGAGTCCACTTGCTTGTCTAATCATAAATCAGTTTATTTTCATTAATTTAATAATATTACCATTACATAAGCATCAAATAAAACATCGTCAGGATTTAAAGGATTGTTGAATATTTTTTTGTCAAGTTTAGAGTACCTACCTACCTAATATTACTTTTGAGCTTCACTTTAATGGATGTGTTTAAATTCACCTTCATGTTTCTAGGGGTGCAGTCACTAGTATTACAATAAAATAATAATAACAGATGTACTTTTTGTGTTTATAGAAAACAAACTTTTCCTGAATAGTTTTCCACAGATATTGCAGTTAAATTGTTTGGTGTCACTGTGAAGGAATACATGTTCTTGCAGGGCACTCTTACTAAAGAATCCTTTGCCGCAACGAGAACAAACAAATTTTCTATTCTTCTCTTTTTCTTCCCTGGAATATTTATTAATAATAGATGAAGAATTTTCATTAAAAACAAGGATATTAACCAATTGAACCCATAAAAGCAAATGCAATGACTAAAAATATAGAAAAAGTTTTCGAAACCATCATATCAAAAATAAAAATTAAGTAAGTGTAACAATTAATTCTTAAATGTCAGGAGAATCTTCACCAAACATTTTAGAAGCCATTCCTATATATACACAACTATAAACTTAGAACCAAAGTGAGTTCTATCTTAAACATACTTTATCAGTCAAGATAGTAAAAGCTAGGAAAACCATTTTTCCTCAATACCGGTGATCATTGATAGACGGACGTACATTATAATAATAAAAACAGCTGGCCTTATTCTATTGTACTACACATAAATTTTACCTTGTAGAGTGCATATTGGAATTGTGCTGTTCCAAAGACTTCTTATCAAAGAACTTCTTATTGCATAAATCACATGAGTATTCTCTATCACCATAGTGATACTTCCTTCAAAATGGAAAAATTAAATCAGTCATTTGCTTAAATCTTACCAACCACTGAAAACTAATTCTTTAAAATGAAGTAGCAATTTACAAAGAGTACCTACCTATGCAAAAATAGTTTAGATGTACTCAAACAGTTCTATTGATATGATTAAGATGATTACTTGATAATAAAAACATTCCCACCCATCCATTATATGGTTGTATTTCATTCTTATACAGGAAAACACTTAAGCTCAAAACAAGGCGAAAGATCCATAAATACAGAGAAGCTTCGTATCTAATATATTATCACTATGTATTGTAAGTTGTTCATAGTAGAATATTTATCATTTACATGACAGAAAGTCCTAATAATAGAATAGCCGCGCTGATTAAACCCTTACCTATGAGATTCAAGTTCGTAGTCATAGTAGAATCTTTTTAGACAAATATCACAGGAAAATTTGGCGCCAATTTTGTGTTTTATCTTCAAATGATATCTGAAAGAAAAAGTAAATTTTATTCTAAAGTTTGTGTGTTTCAGTATGATCTCATAAACCATAAAATTTTAAGCGAATATACTGTTGATCAAAAGCAGGTTTAAGGCTATTTTTCAGAGGAGGACAGTTATCCCCTTATCCCATAATATAGAGTTTTTGTTTCTGTAGCTTAAGTTTTCGATAACTATTGAGTACTGAGTTCTTCATTTCATGGTTTTAGGTTATTCAAATTATTTGGATAGTTTAAGGCTAAATTAAGTTACCCCTACACATTGAATACATAGCTTCTAAAAGCTAGGGGAGCATTTTCTTTCAGAATCAAATGTCCCTTGGGAAAAAAAACTGTTACAATTCTTTTTCCATTCAACAAATATAACAAAAGGAATTAACATAATAAAAAAAAAGTGTTACATGCATAGCATGCGATTTGGAATTTTGTAATGAATATCTTCCCAGGGATCAAGGATAAGACAATGGCTGATAAATTAATGTACATCCCCAATGATGATACACAAATTTACCCTTCTTTTTAGCTTAAGATTAGTGGTTGAAACGTTTGAACACCCAAATTAATAAAGTAACTAATTTAAATTTACTAAAGTAGTCCCCAAAGTTGTAAAGCCAACAAATAAATTTTGGGACTAGTGTAATAAACAGCCCAATGTCCCTTCACTCCCTGATATCCTACCTAAGTCTTCTCGAGTTTGAAAATTCTTTATCACAGAGTTGACACTTAAAATATCCAGAATTCTAAAATAGATTAGATTTAAATTATAATACAATAGTGATGCCCATAAGTAGCGGAGCGTCAGCATGCAAAATGAAAATGGTCAAACAATTTTAGGGGTGACGTAAATTAGAAAAAGTTTGATATGTGTTAAATCCCAAGCTATGTTTTCTGTCGTTTTACCCTCAACATAAATTTACCCCCCCCCCCCACATCTCTTACACAAAAAGCATTGACGTCTTTGATCTAAAGCTGACCTGTTGTTTAATAAAATCCGCCAGGTTACTTTTCTCAGGATGTTTCTTGGTTATGTGCGCATCCAGGTACTTCTGGTCTGAATAACACTGCCCACACATATTACAGGATATCAAGCTTTCCAGATCTTTCTTGGCGTGCTTGGATGAGGTATTGTCTAAAATTAGTTTAGAAATAATACAAAACATTTTCTGACAATTTGACCATGAAACAAGGACGACAACATCCATAAAAGCGAAGCTCTGAAATGGTATGAAAGACAAACATTAACTCTTGTAGAGTGTCAGAACTGAATGTACAAAATATAAATATATAAGTTTTGACAAAATTATACGTAAATTTGTTGCAATACTTCTTAAATACAGAATTCTATTTAAGGATATACTTACATTTTTAGGACTTGATTATAGAGTTGCTACCTACGCTTTCTAAAGCGTACCAAACTACTACAGGAATCATCATGCAAAGTTTTAAATCGATAGGGCAATTCTAACATGCCTAAATTAACAAAAAAAAATATGTACGGACCGACCCTAATTATAGAATAATCACGGTGGTTAAATCAACAACTTACTTTTTCTTGCTTTCTTTGGTTTAGGCTTTTCTTTAATATCTTCTGTTTCTTCATCATTAAAAATATTCTCCATTAGGTCATTCAAGGCATTACCTTCAGAGTCAGATTCAACAATAAAATCTTTCATTTCATTTTCAACTTTTATTCGTTTTCTTCCTCTTTTCTGCTTTAATTTTTCTTTTAAAGAAGTTTTTACTTTAGATCTTATTTCTTTATCATATTTTGAGTTTTGCTTTTCTGTTTCAGAAGTATCAGATTTGGTGTTGCAGAGTAGATCAAATAAGTTATCTATATCAGCTTTATTAAGAACAGCCTCTTCTAGTTTATTTTGCGGATTTTTAGTGTCTTTATTTTCATGACAAATTATCTGAGAGTGTGCAAGGTGATGTTTGAATGGAAGAATGGCCGCTTGAACTTGGTTAATACTGTAATCAGGTACAATTATCACAGATACATCTTCAACATCACCTGAAAAGATCAACAGATTTAACAGATACAAATATTTTATCTAATGAACTTGAACTAGTAAAAGTCTAGTATTTACATCAACGGTTGACCGTCTTATTTTTTTTAAATTAAGAAATATGTTACAGGTAGGAAATATATATTTTAATGGGCAATTACTGTTTAAGCCTCTTTCTTTACTTTTCCTATGAGAAAAAAAACCTTTCACGATGTTACTTAAAAAAAAGAGAGAACTCGATCGGTTTAGTGGTTAGGTAGTTTATTTACCTTGTGATATGAGGTACTTGAGAAAGTGTGTGTGTACTAGCAGTAACTTGTGGGTTGTGTACACCCCATCACTGCAGACTATCCTAGCTTATTTACCTTGTGATATGAGGTACTTGAGAAAGTGAGTGTGTACTAGCAGTAACTTGTGAGTCGAGTACACCCCATCAATGCAGACTATCCTAGTTTATTTACCTTGTGATATGAGGTACTTGAGAAAGTGTGTGTGTACTAGCAGTAACTTGTGTGTTGTATACACCCCATCACTGCAGACTATCCTAGTTTATTTACCTTGTGATATGAAATACTTGAGAAAGTGAGTGTGTACTTGCAGTAACTTGTGAGTCGAGTACACCCCATCAATGCAGACTATCCTAGTTTATTTACCTTGTGATATGAGGTACTTGAGAAAGTGTGTGTGTACTAGCAGTAACTTGTGTGTTGTATGCACCCCATCACTGCAGACTATCCTAGTTTATTTACCTTGTAATATGAGGTACTTTAGAAAGTGTGTGTGTACTCGCAGTAACTTGTGTGTTAAGTACTCTCCATCACTTCAGACTAAAGTGTGTACTAGCAGTAACTTGTGGGTCAAATACACCCCATCACTGCAGACTATCCTAGTTTATTTACCTTATGAGGTACTTGAGAAAGTGTGTGTGTACTAGCAGTAACTTTTGTGTTGTATGCACCCCATCACTGCAGACTATCCTAGTTTATTTACCTTGTAATATGAGGTACTTTAGAAAGTGTGTGTGTACTCGCAGTAACTTGTGTGTTAAGTACTCTCCATCACTTCAGACTAAAGTGTGTACTAGCAGTAACTTGTGGGTCAAATACACCCCATCACTGCAGACTATCCTAGTTTATTTACCTTATGAGGTACTTGAGAAAGTGTGTGTGTACTAGCAGTAACTTTTGTGTTGTATGCACCCCATCACTGCAGACTATCCTAGTTTATTTACCTTGTAATATGAGGTACTTGAGAAAGTAAGTGTGTACTAGCAGTAACTTGTGGGTTAAGTACTCTCCATCACTTCAGACTAAAGTGTGTACTAGCAGTAACTTGTGGGTTAAATACACCCCATCACTGCAGACTATCCTAGTTTATTTACCTTGTGATATGAGGTACTTGAGAAAGTGTGTGTGTACTAGCAGTAACTTGTTTGTTGTATGCACCCCATCACTGCAGACTATCCTAGTTTATTTACCTTGTAATATGAGGTACTTGAGAAAGTGTGTGTGTACTCGCAGTAACTTGTGTGTTGTATACACCCCATCACTGCAGACTATCCTAGTTTATTTACCTTGTGATATGAGGTACTTGAGAAAGAAAGTGTGCACTAGCAGTAACTTGTGAGTCGAGTAAACCCCATCAATGCAAATTATCCTAGTTTATTTACCTTGTGATATGAGGTACTTGAGAAAGTGAGTGTGTACTAGCAGTAACTTGTGTGTTGTATACACCCCATCACTGCAGACTATCCTAGTTTATTTACCTTGTGATATGAGGTACTTGAGAAAGTGTGTGTGTGCTAGCAGTAATTTGTGTGTTGTATGCACCCCATCACTGCAGACTATCCTAGTTTATTTACCTTGTGATATGAGGTACTTGAGAAAGTGAGTGTGTACTAGCAGTAACTTGTGAGTCGAGTACACCCCATCAATGCAGACTATCCTAGTTTATTTACCTTGTGATATGAGGTACTTGAGAAAGTGTGTGTGTACTAGCAGTAACTTGTGTGTTGTATGCACCCCATCACTGCAGACTATCCTAGTTTATTTACCTTGTAATATCATTATGAGGTACTTGAGAAAGTGTGTGTGTACTAGCAGTAACTTGTGTGTTGTATACACCCCATCACTGCAGACTATCCTAGTTTATTTACCTTGTGATATGAGGTACTTGAGAAAGTGAGTGTGTACTAGCAGTAACTTGTGAGTCGAGTACACCCCATCAATGCAGACTATCCTAGTTTATTTACCTTGTGATATGAGGTACTTGAGAAAGTGTGTGTGTACTAGCAGTAACTTGTTTGTTGTATGCACCCCATCACTGCAGACTATCCTAGTTTATTTACCTTGTAATATGAGGTACTTGAGAAAGTGTGTGTGTACTCGCAGTAACTTGTGTGTTGTATACACCCCATCACTGCAGACTATCCTAGTTTATTTACCTTGTGATATGAGGTACTTGAGAAAGTGAGTGTGTACTAGCAGTAACTTGTGAGTCGAGTACACCCCATCAATGCAGACTATCCTAGTTTATTTACCTTGTGATATGAGGTACTTGAGAAAGTGTGTGTGTACTAGCAGTAACTTGTGTGTTGTATGCACCCCATCACTGCAGACTATCCTAGTTTATTTACCTTGTAATATGAGGTTCTTGAGAAAGTGAGTGTGTACTAGCAGTAACTTGTGTGTTGTATACACCCCATCACTGCAGACTATTCGCACATTTTCATAAGTTGTACAGCATGATAAAAATTTCTGATCATTTGTTAATACTTAAGCAACTTTGTAGTAGATAACAAGGATGAAAACAACAATAAGTAGCGAAGCACATAAATATACAAGTAAAATATCAGCCAAGCAGATGAGAGAAATTTGAGTTTGAAATATTCATGTTCAATACGTTGTTAATTGAAATTTTCAAACAAAACTCTGAACGTTTATCAAACAGAACATTAATCTCACATATTGAATAACACAGAGACATTTTAAGTTGATGATTTGTTACACTATACAATTTCTTTAATGAATATTAATGTCTCCTAAGGCATTACAGATAGATACTTAGATAGACCAAGTGATATATAGTGGTATTGATAAAAAAACATGAGGTACCTAGGTAATATTAATAAAGCGGGAAATGTAACTATATATCATATATGCATTCACCCAAAAGCTTTAAAATAGGTATTTTATATTTTTTACCCTGCGGGATAAAAGAATTACCTTATTTAAAGGATTGATAATAACCTTTCAGTTTCAATATTATTGATAATAAAGATAATAGACGCATCTCACAGTTTCAGTTTGTTTATACATACCTACCTATTTAAAAAAAAACAATAATGTCCAAAACTAAACATTATCGTGCGCGCTTCACACCTCAATTGTTTTTGGTTACATAATAAATATGCTTTTTGCAGGTGATACAAAAACTACACAAACATCAAGAAAAAACATACAAACTCGTACAGACCGACTGACACACCCTACAATGAGACAGCTGCGCTTTTAAAATTGCTTTAGTATCTTTCCTTCCAGTTATGTAATAGAAGATTAAAATTTTCTGAGTCAAAACTATCTGCTTCTGACATATTTGTTTCATTTTCCTCCATTTTGTCATAAGTTATAATACATTATTATTTATTATATAAATATCTGAAATACAAGTTACAAGTCAGGTTCTGAAAGAAATCCACAAAAAAAACCCATAAAACTAAAGAGAAAAAAATGAAAATTAAATTTAAATTAAGTTTATTTTAAAAATTTAAAGTAACATGGTTGAATTTTATTTGTTCTTAGTCATAAGAAATGTTCTACAATTGATTTCAAAAGAGACAAAAAAATATGCAAATCCAAGTAAATGAAACTATAATTTTGAAGAAAAAAGAAAGACCTTAATTTTACTATATTATTGTGTAAGTAGTCAAAATTAAATCTTACATTATTTTAAAAATTGATTGGGATACATTCAAAAACATTTACTAAAATCTAAACTGCATGATTGATATTAACAACAAATACATCTATTTAACAAAAAGATTGAAATGAAAAAAATATCACAGTCATCTTCATGCTATTTACTCCATGGGAGGCCCAAAATTTGCCGCCAATTTTAGTTTAGAACCACCTCTGCCCCCACGTCCTCTACTTCCACGCCCCCTTCCTCCTGCCCCTCTGGCACCACCTCCCCGCCTTGCCCCTTCTCCAGGTTGACCGCCGGCGCCAGAATAGTCGGAGGAATCAGTCTTGTTGTCACCCTGAACAAATGAATATGTAAAAAAACTAACCTAAAAAGATGGACAACCGCCCATTTTTTCTGACACTTGGATGCAAAAAAGGCTATAGAGCACGAATTGTTGATTTACTGGTGGCCCCGGTTAAATTATAGCTTTTAGCTGTCAAGTCCAGCTGAATCATACTATTGCAATTGCTGCTGCTCCTGGTCAAATTCAAATTTTGCAAAGTATACACAATAATGTTACAATTTTTTGTTTTTTATTTTGGTAAATGAATTCAAAGGCAAAGAGTTTCTAAAATAAAACTGTTTACCTCAGGTTCTCTAGATGAGCTGTGTGTTGATCTAGATTCGCTGGAATCCTTGGACTGTGCTGCCCGTTTAGCCACCTGGTATATAGAACCTTTTAATTACATTACATTAAAATACAAGACATTTTAGTTTTTGGCATGCGTAATTATAACAGGGATAAGAGATGGGAAACGTAGGAAAATATTATTTCAGGCCTATTTCATCACTAGGCCTAAAAACAGTAATGAGATGGTGCAGTAGTTCGTATTGAAAATTATCAACAATAATGAAATAGCTAAATACGTGCAAAGAAAATAAAGGGGCCTAATCTATGGCCAGTTCCTTTATGAAAGACTAGTTGCTTACCCTATAGCCTCTAGGGTAGGGCATTGGAGGTCAGGATAATAGCCTAAGACTACCAAAGATATTTATATATATTCCTTGAAAAGTAAAGACAATATTTTCTGAGATCTTTAGCTTCAGACAAACAACCTTATATATATTATTCACTCATTATATGATTATTTAAACACAAACAGGAAATCATCAAAATACTTTGCTTCATTATCTTTACAATCATTAAAATTATTGTCCACAAGAAAAACAAATTTAGATTTTTGAAAATCTAACCTGAAACTATTATTCTCTATGTAATTTTAGACATATTTTATTTTTGTGGCAACGAGATCGAAGCCCTTTGGATACTTTAATTTATTTTGATTAGTGGATTCCAATGTAAAAGTGTCCAAACTTTTTAACCAATATATTTATATACAGAAAATTTTGTTTATCATCATTGAAAATGCGCATCAAATTATCATCTTATCCCTTAAAGATCCCTAACAAGTCTGAAGTCAAATGAAACATATGAAGTTAATATTAATAGCTGACCTGAAGTGGAATAAAAGGATCAGTCTTGGGTTTACTTGAGCTTCGTTCTTCTGACAATCCACCTAAAATGGCGCAAAATTATTTTAATGTTTCGTTAAACAAGTATTTGATTTTTCTGTGCTTTCCCAAAAGTGCACGTTGAGCACGCCTGCCCTACCCCATTCTTATTTTGGAAATATTGAAAATAAGGAGGGGGTGGGGGGATAACTTACCCTATGCCTTAATAGCAGGGACTATACCAGTAGTTTTCATATTTGTAACAAATATAAAATCTGACCTTACCTTCCGTAAAGTAACAAAAAAGCAAAAGAAACCCCCCCCCCCCTTATTCAAAATTCATTTTAAAAATAGGTGCAATTCATTGGATTGTTGTAGCGTTGTTTGTTCTTTGAAGAAATATTTGTCTGTATGTTATACACAAGTGAAGACAAACTAAAATAAATGAAGATATTTTATTACCTGAGGTCTGATTGTTGGCAGAAATGTTCAACATCTTCTTCAGACTATTCTCCATCTGAGCAACACTGTTGCCATCATCCTGTTGGTAATCCTGTGGATGCTGGACAAATGGAGCTGGTGGGAATCCACCCCGACCTCTGGTGGAAATATTTTGTCCTCCTCTTAAATAATAAATATTACCCAATCTTCTATTTTGCATAATGTCTAAAAAATACATTTATTAACTTTGTATAGGATAATTTTAGAGGCATAAAAGAAACAGAATGTCTGTCTGTGTGTATCAAAGGATCTCGCTAACCGTTCAACCGATATAGTACTCCACTACTACAGTAAAGCTTCCAAAGGTTTTTAATATTTTGCGGGAGGGTACCACCGCCTTCCAAGATAAATCGCTGAAGCCATGTTAAAAGACCTGAACAAGGAAACTATTTTATTACCTGGAGCCGTAACCACCATCTTGACCTCTGTGCTGCTGTTGACTTCTACCAGCTCCTCCACCTCGACCAAATGGTTGTTGTTGTTGGAACCCTCCTTGGCCTTGGTGATACCCTCCTCCTTCATAGCTTTCTTGATATCCACCTTAAAAAGGATTTATTGTCAGTAATTCTAATTACCAAGAGTTACTTTTTTTTTATTTTCATGGATAGGAAGATAGGACAGTGAACTTTGTATACTTTGACGTAATGACATAGTGAACTAAAGTGAGAACATCCTGATTATAGAGCAGCTGCGCTACAATAGATTTATTACCCCAGATATCAGACAGAATAATAATCCAAACAACTTATATATAGTAATCATAATCATAGCTGACTCATTAAATAGATGAGATGAAAACTAAAAAATGTGGTCAGATTGTTCTTCACTGTGTTCCTATTAGCCAAATTGAGTGATTAGAATTTCTATATTTATTAGTACTTCTAAAACTCTATCTACCTTGATAACCACCACCTCGCTGTTGATGAAAGCCTCGTTGTTGGCCTCTCATGTTAGGACTAGCCTGTGACTGGACACCAGCAGGCTGAGACTGGCCCGGACCTCCAAGTGACTGCCACAGAGATTCCATGAAGTTTTGCTGGTTTTCCATCATGGCGATGGGTTTATCAACCTGCTCACTCTCACGCTTCATGATCTTCACTCCTTTCATCAAATTCTAAATAAAATAAATTAAGAGTTTTGGAAAACAGACAACATTTATTTGGTGTACGGTTGGAATAAATTTTGATTGTACAAAAGGAAGTTATTGTTATTTTTATTACTTGACAATTCTTAATTATAGAATTGAAAGGGAGGGGGAGTTATATTCTTTATTCCTGTTCCGAATCCCGTACTACATTAAAGAAGTGATGATTTATAAACTCTGTTTGACAATAAGGTTTTTTAAAGTCAGAAAAACGAAAGTACTCATTTAAAATCATGTATTTATTAAGAACCAATTGAATACAAGGATGAATTTCCATCCTCTCACTTCCCTTTAGATTAAAACAATATATTCATGGAATATATAAATCTATCTATCTTACTAATAATCTAACTCTCAAAATCTGTCAATATGTCCAAGAAAGGGGAAGAGTGGATGGAGTAGGAAAACAAGGTTTGACCTCTATAACCTTAATACTCTTGCTGGAGGATGGGGATTATCAAATATCCATATATCTAACAATCTAAGTAAGTATCTATCTATCTACCTGAGGAAGGGGAAGAGTGGATGGATCTGGGGGACAAGGTTTAGCCTCCTCAAGACTTGATGATGGAGGATCATCTAACAGAGGATTTATCTGCTTCTTTACTTCCTAAATAATACATTGTTAAAATATAAAATTAATTATGGACAAAACCAAATGAAAAACGGCAAATATACGCCAAAATCGCAAAGTCAAACACAAAGAAAGAATTAAAAGTTAAAAAATTTTATTTGTCAATTAAAAGCTACCTTGTTATTATCTCTGCCATAGTTTTTCCTAGAATTATCTCTTCCTTGCTGTTCATAGTTATCATATGACTGCTGCTGTTGGTAGCCGCCACGACGATTCTGCCGATTGTATTGTTGGCGGTCATATTGTTGCCTATTATCCTGACGGTCATATTGTTGCCTATTATCCTGACGGTCATACTGTTGCTGCCTGCTGTCTTGGCGGTCATACTGTGGCTGTCTGGAGTCCTGACGGTCATATTGTTGCCTGTTATCCTGGCGTTGGTTATTGTATCCACCATTATTTTCCTAAAATAAGTGCATATAATCGTTAGTTTAAATAATATTTAGATTTCTATATTTAACCAAAACCAAAAAGGCTGGTAAAAAAATAAAGAAAAGACGACTTTTACATAATTTCCTTAAAAAAGAACTTTACTGAATAAAACAGGGTGGACAGCATAGGAATCTGAAAATGGCCTTAAACTTTTAAAAATTAAAAAAACTGTACCTGATAAGGGGGTACTACAGCTCTAGGCTTATTATATTCTCTTCGCCTGTTATTTTTGTTATGTGGCTCCCACTGGCGGTATTCTTTGAAACTAAAATATAAATTTAACTTTGAGGACAAGTAAATACTTTTGAGTAGTGCTACAATTCTTGTTTTCGACTGTATTTTCTAGTGTTCCAAGTTGTGGTTTGAAAAGTGGCACCACCGCTGAGGCTATGCCCCTAGAAGCCTCTAAGGAATGGTGGAATAGGTTTTAAAAAGAGGGTAAATTATTCTAGAGATTATTTCTCTTAGGAGCATAACGATACCCATTTAAAAATTGCTGAAAACCTTCCTTGGACCAATAAAAAGTTCTCTGTAAAGAAGAGCTTAATTGGTTAGCAAGATATTTAGCTAAACAGACAGACAAACTTCAATTTACTTTTATATTAGGTATAATTTTCATCTATCTATAAGTACCTGATATTGAGAAGAGCAGAGCCTGGAAGCCTGTATCCACGTCCAGGCGAACAGTTCAAGGCAAGGCCACCTGTAATCAATGTTTATAGCAAACACCATTCATTTTAAGTAGCTGATTTATACATTGATTATCTTAAAATTGCTGGCGAGTAATGCATAAACACTGTAGGAGGACCTAACCCTGGGTAGAATATAAATACGGTTACTTATAACCCAGCGGGGTACTCTGTACCCAATATACAGTGTGGCCACAACCAAAAAAATACTGATACTGAAGAAAAAAAGGAAATACTGAAAATACTGAATCCTAAAATAAGAAAAAATACTGAAGAAAAAAAGGAAATACTGAAAATACTGAATCCTAAAATAAGAAAAAATACTGAAATACTGAACAAAAAAATACAAACACTGAATAAGTAGGTATTTTTTTATATGATTCCTCATTTCAAAATTTCATACCTATATCATACCTTTATAATTTGGGGGATATTTTAAAGACCTCTTAATTTTGCCTCTTAGATTTTCTTGCACCAATTAAGCAGAAAATGACTGATAAATATTTTGAATGATTACAAAACTTAAATACTTTTTAGTTAATTTAAGAGCATGCTAAAAAACTTTACCTTTAATAATCATGCAAAGTACTCACCTTAGATTATTCATTCTATTAGGTAATAGACAAAAAAAATATCTGAAAAAAATACTGTATAAAAGCATCTCAAATATCTAAATAATTTATATTTGAGATGAAATTGAAAAAAAAATGTATATTACCATCATACCTAGACGTCCAAGCTTTTTATTTTTTTTTGGGGGGGGGAGGGGTAAAATTCGCGCGTCGCAATTTTTTTTTACCCCACCCAAAATTTTTACCCCGGGGGTAAAATTTGCTTGGGGGGGGGGGGGTTAATTACCCCCCCTGAAATCTGTTGGCAGGGGTAAATTTTTTTTACTCCCCCCAAATTTTTTTTGGGGGGGGTATTTACCCCCCCAAAATTGTTTGGGCGGGGGGGGGTAAATACCCCTCCTTAATGGTTGGGGGTGCCTACAGCACCCCCAGGTTAGGGGTAAATTTTAAACGGGGGGGGGGGTAAAATGAAAAAAAATTTGGGGGGGTAATCGCCCCTTTACCCCCCCCCCCCTTGGACGTCTATGATTACCATAAAAAAAAACAAAATTAATGTACAAAGTTATAGGGTAATTTAAAGGAAAGTAAAGAAAGGCGCGAAGCGCCGAAAAAAATCTGACATCAACTACTTGAAAAAACATCTTATTTATGCAAAATTTTTTGGAATTTAAGAAATAATGAAAATACTGAATCATAAAAATTTCCAAAAACTGAAAAATACTGAATAAAATTTTCAAATACTGAATATTCAGTATTTACTGAAAATACTGAAGCCCCAATTTCCAAATACTGAAGAATACTGAAGATTTTCAGTATACTGAAGAATATGGCCACGCTGAATATACCTTCACCTATTATGACCTAAAGTAAAACACAAACACCCCTCACCTTTTTTAAAGATTAATTTCAGATCAGGGTAGAAAAGGATTTGTGCTCGACTAGGCATTTTAGGGTAATTGCCAATATTTTTCATTATTCAACTAGAAAAAATAAAGCATTTGACATGGATAAAGCAACAGAAAATATTTTTTTCCCATTTGCCGTCAGACAAAAACTACCACCAAACTTGCTTACCTATATACATTCTAAATACATTTGTGTTTTAATTTACAAATGATAAAACTATTTTATTAAAGTGATCTTGACATAGCCTCGTTGTAAACAAGTCTTACTTCTAATTATGTTTTTATTAACATTCCTGTGAAAGGTTCATCGAAGACGACATCATACAGGAAATCCTCGGGCCTGGAGCCCTTCTGGATTCTTATCAGAATTCCACGTAGTCCAAGGGGCACTGAAAATCCCTCCCTGATAGTTCAGTCATTATAAACTTTTCAAGTAGTAGGTTTTTAATATAAGTTAGGTTTTATATGTCAATAAGTAACAATCGTTATCCTATTCAGCTCATACCAAGAACGAAATTAATTCGGGGGGGGGGGGGGAAATCACGAAACCTATACGTGTTTTTAGCTGTCGTTGGGGGGTCAACATAGTAGAATTTACGACATTTACATCTGTCCGCCAAATATTAATTTAGATTTGTTTCACTTGTTGGTTATACCTTATTTCTGTACCCAATTAAACTTTATAATAACAGTAAATAAAATATTTTACGTCACATCGCGGATTGCAGTCATTTCTCAATGAAAAGTCATTTTTTTGGATAATTTTTTTCTAGCATTTATGAGTTTTCAACTAGTTCATCTCAAACTCAAAAAGGCGTAAAAAGTCTGTAAGTAATCTTACAAGGTTTTGCTCCTCAAATCAATTAATAGAATGTTTTTATTATTTGATTTATGAGCTTTGATCTGATGGATATTTGCATTCTTGTTTTATTACAAAAACAGCAAAATTAGACAAACCTAATTAAATTTTTCGTTTACAATTCCTGATGTTGACAACTCTGTCAAAAAGTCTGAATCTCGTTGCTGGGTCAACTAATCCACTTCCAGTTTTACTGCTAGGCAGATACAACAGCTTCGGTCGGACCTAAACACATAATAAATACTTGGGTCAAGAAGCGGTCAGAAAAATGCATATTTCAGGTGTCAATATTCCAATTAAGGCATGATTTGTTTTTTCTTTTAAGTTTTATGTAGGGTGATTATGTAGAGGGATGGATACTTAGGGGGGTATATCACTGTTCACTTCTACGATTAAGTTTAGGAGGGGTAAAATTTTCAGGAGCCCTTAACAATATACAAAACTCGGAGCATACAACTTCTTAGGTCAAATGATTTATTATGCTTTTATTGAAATTGTACTATGGATTCTTTATACAAACATGAATAAGTATTAAGTTGAAAAGGCTAAAAATGATGGATTGACAAACGGACAAAGTGAATTTTAAGTACGAGTAATGTACATTGTACATATTTTTAGGGGAATCAATTCAAAAGAACAGAGCTGTAACAAAAGAAAAAATTGGTGTGAAAGATTTTTCAAATGTATTTAAAATAACAGCATTTTAATAATGGCATTTTTTAGAAAAGCAATGAAGAGTAAAATTAATTTAATTATTAAGGGATTAAGGCTGGCAGAAATATTATATAGGAACAGGCAGAAAAAACTGGTTTTAATCGTTAATGATTATACACATTTTTATATTCGTAGAAAACTGGATATAAAACGATGCTATACGAAATTTTTCAGTATGGCTGAGAACCAGTTCTAATCCACCGGATATTGATCGGTTTCGAAGCCATACTGGACAGTTGTCAACCTGCATCACAGTTTCTTTGAAAACAGTCTTCTTAGAAATAATAGTTTCCACAGTTTTAACTATATCTTCGTCTAGTGACTCTGTTCCAAATGGTTGCCTAAATATTTTGTAATGAGAACAGAGTACCCAAAAAGGTGTCACAAAGTATATGAGAACGAACAGTAAAAAATAATACAGTAAAAAACATAATAAATAAATCAGTGGGTTTAATGTTATGGTACGACAAGTAAAGCAGAGAGGAAAAGAACAATGGTCTGTTTAGGTATCACAATAGTCTCCAAAGTTTTACAATAAGGTTTTCTTATTCGTTGGCTTAACTTCTTTGGAGATTTTATTTATAAATTTGATTGGTTAGTTCATTGAGTTTAGTGTTTTATCGTTTCAACCACTGATTTTAATCTACAGAAGGGGTAATTTTGTGTGTCATCATTGGGGATGTACGTCAATTCATCGGCCATTGTCTTATCCATTTAGATCCCCGCAAGTCAGGACAATAAAATGAAAATAATAGTTTATGAAAAAATATGAATAAAATAGTTTTAGCAATTAAAGATTCAAATTAGATTTAAATTTTACTGTGTAAAAATCCTGATTAAGAGCTGTTGATTTCATATTGTTGTCAAACGGACTTGTGTGGTTTTGGAGTGACTACGTAACCATAAGTAATTTAGAGACAATACCTGCTTGCATTATTAGTTGGTAGCTGTTCTAACCATGTTGTCAAATCTTTAACACGTTCATCTATATCTTCACACCCCTATAGTAAAATAGAAATTAAGATTTACCCTTAAAAAGATTATGTGACTTAAAACAATTAAATTCAAAAGAGGACAATGGATTGTAAATGATTCTACTACCCCTCAAAACTTTATAAACAAGTTCTGCCATTTGTTGTATCAAAACTTTAAACCTTAAAGAATCCGTAAAGGTGTGTGTTTTAAGGCTTAAAAATAGTAGTTGAACGATAATATTCACTAAATATGTGTATTTCTTATTGAAAAGAACTATAGACAACATTTTTTAAAAAATTAACATAAATTTTTATCGTTCTACTACTGTTTTTAACTTATAACACATAACCTTTACGGATTCTACCAGAAACCTACCCCTCTCTTTGTAGTATCCAAACTTATCCACCAATAATCTTAATCTACAGTAGGTATAATTTTGTTTAACATAATCTTCACACATTGTATTATCCCTATTCCCTAGAAAGATGACATTTACATGTATTATACCAGGCAACCAAAATTCTTACCTGGAAGACGTCTTGTTCATGGTACATGTCATTGTTAACATTGTTGCTGGATGCCAGGTAATCAAACAGTTCGGGAAACTTTTCCTGGTACTCGTGGATCACAGCAACACAAGCCTATAAGAAAATAACATGGATGGCAACATCCGAAAGTAGAGAAGCACAAAAATCATGGATTGATAAACGGACGAAGAAAAATTAAGCAATGTTTATTGGTCATTAAAAAAGCGAAATAATTAGGACAGAAGTATAGAAGAATATTAAGAATGATAAAAATCACGAAAACTACATCAAAAATATTTGCACAACCCATGGATTTTCAGATAAAATAAGTAGGTAGGTATACTGGATGCTCTTTGGAAAATAGAACCATTATTTAAAATAATCAGCAATTTATCTTCTTTAGCAGCAGAGAAAATAATAAAAATTTAACATATCGGTTCAGCAGTTAGCGAGATCCTACAGGGGTGTATATTCTGCACAAGATTTATTTTTTTTCCCCTGCTACAATTTTTTTTATTTTTTTCCCCCTAGTTTTTTCTCACCAAGAAGGGGGGAAAATGGAAAAATATTTAAAGAACTCTACTATATTTTATTTTTTTATTCCTCCTACCAGACATTTTTTTTGGGTTTTTTCACTAAGGAGGGGGGGGGGGGGGGGGAAGTAATGGAAAAATGTTTTCCGTTTTCTTAATTTTTACATTTTTTTCCGCTCCAACCACTTATTTTTTATTTCCCCCCCCCCCCCTTAGCAGGAGATCCCATGTAGAATATACACCCCTGAGATCCTATTAATTTAACATAAGGTTTTAGTCTATTATTATTTTAACGAACCTTGGAGTAAGTCCATCCATTTTCATCCTTTCTGGTAAAACCAGAAACCTCTTCACTTTTCTTATTAAATTTCAGGTTCAATCCAATGTTAGTTTTACTACAGGGATTAATACAAAGTAATATGAGATCAAATACTGAAAAATAACTATATTTTAGGTTCATTAAATTATGATTATGCAAATTTTCGGGTATAGTCCCTTTCGTGGCAACGCCTCTTAAGGGGCGATTCGTAGTATTTACAAAATGGCTTTTGATAGGTTATTTTAGGTTATATATGGTTCGGTGATTGCCCAGCAGGGTTAGAGCCCCCCGCAAAGGCTAGAAATAGAAGAAGAGCTACTGGGAAAATACGAAGAAACGCCCCTTAAGGGGCGCTCCCACGAAAGGGACTATACCCAAATTTTCTTATCTTGAAGGTTGACAACAATTCCGGTCATAAAAAGTTCTGGCCATAAGATGTTGGATAATAGAAAATTGTATGTGTATTGTATTTATTGTAAACGTTTATTGTTTCTCTTACACTTTTGGAAAAAGTATTTACATAATGATTTGTATTAATTTCCTCATTGTGTCAGGCTGCTGTTCTCTTGATCCTCTTATCAAAAATATGGTTCCTGTTATCCTGAGATAAATGAAAAAATTTAAAAACACAGTATCAAAAGGATGACAACATCCATAAAAGCAAAGCTTTGAAACGACATTAGGACAGACGAACATTAATACTTGTAGAGTGTCAGAACTGCATATGCAAAATATAAATATAAAGTATAAGTTTTGACAAAATTATACTTATATTTGTTGCAAAACTTCTCAAATACAGAATACTGTTTAAGGACATACTTACATTTTTGGGACTTGATTATGGAAATGCTTCGCTTATAATATTTTACGTTGGAATCAGTACTCCAAAAATATGATCAATCGGATTATTATATCACATGAAAACTTGTTGTTAAAAAAGTTAAAAATCAACATGTTTAAAATGGACGTACGGACATTTTGGTAACGATTATAGAGTTGCAAAGTTTGAAATCGATAGGACTATTATAACATGCCTAAATTAACGAAAAAAAGCTAACCGTAACGGACGGACCGAACCTAATTATAGAAAAGCTTCGCTTTTAAAAACAAAGAGGAAGATGGTGTTAATATGAATTGTTTATGAATGCTTTAAAAATAAATATGTTTATTAAAAGACTTTTTATTTAAAAATACTTGCAACTCCTCACAAAAATCATGATTGGCTTGTACAAACTTTCAGTGTTCAAACTTTCCAATTATAAATTAAATATAAATGTAACGGGTGATTTTGTTTATCAATTTATCGTTCTATGTCTCACCCTTAAGATCCCTTTATCGTACGTATTTCTCACCTTGAGAGCATATGAGAAGAGATACCAAGGCTCTGAGAGGCTCTGTACGCCGTCTCATAGGTTCTTTCAAACTCCTCTTGCCTCTTGTATACCCCAGTTAGGTCGGGGTCTTCAGAGTGCACGAACTTCAGACGAATTCTTCCCTGTAAATGAAATTAAAGTTCTACAGTTATATTACACAAGTAGGGCCTGTCCGCACGTCTATTTTGTTTTTTGGATCATAGAAAGAAATCGAAGTAACGGTTTCGTCGTATTTTCTAAGTAGCTTTTCTCCTATTTCTAGACCCTGCGAGGCCAATTTCCTCACCCTGCGGGGCAATAATTAACATTTGCCTAACAAAATCTACTGTGAAAATACGACGAAACCCGCTATTTCGTTTTCTTTCCATAATCCTGTTTTTTTTTATAGAAAAAGTATCTAGTTATTAAAAAAATTCCTCTTTCAAATTATTGGAAAAGTCATGTGTTACTAAATATCAATAAAAATCTTTGTATGCTATATATTACTTTTCACGTTTGACGGATTATTTTATTTGGATGGCTATATGGGAAAATAAATCTATTTAAAAATTCTAGGCTCACCTCATGTTTAGGGTCAATAGGATCCAGAACCGACCCCAGGGCTCCAAAGCAAGGATCACCCAGCATAAAGGCCTGGGTGTCCTTCTTAAAAAGTTCCTCTACTGTATAGTAGGCCTACAAATAAATATATCAAATATTTTCTGATCAATTCATAAGATAAAAACGAAGTTATAAAAAGATTATAAATTAAGTTAGGGTTATGTTGCATTTTGGAAAGCTATGCAGGGTTATTTTATTTAACTAGGGTTTTAACATTCTGGTTTTTTACCTATTGAATTGTTCATTTCAAAAACATAAATGAATTAGATTATAATTATTTTGTTTATAAAATAATAATACATAAAACAAGGATAAAATCATTCCTAAGTTGCGAAGCGCAAAAAAAATTGGGGATGGAAAAACGGACAAGGTGAATTTTAGAGGATATATTCATTGTAGAATGGATGCTCGCTCATTAGCATAGAGAAAATTCACACAAAAAATACAACCGTCTTTCTTGAATAGCAGCCAAGAAATTAACGTTTCTTACTAACCGTTTTTAACAGACGGACGGACGTACATTTCGGATTGTAGAATAGCTTCGCTATCAAAAACTAGTAATAATACAAACCTTATATTTTGGATCGTATACAGGAATATCAGCCACAACTGTCTGCAGAGCAAATGGCCTCGCTTCCTAAAATTAAAAAAATTTCAAACAAGAGAAAACATTATTAACCCTGTCATGGAGTATTGTCTTTTCTCTCCTTCTCTCTAAATATATCTATAATACAAAGTAGAATGATGTCAGTCCGTCCGTCCGTCCGTCTGTCTCTTAAGATCTATGTAACCAATGAACCGATCAGATTCTACTCTTCGAATTTTTCGAATTCGCCAATTATTTGCGAAACTTTGTGATCCATTTACATTTTTATTGGCTGGGTAGGTAATAGAAGATGTAATTTTACCTCTTGGGGCAAAGCCCCTAAAGGCTAAGGGCGAAGCCGCTAGTGTATATATATTTATGTAAATCATTTCAATTAAAAACTCCTTAACTATATCACTATTTATGTAAGTCGCCATTTGGCTTTTATAATTCAAAACTGTGCTCAAGTGGTTTGCTGAGAGGCGGCCGGCTAAAAATTTAAAAGTTGTATGTTAGCGTCCAAATGTGTTTTAACAAAAGGAATAGTAGCTTTCGCAATATTGCGTAAAGTTGTGAGTAAGATTCCAGTCAAATGCGCCTATTAGGTTAAACTAATTTTAAATATACGTTTAATTATACTATGCGTTTAATCAACAGTTAGACTTACTAAGCGCATTTGACTGGAAGCTTGCTCATAATTTTATGCAATATTGTGAAAGCTACTATTCCCTTTATCTGTAGGTATCAAAAATGAAGTAACATGACTATAGAAAATAAATATTTCTCTTTAACTTTTAATTTCAGGAATAAATTGCAGATTAACCTATAAACCATTCTGTAATGCGCTATCATTTTTATACTGGTCCTTGATAAACACCAATCCTTCTAAGAGGGATTTTACTAAGAATTAAAATACGCGGAGGTTTTAAAATTATTTGAGATGCAACATTTTAACGTATAAATGAGATTAGCGAATTTTCAAAAAAAAATATTAATTTTCCTTCTTTCAATACCTTTCTACATATTTTATTTAATAATTTCTAGTTATATGATAATAATGTGTGCTATAACCAAAATATTTATGCAATTTCCAATGAACACCACGAACCTCGCATACAAAGCAAATTATGCACGTAAAGAAATCCACGGTGCTCTTGTAAACATACAAAACAAAATTTAGCTAATTTTTGAATATATGTTGGGAATGATAGTAAGAGTATAGGGAAGATCATTTGTCCCAAAATAGGCGAAAATGATTACTATACTAGTATACATAGGTAGGACTTCCATACATGGTCGTGTAATCAAAGGATGTTGTCTGCTAAGCGTTGTTAGGTTACCTTTTACCTTGAACTTGAGAATACTAGGTCGCATTACAAGATAAGCATACCCTACGACTTTTGGAGGCAACTCCCTTTGGCCCTGACCTTGTAAAATATTAATAAGAATTTTGCTATTATCAAAGTATATTTTTAGCGTATTTGCTAAACCACGAAAAATCTACTATACATTGGAAGAAACATAGTGCATCTGTACTAACACAGAGACGTGTAATAGTACAAGTATGATATTGCTCAGTATCTTTGTACTAATACATCGTACTTTTTTTCTAATCCAAATGCATTTCTTGAGTACATTTAGGTTTCATTAGTACAAATGTACCAAGCATAGTTGTTTAATAGTACAAGTAAATATTTTGCTAGTACAAAAATACTATTCAATAGTTCATTTATAGTACAGGTCTACTAATGTTCCCAAGAATGATAGAACTTTTGAACTATCAGTTAAGTAAGAAATTTATACAAGGAAGAATCAAGATTCCTAAATTTTTTTTACGTGGCTTTTCTGCAACTGTGATATGTTGTCTGTCCATCAGTTTCCAGTTTACAAAGAAAGATAAGGGGAAATAGATATGTGAGAAGAGGGGGGTGGGGGGGGGTTCTCAACAACTTACTCTGTCTGTCCGTCAGTTCGTAAAGCTATATAAAAAATGCGATTTTCTCGACTGCTATTTAGGATAGACTGTTGATTTTTAATGTGAAAATACTCATAACCAAAATCATCCAGTAAGTAATTTACTTTGCTCGTAAGTCAGTCGATCATGCTACGAAAAAAACAAATTTTTGTGATTTTATACTAATAAGTTTTTTTCTATTTCAAGGCCATTGAACAATAACATCTGATCTAGAACTTATTTTTTCCGTTTGTATAATTATCCATGATTGTGCAGCGCTATTTATGAATGTTGTCAATGTAATAGTGGGAAGCCTAGTGAAAAGGCTAAAATCATAGCTCCAATAACCAATTGGTTTCTTGAATTAGAAACTAAGATGAATGATTTGTCGAAGTATGTTTTTAACTTATCAGACAACCAAAAAACGTTGATTAAAAGAATTGAAAATCTAGAGGCTACGGTTGCTATCAACGTGGCTTCTGGCGACCTTGTTTCTGATATCGAACGGTCTGCAGGGTATAAAGATTTGTGCAATGAAACTATGCTTGCTTCTTTGAGTAGTAAAGTTCCCAACTTGGATTTAGGCGTTCATATTGACAGGGATTCTGATATTTCTATGATTGAAACGGTTAGGACAAAGCTGTCTTCTACTCTCAATCCTAAAGTTTTGTCGGACGTAGTAATTACCCCATTAGCTAAGGAAACATTTGAAAAAAATGACAAGTTTATCGTTCCAGTATTACTGAAATCCAAAACTAAACAAGGAAAGGCTGCTTTAGATAAGGCCCTAAAGACGAAAGGGTTAGATGTTAACTTTCATTGGCCTAAACAATTGTTTCCAATTATTAAAAGTTTAAGAGAAAAGTACAAAGATTTTAAATCTGAGGACATGGATTTAACCTCTAAGCAAATTCTAATTAGGCCCAGCGCAACCGGAAAATCCATAATGGTTTCGTATAGAAATGGATTGGGTACTAACTGGACATTTTTAGAAAGTTTTAAAACTCCTGCGCCTCAAGCAATGCTTGAAAACACCAAATTCTTGCAACCTTTCTCTAGTAAATATATACAAATGTGAGTAAACAAAATAATCATTGGTTTAAAAAATTCTTGTCAAAATAATGCATTTTTTATATAAACTGCTCCTTTTTGTTGTTACTTTTAAGTGGTATATTTACTGTAAGTGTGAAATGTTATTCCCCCTTTTTCATTCTCCCCCTTCTGCCCTTGGTTGTAATTTACCCCAATTTTATCTTCCTAATTTTTACATTGACATTTCTCATAAATTGCAAAACAATATTTTGAAACATTACACTATGTCTCTTGGTTCAGTTTTATCTTTCAAAAAAGGGATAAACATTTTTAATTTAAAGAAAAATTTTAGTTCTCTTTGTAAGATTTCAGGAGAACCTAAATTTAAAAAGGCGAGGAATTAATATTTGAAGAAGTAATTGTAAGTCTCCCTCCCCCAGTAAACCAGCCTACATCTGGAAATTCCTTTTGTTTAGACAATGTAAAAGTTATAAGCCAAAATATGAACTCGCTGAATTTAAGTCTAGCCTCTCTAGATAAGGATGGGGGTAAGTTTAAAATGAAAATTAATGCAGTTTTAAAAACAAATTCACATATAATTTTACTTCAAGACACGCGTGTGGGTAATAATGTAACATTTCTTAAAAACTATTTAATGATAAGTAAATTCGGAAATTATGATATTTATCTTAATAGCACAAAAGGGGATCGTGGTGTAATCACAATGATAAAGAGAAATTTTTGTCATAAAGTTTATAGAATATTTAAATCTAGGTGTGAAAATGTCCTTATCGTTGATTTGCATATAAATAATGAACGAATGCTTATCATTAACTGTTATGGTCCAACTCAATCTCAAAATAAAGATTTTTATTCACTCTTAAAACAAAAAATTGAAAGTATTGGAATTTCTAAGTTTGTTATTTTAGGAGATCTAAACTGTTTAACATGTGATTTGCCTATAAATTCTAACGTAGTTTTAAATAATTATGAAATTCTTAACATGAGCGCAATACCTAACTTAATACACACAAAAACTTTAGTGTCATGGATAAGGGATGGATTTATTGTAGACAAATTTAGACTTCTGTTTCCAAATTTAAAAACTTATAGTTATATTCCTTTTAGTGTGCAAGCTATAAATAGGTCACGGATTGACCATTGCTTGGCAAGCCCACATTTTAGTCCATTAATTAAAAAAGTTGAATATCCGAATAGGCTATCAAAATATTTTGACCATAAACCTGTCGTTTTCTTAGGAAAAAGTAAGAATATTACTAGACCAAAAGTTATTGATAGCTCCCTACTAAATATTGAACATTTATATTCTACAGTAAAATTTTCTGTGTACAGCTTTATGGTTGATAATACAGAACCTCCAAATAAAAATGAATTAACTCTACTAATTAATAGGATCAATATTTTATCTTTGTATATTCAGGGGCTTGAAAAAACGATCTTAAAGCTACCCAATGACAAATTTTGTAAACATTTACTTGAAGTTTATAGTAATGAAATTGAAGAAAACTGTTCACTATTTCCCAGTATTGAAACTTTTTTGTCTTATAATACTAATTTGAAACCGGACTTAATGTTAGAATGTTTATTAAATGAAATAAAAAATACATGTATATCTTTTCAGTCATTTTATGTTAAAACAACAAAGGAGGAAAAACACAATTTGTCTGATCAATTATCACATTTAAGAAGTATTGGTGATTTTAATTCTGTTAATTTTAAAGAAATAGAGGCAAAACTTTTGGAAATTGAACACAGGGAAAATCTAAGACTTTTGGAAAACACAAATTATTTTAACTTATTGAACCATGAGAAAAGCACTAGAAGCTTTTCTGAACTTTTGAAAAATAAGAACTCTTGTGGTATGCGGCAGCTCTGGACCATGCAGAAACCAAGACATTATAGTGATGCTACGCACCTAGCTAAATCCTGTTATTCTACAATTATAAAGCCACCTGAAAATATGTCAGATAACGGTACTGGTTTCATCTCTCAGTTGTCCTGCAAATGGAGGGAGGGGTGTTACCCCTCCCTCTCCCATCTTAAGCACCGGAACCTTCCCCTTCAACCACCAAGTTATCAGCACCACCTCAACCCTGAGGATAAAGGATCTAAACCTGCCCTCACCTGATAGAATCACCCCCACACAGACTGTTGTTGTCACAAGTAATCATCAAACCTTCCCTCTTTAGTACCCAGACCTACCACTCAACCCCTCTATGCTTATCTACCTATTGTGCTGCTCCATGGGCTATCCTGCCTGCCCCAGACAGGGATAGCCATCTACCTAACCATTGCAATTATCTATGTTTTACTGTATGATTTATCTTTAACTATCTTTATTCCTAATCCATATGTATTTATACTATGGTTAACTGTATTCTTAATCCCCCCACCCTTTCCAGGGATGGGGAATCATGATTGCCCAAACTGACTATTGTATATGTATTATAATGCTTTTATGTTATGATCATTTATTCCTATCCATGTAGTTATTGTTTGTTGTATATAGCTTTAGTATCCTTTACACCTTCAATAAAGTGACAACTGAAATAGATGTTGATTCTTGTCTAGTGAATGCTAGAGAAGCGTAGCTTCTCTATAGTAAGGTGTCCACGTCTGTTCACACTGCCGTAGTCTTTATTCGAACTCTGGTGTCTGCCATTTACCCTAGGCGGATACCACAACTTTGGTGACAGCTGTGTGAGATTACGGCGAACCACAAGTGTAGAGCAGACGCGCATCTGAGGCTAAGGTACTCCCAGCAGTGAATCTGGCAAAACTGACGCAAGCAACCTGAATTACCCACCCTGGACAGCAAAGTTTAACTCTGCATCCGGCAGTTGTGGAAGCGAGACAGCGAAATTTGATGAATAACCGCGAGCAGCGCTGATATCTAACGGAGAATTGAGCGCCAAAAGGGCTGAAACAGGCCTGCGGACCGGCTGAAACAAGCCAAATAAGTGTAAACGGCTGAAAATAGGCCAATTTTACTGCAAGAGATAGCAAGATCCGAACCAGTGGCGCTAGCAGGACGGGACATTCCCTGCCGCCATCAGCTGGATTTGGATAAGCGGCGCTAGCAGGACGGGACATTCCCTGCCGCCGATAGGCTGAAACACGCCACATAGCTGCAAGCGGCGCTAGCAGGACGGGACATTCCCTGCCGCCGATAGGCTGAAACACGCCACATAGCTGCAAGCTGCGAGCCAACATACGAGTGTAGTGCACCAGAACAGAGAAAAACTACGTCAACTCCAAGTATCCTGAGAGGCTACAACGCAGCCACCCATCTAGAAAAAACAGATATTATGTTACATTGCAGGGATTACCACCCTGGTGTTATGGCCAAACAATAGATTTATGAGCAAAGCTTGGCAAACAAATTGTTGTGTTGTGATAAATCTAAGAATAGAACAGGCTTGGATTATTGTGTATTGTGATAACAGCTAAAAATAGAACAGAGTTGGTAAACAAATCTGTTATGCAATTGTGATAAGGACAAAAATAGGGGTCATCTCAAAAAACGCCTATCTCAGAAAACGCCTATCTCAAAAAACGCCCATCTCAGAAAACGCCTATCTCAAAAAACGCCTTTTACATAAAATGCCCACTACATTTTTGAAAAATAAAGCCTAATTTTTAAATAGTATTCAATAGAATAATACAATACTTGTCATTCATGATCTCTTACTTAAAACACAAATAAACAGTTACCAAATCAACCAGTTAATAAACTATGTACAAATATGGATAAAATGGTAAACTAAAGAGTAGCTGCTATATTAAGAAAATAGGGAAAGTTTAAATAAATGGGAGAAAATTATTGTAAGGAGAACTCATTGGAGGAAAGAGTTTAATTATTGAAGCTCATTAAAAAGTACATCATTTTTGAATCTGATAAAAATAAGAAGGAATATAGGGATAAGACATTAAAATAACCTCACCCTATTTTTCCCCCAAAATTCATCAAATATGGAAAGTTAAATTGTTAAATAGAAAATTTTAAATTGCTTTATAAATTATGATAATAATCATTTTAAACTAATTTTTTATTTTGATGAACAGCTATATAATTCTGATAAATTTAAAGCATATCATACTCAATAAATATTTTGTATATTATTTGTGTATGTTAATGAGTATATAACATAAATCTAAAATTTCTTTTAAGCATAATAAAAACTAGAACAAAATTTTGTGTTTTCCAAACTATTTATCCCTTCCTTACACCCTACCCAAATTTCACAACCCTATTTTGAAATTCACCCATCCAAAATTCCACAACATCTTTATTTACAAATTTACTAGGTTTAGTCATATTTACAACATTTCAACCATATATTCTGTTAATTCAAGATATTAGGTCAAATAATAAAGAAAATAAATAAGAAGTATGTTTTAATAGAGCTCATAGTTGTTCATCTTAGTGTAATAACTGAAAAGGAAACTGGGTTGTTTGCAGTAGATATATGAAATAAAGAAACTTAAAACATGAATTAACTAGGTAAAAGTTTTTGTTATTCAGTTGTGATCAATTTTCAAAAAGCAAACCTTTAGTATGTTGTTGCTCAAAATGCTTTAAAAAAAAGTGCCTAAGGAATGTACATTATTCTTCAGGGATAGATATTTCAATAAGAAGATTCATAATGTACGTATTGTACAATATTCACA
Source organism: Acartia tonsa (assembly GCF_053477335.1). Taxonomy (NCBI): domain Eukaryota; kingdom Metazoa; phylum Arthropoda; class Copepoda; order Calanoida; family Acartiidae; genus Acartia; species Acartia tonsa. Next base: position 43,928,738 of record NC_137264.1, on the reverse strand, counting down.
ATACCTTCTTAGACTGACATATTTCCATACAGGATAATTTTTAAAAAGGTAGTAGGCATTTTATGAAAAAGGCGTTTTTTGAGATAGGCGTTTTCTGAGATAGGCGTTTTTTGAGATAGGCGTTTTCTGAGATGGGCGTTTTTTGAGATAGGCGTTTTCTGAGATAGGCGTTTTTTGAGTATAGCCAAAAATAGAAGCTAGATGTAATATAATAAAGACCCTGATATACAATCAAATCACCTCAAGCCTATAGCACAACAACAATACACCCCTTATTCCAAGGGAAAGGGAGGAGCCCCTCTCCATTGAAGGCAAATACAATCAGGGTGATATAATAGATAAGCCTAGGATTAAGAAGAAAAGGCACTATTATACCAGCACACAGTTACCTCCCTCCCTCACAGGGGAAACGGACGGAGTTACCCCCGTCCCCTCACGCGCTTCCCCCTTCCTACCCACACTAGACTAAGTCCGTCTGTAGTGTGGGGCTAGCGATCGGACACACAGAGCGCCATTCACGGGTAGCGCAACAGAGTGCGGAAAATATCATAAATCCAACGGACGAAGCGGACCAATGAGAGAGCGAGTTGAGGGGTGAGAGCGCGTTTTATCTGTGTGCGCGGATTGACGGTGCGTAAGCGCACTGCACGGAAAGGAGATTTCACGCACACACACACACACACACCCACACAGGAGAGGGGCCACTCTATAGCCTACATCAGAAATATTTTTTTAGTAGAAAAACTTGCAAGCTCCTCCCTCCCTGTCTACAGTGTGATAAGGAAAACTAAACCAGTTCCTTGAACCCGCTCAGACCCTCAACATCTCCTAGCCCTGCCAACCCTACTTCAAAGCTGAGTGGTTAGTGAAACAAATATATGTATATATAAATACCCAAGTGATAAATAATGTTGTTTTTTTTGGTATCATGGGTACAAGCAAGTGAATACTAACCTCACCAAACAACACTGGAAACTGATATGGTAACTGAACGAAAGTACGCCCACCCTGTGGACATAGCCTGACTTGCTGCCCCACACTGGGCAGTGGTGGTGTGTACCTGGACCATCGACCCTCATAGTTGTGAACTATATACAGAGGAAGCGTAATTTTTTTTGGAGCAAGGAGGAAAAGCTAGCTAGCTCTGGGGATATTCCTATACACGTATATATATATATATATGGGCGTGTAGCCATGTATATATATAGATAGCCTACCTATCCATATATCTACTAGCGGATACGCTCCTAGAGACATCTGTGGATGCCTAACATATTCCCTGTTACCTTTAAGCTAAGATCCGCTGGTTACCACAGAAATCAAGAGCTATACTGGAAAGGAGAACAACTCAGGCTCAACAGTTAAACAAGACGCTGGCACCAACAGACCAACACCCTGCTACTTATCATGGGGGCGCGCCAGCCACAGAAACTCTTGAGCCAGGAGGACCGAGCCTACGGCTACGTGGACTACCACCCTAATTACACAGCTATAGTATTTATACTAGGGGTGAGCCGGCTCGAACCTCCTTGCGGCGCGGCTACTCTACTCTGCTTCTATATCTACAAGATACTACTTCTGTTATTACTTTGGCCTACTGTGTTGAGTACAGTGAACATCAAACACATGCCAGGTCACAGACCCCTGGTCCCTGAGATGCCCTTGTCTGGAAGGGTGACTGAATGTCCGCTGCACAGCTCCTGTTCAGTTGGTGCTCCACGCATGAGAAATAGCAATACTGGACTGGGGATTGCTGAACCTGTAGGTGTCCTCCTGGGGGTGTTGAACGATGCAACTGAGCCTAATGAGAAGGTGACAAGCTTCAGAGACTTAGTGGCCAGCCCCAAGATGGACACTACCACCAGAACTGAGACTCCAACGGGGCCCAGCCCTAGGGCCAGTACCACCTGTTTCTGGGGTGGAAAGGTCCTCCCTGGCGCTGGCCTCACCAAGCTGGAGGATGGGGAGCTGTCCCAGGGGAATAGGCTCTTCACCCAGATGCCCGACGCGTACCTGGGGGTGGGGGAGCCGCCACCCAAGCCTCCCTGGGAGCCCCCAGGCATGGAACGACTGGGGACCGGCCTAAGGATGGGGACTGGTGACCTGCTGCAGTGGAAGACTTTACCCAGCACGGAGGGAGCAGGGTTGACCAGCAGCAGTGAGGCTGTTCCCCCACACTCCAAGACCAGATGCCGCTACTCTGTTGAACCACTGCACATGTCCCAGCCAAGTTCCCCCATGCTGCTGAAGATGGAGGCCCACCAGGATGCAGAGCTCCAACCAAGGAAGTCAATAAGAAGGCCACCCCTTGCCAAAACCAGAACCACCGCAGGGGCTCCCCACCAGCAGCTGACGGAGCCTGGCAGGGACGCAATACCAGCTGGCAACTCTGGCCCAACTCAGGTGGCTACCAACAGTCTGCTGACAGTCCGGAATACAGTTCAGGCTACCATCAGTATGGCATCTTCTGGGCCTTGCTGGTCCACTTGTGGGTACCTGTCCACACACTGGCCACAGGTACCCCCCAGAGATCATAGCCCCCTTTCCGACTGGCACCATCAACGGCCTTTGCTACCAACCACCTGGCATACCCAGAGGCAGGATCCCTCATGTGGAGAAGCACCTGCAGAAGCTAAGGCCGAGGCTGGCCTCGCCACCCAGGGGAGGAGAGCCGCTGTTGGATGGAAGGAACCTGTGTGTATGGGGAGGAGGCTGAATGTAACCAAGGAGCCACCACAAGCAGCCCAGCACCGCCTGACCCCTAGTAGGGGAGACCCTGTTTGTCAGCTGGTGCCCCAACTGGAGGAGGAGAGACCTGGCAGGTTGATACACCCTGGGGAAGCCGGCCTGATGGGACCCAGCTGGACGAAGGGGCGCTGCCGCTTCAACGGCCACACAGCCGCCAAGTGTAGAACCGGTTGGGACCGGGCAATGAAGAAACACCAGGCCGCCCAACAACCTGCATGCAACCAGTCTGCCACCCAGGTCCACCTGGAGGGAGATGCCCAGCCGTCACCCCAACTAGCTGCCGCCGCTGGGGCCGCGGCTACCCAGGAGTCTGTGTCTCAGATTGGGACCATGGTGGCCAGGATCAACGTGCTGGGAGGAGCGGCTGAACCCAACCGGGTTGGCCTGGACCGCAGCCGCAACCACAGGGGACCGGTGTCCGTAACCCCTGTCACCCCCAGCAAGAGCCGAGGGGCGCTACCCAGCGCCACCGGGACGGTGTACGAGGAGGCCCTGACGGCTGCCGAGTGGGAGAGGCAAGAGGCGCTAGCCAGCGAGTCTGAGTCGATGTATGGGACGCCAACCGGCGTCGCCACCTGGAAGGATCGAGAGGTGCTTCCCTGCACCACCAAGCTGATGTCTGGGGCGACAACCGTCGCCGCCACCTGTGAAGACTGGGGGGTGCTATCCAGCGCCCCACGCTGGTGCCTGGGGCGACAACCGTCGCCGCCACCGAGAGACCTGGACCCCTGTGAAGACTGGGGGGTGCTATCCAGCGCCCCCACACTGGTGCCTGGGGCGACAACCGTCGCCGCCACTGAGATACCTGGACCCCGGAATGAACCCGCAGCCCCAGAGGAAGGGGTGACACCCGTCACCCCCAGCCAGCCAGAGCCCCCAGCCAGCAGGGAGAGTCCAGCTGTCCCTCACCCTCAACTGCATCCAGCTGTCTACCTCCCTCAACCAAGCCAGGGTAATTGTATTGCACTGGTGTACCAGGAAGTTTGGGCTGGGCCAAACTTGCCTGCGCCCCCTGCATCTGCCCCAGGAGCCAGGGTATCAGCCATTACCAGCCAAACTGAAGAAGCTTTGACCGCTGCCTGGGGAGTACTAGATGCGCCAAGTGCTGAGCCTAACCATAGAAGTAGAGGATCCCCAACAATTATGTCTACCCAAGATGGAGACAATGTGCCTGGACCCCTTCAGGCTAGGGGAGGAAATCCGGAGCCTTGTGCCTCCAGTCCACCAGCAGCAGTGTCCGTGGATGGGCCTGTCTCCCAGCCAACTAGAGCGGAGCCACCCTTGCAGATCCAAGACAGCCTCCGGCATAAAGGATGGACTGTTACCTTTCCCTACCCCGCAGGTCGGACTGCCATGCACCACCCTGCCAATGTCCAGAATGAGCCTGAAGGAGGCAACGCTCCTACAGTATGGCAACCACCACCTGCCCGCGTTGACAGAGACCCTGGAAGCCGAATGAACCTGACCAGCCCCGAGGGCGAAGAAACTGCGCCTGCATCCAGTAGCCAGCCTGCCAGCAGCAAGGTGACCAACACGATGAAGACCACCAGCCCAGTGGAGAAACCTGAAGAGGTGTATACCAGGCGGCTGTTGGTCCAAGCCCCCTCATGTGCTGTGCCACCCCTGGAGGTTGCCAGGGTGGCCTCAGAGGTACACATCCAACGGCCAGGATATCCAACAGGACCAGCTACTCCAGCAGATATAGCCGATTCCGTTAGACCTGGGGAGGGCTGGAGTCCACCACCGTCCAGCAACTGGTATCCTGGCGGACCCATTCCACAAGGACAACAAACTGAAGGCCGCAACCACTGTCGGAAGTCTGGCGGTGCAGACAACCCCTCCAGCCTTCCGAGGGGAGAGTTGTGGTATGCGGCAGCTCTGGACCATGCAGAAACCAAGACATTATAGTGATGCTACGCACCTAGCTAAATCCTGTTATTCTACAATTATAAAGCCACCTGAAAATATGTCAGATAACGGTACTGGTTTCATCTCTCAGTTGTCCTGCAAATGGAGGGAGGGGTGTTACCCCTCCCTCTCCCATCTTAAGCACCGGAACCTTCCCCTTCAACCACCAAGTTATCAGCACCACCTCAACCCTGAGGATAAAGGATCTAAACCTGCCCTCACCTGATAGAATCACCCCCACACAGACTGTTGTTGTCACAAGTAATCATCAAACCTTCCCTCTTTAGTACCCAGACCTACCACTCAACCCCTCTATGCTTATCTACCTATTGTGCTGCTCCATGGGCTATCCTGCCTGCCCCAGACAGGGATAGCCATCTACCTAACCATTGCAATTATCTATGTTTTACTGTATGATTTATCTTTAACTATCTTTATTCCTAATCCATATGTATTTATACTATGGTTAACTGTATTCTTAATCCCCCCACCCTTTCCAGGGATGGGGAATCATGATTGCCCAAACTGACTATTGTATATGTATTATAATGCTTTTATGTTATGATCATTTATTCCTATCCATGTAGTTATTGTTTGTTGTATATAGCTTTAGTATCCTTTACACCTTCAATAAAGTGACAACTGAAATAGATGTTGATTCTTGTCTAGTGAATGCTAGAGAAGCGTAGCTTCTCTATAGTAAGGTGTCCACGTCTGTTCACACTGCCGTAGTCTTTATTCGAACTCTGGTGTCTGCCATTTACCCTAGGCGGATACCACACTCTCATGAATCTTTATCTTCAATTAAAGACTACTCAGGGAATATTATTCAAAATGATAATGAAAGACAAAATTTTATTGTTAATCATTTTAAACAACTTTTTAGCACGCCTGTTGAACCAGAAATTTCTTTTGAAGAATTTTTTGAAAGAAATGAAAATGATCCAATTTTTGACCCTTTTAAACTATCGCAAGAAGATAAAATAAAACTTGAGTCACCTATTCAAATGTCTGAACTGGAAACCGTGCTTAAAAATGCTAATTTAAATGCTGCTGTTGGTTTAGATGGCATACCTATGGCGTCAATCAAACATTTTTGGGATTTAATTAAAGATACAATGTTACATGGTTTTAACTATATGGCAAATAAAGGGGAGTTAAGGGGTATGATGAATATAAGTAGAAGCAATTTAATTCCAAAGGGTGGAGATAAAGATCTTTCTAATATTAAAAATTGGCGTAGCATTGGTATACTTACATCTCCTTATAAACTATATAGTGGAGTTATAAATTTAAGATTAAAAACTGTTGTAGATTCTATAATACATAATGCTCAGAAAGCTTATTCTGATCAGTATTTTATACAAGAGTGTTTAATAAATGTATATGAACTGCTTTCAAAATCAAACTCCACAAATTCTCCTTTAGCAAGTCTAATAATTGATTTTTCGAGGGCATTTGATACAATAGGAAATACCTACTTACAATCTGTACTGCATTTCTCTAATTTTGGTCCAAAATTTATTTTAATGGTATCTTCAACATTTAAAAACCGAAAATCTTGTATCCTGACTGATTGCGGTTTAACACAAAATTTTGAAAATAAGTTAGGTATTATTCAAGGAGACCTTCCATCTCCAAATTTATTTAAAATTGCAATTAACCCACTCGTTATAAAATTATGTCTATCAAATACTCTTAAAATTCCAAATTCAATTCCTTACAATTTTAACAGAGATGAAAATAAAGTAAATGTAGCAAGTGGTTTTGCAGACGATATGCAAAACTTCATGGAAGTAAAGTCAGAATCTCTCCAAAAATGTTATGATATTTTGACCAGTTTTGGAAAATTATCAAACCTTAAAGTTAACAACTCTAAGACTCAAATTATTATAACTGGTGGGTTACCTTCTTTTGATTTTATAAGAAAAGTTGAAGAACTTAATTTTGAAATTTCAGACAATTTTACAATTTTAGGTCTAAGCTTGCACAAATCTTTAAATAACACTAATTTAATTTGGGACAAAATATTGGCAAAAGTTGTAAAGTTGCGTAATTTTTGGAATTTATTCAATCTTAGTATTCCTGGAAGGGTTTCTATTATAAAAACATATTTTTATTCACAATTATCATATCTGGGTTCAATTTTTGAACCAACAGACCAATTTTTAGCAGACTTTGAAAGGTGTGTTGTAGGTTTTCTTAAACAAGGGGGAAGGATTGCAAAGGATAGAATTTTTCTTGACTGTAGCAAGGGTGGGCTTGGCCTGCCTAACCCAAAAGAATTTCTCACTAGTCTTAAAGTTAGCATTTTTTTAAAAGGTCTTAAAGCAAATGATTCATGGGGTAAAGAATTAAGACAATTTCTTGCAGATCCTGAAAACCCATTATCTATACAAATCGATAAAATTATTCCAGAATCTAATCCAATTTTGTACAATCTAGTTAAAGCTTTTTTACGTTTTTGTGATTATTATTGGAAATTTAGTGGAAACATTCTCGCTGCCCAAGTTGTTAATAATCATTTATTCAAGGATAATCAAGGAAATATGATTAATAACAACTTCTTTACAATAAACTCATGGTTAAGAATTGGTAATGAACTAAAAAATCTTACCTTAAGTAATTTTATTTCAAACTTTGGCAATGTTTTAAATTATGATGAATTTTGCAGGAAATCTTCCTGTTATGTAACCCCAAATGAATTTCTAAGAATGAAACATAATCTAAGAGTATTTTTAAATAGGTGTAAAACGAAATTTTCTCAAAAATCTGCTTCAATATTGGTCTGTATTTCAAAGCCCAATTTGAGAGCAAAAGATTTAAGATACTTCTTAGATATATCCAAATCTATGTTAACAAATTGTCAACCCGTTAAAACTAGAAACATGTGGCTCAGTAATGAAATAGATATAAATAGAGAATCAAGGTTTATGTGCATGTGGAGATTATCCTATCTTCCCATGAACATAAGAGACTTTGCTTTTAAATTATGTAATAATCTTCTTCATTTTAATGCAAATTTATCAAAATTTAGTGACACTAGTCCAGCATGTACACAATGTACAATAGCTTTAAATCTTCCCACCCCTAGAGAAACTTCTTGTCATTTTTATCTGTATTGCTCATCAAATACGGAATTACTTTTAGAATATTTTAACACTTTTCTTTACCAATCTAATATAACATGGGTTGCCAATTTTGTTTTCTTGGGAGCACCGTCTAATATACCATTCTATAAAGCTATAATTATCAATACAGAAATTATTATTTCAGCTTGGTTTCTTTTTGAATGTAGAAATAAGAAAATTAAACCTGTATTGTCAATGTTAAAAGAGTTTCTAAAGAATTATAGATCAATATTTATGCGTTTTCCTAAATATCAAAATGCATATAATAAGTGGATAAGAGGATAAAAGGGTTAGTGTTATTACAGGGTCATTAAGAAAAACTGTTTTTTTTTAAAGTGTAGTAATTCTGTCTTAATATCCGTTAATATTTCTTTCTACTATGTATTTTTTCTAACTTAAACTTTCATTCTCTTTTTTTTTCAGTTCTAAGCTGATGGCTCAGAGTTAACAGAGAATCAGGATAATCATAGATCCTTGTGTTAATGATAAAGATGCTATTGCCCTCACTCAGACTAGACGACGGAGCACATGAAAGAAACCGAATCTATTTTTATGTAGTAATTGTAAATAATTATCAATTTTATATTTTTGTAATATTTTTGTGATTTTATTTCATAAACTGATTAAAAACCAATAAAATACGTAATAATAAGTCATCCTTGTTAGAAATGCTCTCAAGAAATCAGACTATCATAACCTCTAGTTTTTACTAATTAAAATTTATTAAGTACAAATCTTACAAATATAAGACTGTTTTCATCAGAATTAATAGCAGCTTCGCCCCTATGGGTCGTATGGAACACTGAAGTAAAGCGAGGGGTAAGGGAATGTAGAGTAAAACCTTCACTTTTATTTTGATTTTTAAAAGAACAAGTTAAAGATATTTTTCGTTATTGGAAATTTCTCTTGGGAGGGGGGGTTGAACCCTCTATCCGTTCAGTCATCAGAGATAACAACAAACATAATATTATGTACATAGTTAATATCTGCCTTGAGAGTAGCTAAGAGTTACATTCATTATAATCAAAATATCCACATACATAGTACACGCACACGCACACGAACACACACACACAAGCAAAAAAACTCTATACAGACTGTACTCTTGAGCATGGTTCAATGGCCGAACTTTACCAACAAAATTTAACCGTAATGCAAATTAGCCGCTAAAATTAAACGTAGTAAAGCAACGTTTGTTTAAACAGTCTAAAAACACCAAACGACCATAATTTTAACAAACCGTAATTGGAAGCTAGCCGGTATGAAATCATTTACTAAGTATATTTGCGATAACTTTTATTTAATAGATTCTTCCAATTTTTAACATTTACAAAACGGCCTGCTTTATTGCTTCAAGATCCATGTCAGATATATATAGGAAATAAATGTCTATAAATGAGCTCAAGTCTTCCAAGGGATGAATATTTATAACTCATAGTGCTCCAATAATCCATAATAAACTCTCATTGCCCAGAACGATAAGACCCAATATTTTACTTTATTAAGAATAAATTCATTTTTTTTATTTCATGTTGCTATTTACATAATATTGAAGTATTTAATTACTATTCTTAAAACAGAAAATTTAAATTCATAATATAGTAAATTTAAGAAAACTTAGTTTTAAAATAAATTGATTCTAGCGCCACTTTTAATGTGTTTAGATTTACAAACAAAATTAAAAACATTTTAACCCTTTCATGACGGTTATAAAAAAAAAATATATATTGGAAAATAAATTCCATAATTCAAATTGCATTATTGAAAGAATGAAAAAAGCATTGTTATAAATACGTATCTGAAGATTAAATAAAGAAATCAAAAGAAAATTGGAAGAAAAGGCAGGTGTGAGAGAGATGTAAAATAACAAGAAAACGCTAAGGCAGAATGTTATTACGTTCATAGTATCAAAGGCTTTTATTATAAAATAAATAACTAAAATCAGCCGGACAGAAATTCTAACGTAAATAGTTGAACTTGAAGTAATCTTTATATGCAAGTTATTATATTTATATTTATTTTCTAATATTTCCCCTGTGAATATACAGTGAACCCCCCCCCCCCCAAAAAAAAAGGGCATAGGAATTGTCAGGGAAATTTTAACAAAATCCATATTTCTAATTCTGAATAAAAAAAATGCATACCTAGCGAATGCGTACCTAGCATCCAGAGGCTCTGTAATTAAAGGGGCAGAAAATGGCTAGAAAAAATAGCTTAAAACCATCTGAAAATGAATTAGCCGTATACCCTTATGGGACCTATTTGAAGCTTACCTAAAATTATGAACCCAATCGCTTTAGTAGTTAATGAGATTTAAACCTTCAGACAAAAAAAACTTTATATATTATTGGCGTTTGCCCCTTTATTATCAACGGACTAGAAAAAAAGCTTAAACCCATCCCAAGACTTAAATCTAAAAATTAAATAGCCTAAAACCATCGCGGGACCGATGTTAAGTTTATATAAAATAGAGAACCCAATCAGTTAAGTAGATTAGATATTAAGAATGAGACATTGAAATCAAATTGACAATATATTTACAAATAAAAATATTTTTATTAATTATTTATTGTTGTATGTTGTAAATCATACAAAACTTGAATAGAAGCTAAGATAATAAAGTCTTCCCTGGAAATACTAAAAACTATACTGACAGGCCGACGGTAAAAATGTGTGGCCTCTAGACTACTGCAGACAGACTGACCAGCCAATGGAGATGTAGAGTAGGTACTCATCGCCCTGTAAACTTTTACCCGGGAAAAAAATCATCTTTCTATCAATCAAATGACCATCAGAGCATTACCGATAGACTGACAGACCAGGTAAATTATATAATGGATGCTTATTTGTAAAGGAGAACCATATCGATTCTGCGTTTATAAAGATCTTTAAATACAGACAGACACACACACACAGCGAGATCCTATTACTTTATTTTATGGACTAGAGGCTAGAATCTTTAATAAAAGAAAAGGCACATTTCCCTACAGAAATTGATGTCATATGGAGGGTTACATACAGACTAACCGACTAAATAAGGTAGAGAGTAGATATTCATTTCTCAGGAAAATCTTCTCTAAAAAAAATCTATCGTCTATCTAATTTAGTATTTGATAAATAAAATTTTTACATTTTAAATTAAATGACTTGCAGGGTATTTCCGACAGGCTGACGGAATAAGTAAATCACATATTGGATGCTCAAAGGTATAGAGTATATTCTCAAAAATTAAAGCCGTCTTTCTTTAAAGCAGATGAAGAATTATGTTTTACCCTCAGACGGACATTTCTAATTATAGAGGTGCTTCGGGTTAAAAAATATATTTAATAATAATTAAGCAAGGACAGCCAAAGTAAGGTTTAGGGTGCTTACCCATATCAAGTACATATCAAGTTGATAGGATTAATTATAGAATATATAGAATTTCTAAGAAATTTTAAAGCTTAACAAGGATGACATCATTTTTAAGTCCTTAGTAAAGCTAAAAAACATGGAAAGGTTTACAATAGAATATATACAATATCTTTGATAGTAGATGCATATCAAAGCATTCCAACAGACGGACGGACAAAATAAGTTTTATACTGGATGATCATCAGCATGGGGATGTTTTTTTAATTCCAGCCATTTATCTTTAATAACTGAAGAGAAATTCATGTTTACTCCTTTACGGTTTCTTACAGACAGACAGATATTTCAATTAGGTACAAAGAAACATATGATAACATCCATAAACTTTGTGAAGTTAATAAAAATCTAATAAGATAGAAAATGTGGTTAAAACATTAAATGTCAATAGAAATATATACAGTAAACTTTAAACACACATCTCTAAAACCATAAAAATCTAATTACTAAAACTTTAGCATAATGGACGGACTGACTGACAAAGTTAATTGAATATATGATGCTTTTTAGTCAGCGAAATCCTCACAGACAAATTTGCTTTCTATTTTTATTTGAAAGTAAAACATAATTCTGATTGTGTACCAGACAGACATACAAAGTTCATGTAAGATTATCCGCTAAAATATTTTTTAGTAGGGAAGCTACTATATAATTTGAAATATCCCTCTGTTTTTTTCTAATAACTCGGACCCTAAGGCGGCCTAAGGCCGCTTAGTCACTTGTATGATATGTGCGGCTGCTAAGCCCGCATTCTTGGGATCCTAGAGCTGAAATTCTGAATATCAAAATTCGGAGAGAAAAATCTGGGATAAAGAGATATGTAATAACAAAGTACACCTTTAACTATAAGGTATACCAAAGTTTAATATTGAAATACTATTACATAAAGTAGTAAGGTTTTTTGTCTGTAGCTTTCGATTTGGATAACTACTGAACAGATTGAATTTTTTTTATGGTTTTAGGTAGGGTTGGGCCGGATATCCGGTGTGGCCGGATATCCGGTCGGATACCGGATATTGAAACTATCCGGCCGGATATCCGGCCACACCGGATATCCGGATATTGAAACTATCCGGCCGGATATCCGGCCACACCGGATATCCGGCCCAACCCTAGTTTTAGGCTATTTAACTTTTAGATTTTAATTTTGTAATGGTTTTATGCTATTTTTCTGGTTTCTCTACCCATTCAAATACAAAGCACTCAGATGCTGGGGACGCAGCCGCTAGTCATTTAAGAAAGACAAACAAAAAGGACTTTAAAATATTTAACCAAAATGTTAAACAATCCAAAATAAATCCTATTCAATATAAATATATGATATAGGATGTCTTACGATTACAAAATCATTAGCAACTTGTCTGATTGGGATAACCTTTGTATTGCTCAGATTTTTTATCTATATTTGGGAGGGAAGCTAAACCCCCGAAAAGGAAACGCCCTCAAAAAAATTGCCCCTAAAAACATGTTTTCACTTCTTATGAGACCTACCACACTCATTTCTCCACTTTATAATGAAATATATGAAGATAATTTTGATCGCTATGTACATTTTTTAACCCTTTTTCCATGTGAGTAAGTTCTAAGTATTAAAACATTGCGCGCAAGAGAGCATGAGAGAGAGAAAGAAAGAGAGAGTGTGTCGAGTAAAATATTGTACTATGAACAGAATATCTAATAGGATATCAGAACAAAATAACAACTTATAATATTTCAAACAAAATTACAAAATCTCATCAATAAAAAGCAAATTACATCAAGGTTTTAAAATCTAAAATTTTTGGTAAAATTATTCTAATTCTACATAAATATTGAATGGTAGGTTCAGTATGCATGTATGAATTCGTCGTTTAAGACCTCGTAAACCACTGGCTGGACCGAGAACTATTAATAGTCTTTATATTTGAAGAGAGAGGGTTATTGATCATACTATTTTATATTTTCTAAGAAAATACACACAATTAAATGCACCCCCACCCCAATATCTGACAGACATGCATGGCAAAACTTTAACTAAATTTCTTAAATTGGTGGAGAGATTTACTTCTTTGTGAATGACATATCCAATTTGAAGATAAAACAGACAGATATAAAATCATTTTTTCTCTTTTCATTAAATGATAATTGTTAAAATTTATATTTTTTACTTTTTTATTTGCTGTATTACTAAAACTTCAATATCTAAGATACTAGCATACTATTACGACCTAACATTGCATAGTACATTAGTGTCCCATCAATTCAGCAAATTGTCACACATGCAAAGTTATTCATGTTTGCAAATTGGTACCCATTTCGCACAATATTTTTGCTGGTTATTAAAACATCATCTATTATGACAGCGCAAACTATTCCTCCACCTCTGCTTCACCTTCATCATTAGGATAAACTATATTTGTTATTAATTACTCTTAGGGATCTTAAGGGATAAGAGAATGGAATATGAATTCAGCTCATACCAATAACGAAATTAATTCGGAAAAAAATCACGAAACCTATACGTGTTTTACAGCTGTCGTTGGGGGGCAACACATCGTAAAATTGACGACCTCTCCATTTGCCCCCCAAATATTATTTTAGATTTAATTCCCTTGTTGGTTATACCTTATTCCTGATATGAATTAATGTACATCGCAATGATTATTAACAAAATTACCCCATCTGTAGATCCAAATCATTGGTTGAAAATTGTTGGAACCGATCACAATTCAATAAAGTACTCAAAGTTTTTGGGCCAACGATTAAGATAAGATTATAAAAATTTGGTTAACAGTGTAATTTACAATCCACCCCCCCCCCCCCTGATTACTGCTAAGGATATGTTATAGTTTTAAAGCGCCTGAGCTAAGACGCGGAAACGAAAAATCACTGCAAAAAAGCAATAGCAAAATAATAAAATTATTATCTATTGGCAGGTCTAAAAATTTGAAAATGTTATACGTTTGGCGGTAGTGATTGAACATCTAGTACATCGCATAAAAAAATGATTCATCTCCTAGTACATTGCACCTTTCTTGTGATAACGTTTATACATTTAAGAGCGCACCTGCTCTGTAATTGTGGAATAACTGCTCACTCAATGGTCTTGGCAAAACTTCACTAAGAATACCTATTTTATATAAGCAATCCGTATTTAATTTACATTGAGTTAATATAATATTATAACTTCTAGTAAATACTAAATATCCCCCAAGATTTTCTACATTACTGCTTACTTTTTTAATTTATGGTCTAAAATGACCATGTTAAGAGACACAAATCAAAATAAAATTAATAGGCTGGCATTTTCATCAAATATATTAAAATTAGACATTAAAGTTAAGTAATGGTAGAGTAAAGAATTAAAGAATTGATATTTAAAGTTTTAGCGTTTTTGTTTGAACATTTCTACTATGATGCTCTATAGTACAAACATGATAAAAAAGCTGAAGATAGAAATGTGAGTGGTTTCTCTTAAAGTTCCAAGTCGGGCACTGAAAATCTCGGCCACTTTTATTTTGAAATGTTCTAAAATAAAAGGAGATGGTTTATTTAGTGTTTTAATGGCGGTTATAATGTACTGAGCAGCCCCGCAGGGTTTAGGCCCCAGGAAGGATTAGTAAAAATAACAAAATTCCTTTATATCCCTGACATATGTATATAAAAACGGAAAAGAGAGGGGATCGGAGTTAAAAGAGAAAGCGAAAGAAAGACATTTATGATTTAACATAGTACATATTACAGCATTGCATATATTTTAGTGTTCCTTTGTACATTGAAAATAAATCATGTTAGGAAATAATTAATAGGTATTTTTTGTGTGATGTCAGTTTAATATTTTTAGTAGCGGATCTACTAAAAAACTAGGGTATGTCTCAACAAGGATGTTTAGGGGGGAGGGGGGATGTAAAGGGGGTGATTCCCCCAAAGCAAATTAAGGGGGGTGGGGTTAAAATTTTAGGAAATATTTTCGATTTTATTCCACATACAAGCTTGAACAAACGTAAAAAAAAATTTTAATTTTATACAGTCACTAGGTCACTAGCCACACTGAAAAATCATGTATCGTATCGTATTATATCCAATTACGAATTAAGAATACAATAATATGTAAACGGGTTTTAATCTTATAATTATAAATTTTTATATCCGCGGAAAGCTGATTTAGATTATAACACGATGCGATAAATAACAATACCTTTCTCCATTGTTTCTCCAGAGTAATCCTTCCCTGTCCGCCTCCAGCCATCTCAAACCTCCTGCCAGACATTGGACAGGCATACACCAGGATTTCAGTGTCTCCAATATCTATCCCATGTCTGCTTGCGTGGGTGTTCCTTAAATACATTAATGTATAAAGGGATAGTTGCATGAAGTACATTTTAGAAAAAAATAATTAAAGCAAAAGTTCCAAATAAACCATGAAATATTTTTAATTTAGTATTCAAATAATTAACAAGCAATTAGATAGGTATCACTAAATTAGTCGTCATGCTGTTTTACCGAAAATAAGCTATAGGTATATATAAATTGCATATATAACAAAAATACGATTTTCAAGTTTGATATTTTAAGAACTACGTGGTAGAAAATTGAAATTCTTTCAAATGTATGCCCTATATATGTAGTTCAAACAATTGACCAGGAAAAAAATATGCGGTTCACTAAATTAGGTTCAATTACATTTCGTGCAACTACCCCCTTAGGTATTTTAATTTGCAGATTTAGGGTATATTGTGGCTTTTTCCAAATTGCCTTGCAAACACAGAACCTCTATTTTTGAAATAAATTGAAAATAAGAGGAGAGCGGGAGTTAGTTTTTTCTTCATACCTAACCCTTGTGGTGGGTCTAAACCCTGAAGTGCCTTTACCTGTAGTACCACAACCCTGTACCCAATAATATAAAATGAAACTAACCCCCCCCCCCCCCCCTCCTTTTATTTGGTGGGAGGTTGGGGCCTTCACTTTAACAGGAACCAAAAAACAAATTCTTACTTGATGTCTTTGACTATTAATGGAAAATCCGGAGATGTTTTTTCATTGTATCCACTCTCTCTAACAGCAATCTAGACAAAAAAACTGGTATAATTCAAGTCATTTTTCTTAAGATACATTATAAACAGAAGTATCTAAATTCTATTTTCATTAACAATAAACAAAACTTCGTTGCTTTTACAAACACTATTTCCAAAGGACGGACAGAATAATTGTGGCTCATGTTACAAAAAGACTTAGCACTTACCACATGTTGCTTATAGCTAACTAAAACATGTTACTAATAGACTAATCTCCAGTTATCATGTTACCAATAGACTACGCAAAGTTAAAGCGCTTAGTCTATTAGTAACATGAGCCAAAATTAGCTTATTTACCTCAGCATTGCAGACAGAAACGACCTTTGCCTCAATCATGTGAGGCCAGCTGACCCAAATTTCTTTGCCAACTAAAGCGCTTGCAACGTCCATAATAGCTGGTCGACCCTAAACAGGACAGTGTATTGAATAAATTAAAGGGTTGCAGCGCATCTAAAATAGAAATTGTAATCATTAATACCTATATCCTGAAAGTGCTTAGACGAGATTTGGAACTCCCCAATTCCGTCCAAGTTTGAAATAAATTAAAAATAAGTTAATGGAGGAATTTTTCGTTTGTTTGTTAATTTATATCTGTTATGTTAGGTTAAATAGTGTACTAGGTAGCCCCGCAGAAATAGTTCCAATTTTTTAAATTTCTCTAGCAATAAGGGAAAGCATCTATATCTTTGGCAAAATGTATCAAAATTTATACACAAATCCCCCCCCCCCCCCTTCAATAAAGAAATGTTTTGGCATCATATGACTATTGAATATAAAAATTCTGTGGATTTGAAAATATTTAGAAGTCATATCACACAATTAAAGTAAAAAAATAGAGGGAGAAAGGGTTAAATATTTGTATCTCCCCATTGCAACCACCATGTGCAACCTTTCTATTGAAAATGGAAGGAAGGTAGTTGTCTGTATATACATCTATACTATAGATCTGTTTATCACACCAGCATCTTTACCTGATTTTCCAGAGTAAGAATCATATTTTCTCCCCTGCTGGTTTGTTCAAACACTCGGACTTGAGCTTTTGTCAACCTTAGATAGATTATTATTATTGCTTGACCATACATTAGCATTTGTGTCTGAAAATCCGTAACTCTTATCCTTTTATAAAAATAACAGGATGTTTGTCTATCTTCGTGTCTGTAGCTTAAGATCTCGGTAACCACTGAACTGATATGGTTCTACTTAACAGTTAGTAGGGGTCTAGGGAAGGTTCAGAATTATTTTTGGGGAGGGTAGCTCCACCCTCCAAGACTCAATGCCCCTGGAAAAAATACCCCCCCCCAAAAAAAAAATTCTTAAACTATAAAATTCAACTGCAAGGACGACTTAACCCTCTGCTCCTTTCCATAAGTGCCTCTATCTAGAGGCCACTAGAGGACTAGTAGGAAGAATAATATAGCGTCCAGACTCGAGGCAAAATTTGATGCGTAGTAGATAAAGATCCCGATAGTATCTAATAATGAACTTACTTGGCAGTATGGCTGATGTACTGAAGAGTAGGAAATCCGGGAAAGAAGACACCAAGCTTGACCCCCTCCATGAGCCCCTTCTTGAGCTTGTGCCTGGGCACATCCCACTCCTCCCTGTTGACCCACACAGTGGTGCAGTGGCTCTGCTCAATGGTTGGGAAGTAGCCGGGTGATGGGTAACGACCTGGGTTTAATTACATGTTAAGGTGGATTTTTAAAAAAAAAAAGGTGGCCTGTTTTGCGTTACTATTAAAATGATACTTTTGTTATGTAAGTTTTTTGTATGTAAAACTATTGACTTCGCCCCCCAAGAGTCCTCTAAGGGCACTTGTAGCTGTGGGAGATTAATCCGCCACTCCCCTCCCCTATTTAATTTTAGTCTTAAAAAGAATTAAGTATTAAAAAATTTATAGGAATCGACGAAAGTTTGTAAATGAAAAACACGTTGAAGCTTTTAGTAAAGAAGGTGTATCAACTTTTTTGCTTTTTATTTAAGATAGCTAGCCGGTTCTTTCAGTAAGTAGTAGATGTAAAATTTTTCATAGAATTCAGATATGCAATCGGTTTTTTTGTAGACCTCTTATTTTTTAAGTAATTTAAGTTTTTTAAAAAAAATAATTAATTCGGTTTTAAGGTACTAAAACGCAACAAAATAAAAGAAGAAAATGGCCAGTATGAACAAAAATAGTAAGATCTTTAATTTGACACCTTACTTTTAAAATTCTGTTGAGTAATTATTGAAAAAATCTATTTTTTTAACCTCGGTTTAATAAAAACTTTAGACCTAAATATTTTCTCAAACAGACATAAAAAACATGGGTTCATATATACCTTTAGAATCAGAAAAATATTACGAATCTATTCTAAGCAAAATTGAAAAAGTTTTATAAAACTATAAGAAAAAAAATAAGTTTATTTTAAGAATCATAATTTTCGGCTTTAAAGGGTTAGCTTGAACCAAACCTGAACAAAACCTAAACAAAAGACAATGCAATGTAGCAGATATTTTTTAAACACAAGAAACAATAATGTATTTTTAACTGCATTGTTTTGAAGTTTATAAACAGACTGATGCATATTTGTTCATAATTTTTCATTCTTTACATGTTCTTTAATATCACTATATTTATTGTAGTATCTATTGTATATATTGTATGAACGTTCTCCTTTTTTTCTGGCAATTCTATAGGTTAATTTTATAATTTAAGCTTCCCGATTCGTCAATTTTTGTGATTTGTGATTGGCTAGTTTAGTAGTTACAATTCTTAAAATAAACTTTTTATTTTTTCTATTTTTTATTACAATTTTTTTAAACTTTTTCAATTTTGCTTAGAATGAATTCATATTATTTTTCTCATTCTAATGGTATATATGAACCCATATTTTTTATGTCTGTATGAGAAAATATTTAGGTTTAATGTTTTGATTAAACCGAGGTTAAAAAAATAGATTTTTTCAACAATTACTCAACAGAATTTTAAAAGTAAGGTGTCAATTTAAAGATCTTACTATTTTTGTTCATACTGGCTATTTTCTTCTTTTATTTTGTTGTGTTTTAGTACCTACCTTAAAACCGACTTAAATATTTTTTTAAAAAACTTAAATTACTTAAAAAATAAGAGGTCTACAAAAAAACCGATTGCATATCTGAATTCTATGAAAAATTTTACATCTACTACTTACTGAAAGAACCGGCTAGCTATCTTAAATAAAAAGCAAAAAAGTTGATACACCTTCTTTGCAACAAAGAAACAAATAATAAATCTTTACCTACAACGTCAACAGAATAGTTACACACAGCCATGGGTCCATGTTTGTTTCTAGATACTTCTTCTGGTGTTAATCTAAAAAAAAAATAATAAATATTTTTGGTCAATAAATCATTAAATATACCTACCAAACATGTTAATAACATTACATGGAATACGTAAGCGTTTTCATGCTGAAACAAACAAGGAGAAGTTACAATAACTTTTAAGTTTCATACTCGGACAGTCAAGAAAATTCTCTATCTATAGATTACGAACGCAAATTCAAATAAAGGTCTGGCTTTTCATGATTTATTGACATTTATTTTGTTTACCTGGCATGCAAAGGTTTCATGGCCTCGAGTAGACGTTGTTCATCAATAAATGGAACCAGCACTACAGCCTCCCAGTCCTGTTGCTTTCCATTAAGATCCTAGATAAAATATATGCAGATTCAGAAGCACTTTGTACCAGGAATAAGTTATAGCCAACAAGCGAAATAAATCAAAATATTATTTTTTGGGGGTAGATGTAGACTCGTAGAGGTAGTCAATTCTTTAATGTGTTAACCCCCAACGACTGCTGAAATTACGTATGGGTTCTGTGATTATTTTTCCAAATTAATATCGTTTTTGGTATGAGCTAGGTAGTTTTAGATTTTATCGATTCCCCCCCCCCCCCATGTTAAGTCTCTAGTAAAAAACACGCCTTGCAATAAAAATCGATTTACCAAGTCAACATAATCAGAATTTGTTTTCCTTACCTGTTCAAATTCTGTGGGGTAGAAATCAATGATTGGGCTGTTCTCATTCAGAATCAGACCATGGAAGGCCTCGGGAATAAGTTTCTTGCTGGCGGCTGGCAGCACGGCCAGCAGCTGTTCAAATGGCAAGAACGGCTTGGACAGCTCAAAGTCCATTTTCATATTAGTGAACCCCTAAATAGTTTTATTGACTGGTCATCCTTTCATAAGTAACATGATATTTGGCTGTCTGTCTGTGAAGCTTAAGATGTTGCTTAATAATATCAATGGCTCTATTATAGGTTCTTAGATGTCCAAGAAAGATTTACAAATTTAGGGGAAGGGTACCACCATCCTTCAAGCAGATACTGTCCCTTGAAAAACAACCCCAAAAATAAGTTGGTTGTTAATTTCAAAACTGAACTGGAAAAAGCAGAGTTGACATAACCATCCTTTTTCTAAAATTGCCTATAGAAGCCTCTAGGGGCTTAGCCGCTGGTCATTTTATAAGTTGAGTAGCTAGCGTACCTTGATATCCGTAATCCAAGGTGCATAATGATGAGGATAATACCAGGACCAGCTGCAGCAACCATCATAATAGTAATGCAGATTCCATTGTATGGCCCGTACATAACATTCAGCTTGCTCTAACAAGGTATCATCTGTCACCTAGTAGTACAAATTAATTACAAAACAAAAATTTCCAAGTGACACTTTAAAGGTTGGCTTTGGGAAAAAAAGCATTATAAAGCTTTAATCTAGTAACAATTGTCTGTCTGTGTGTAAACCGAAAGATCTCGCTTTTAGGATTTTGTTAGAGGGTATGACCAGTACCACCCTCCTAAGAGAAATCGACCCTAGAGAAAAATGACAAATTCTCGCCAAAAACTTTGTTTTACTTTAACTTACCCTAAGGTGCCCCAAGAGGTCTCTAAGTTCGTAGCCACTAATATTAATATAAGTCAATTTACCTGTTTATATCCAAGTTTATGGATATAATAATCCCTCTTGTGTTGTCTGAACTCCATCTGAAAGAAGCCAGACCTGGACTCATCAGTGGAGAATTCCTCTAGGTCCTGACTCTCGGAATCTGAAGACTCAAATTCTGCTGGACATAAACAATTTCAAATTGAAAGAAAATTGTTTTAAGCGTAATAAATATCTTATTGATTGGGAGTTGATTGGTTCGAAACTCTCGTCAAAACTCGTCATATTTAAAGACGTTAAAGCCAGAAAGACTGAACGATGTAATGGTTAAGCGAATACAAAAATTTATTTAGAGAGTAGATGCTCATTGGTCATTGGAATCTTTACAAAATATTTTTAATAGAAAACCACGTTTACATTTAAACAAAGCTTACGGAATGACATTTGAAATGATAGAGAATCTTAGTTACCTAGGAACTGAAAAGGTGATTGATAATACAATAAAAACATTAAAACTTGTCTATTTCCTAAAGTGGAGGCCATCAACCTCTCCAGATCTGGATTTCTGGAGGCTGAAGGATTCTGGTTTACTCCAGGTTCAGGTAAACCTGCAAAATATTACAAATTGAAAAAAATGGATAAATATACTTTTCAAAAACTATAGGTCGGTGCTTTCCCTCAGAATACAAAGCGAGTGCAAAACCCCCATCCCAGTATTATCTAAAGGACTAGCCCTGTACCAAATATACTTAACCTGACCAAAATTAAAAAACCAAGCAAACGAAAAAATATCCCATCCCTCTTATTTTAAATTTATTTAATAAGGGGGAGGGGATCTGTTTTTCAATAGGCACTTAAAGGGAAATAGCTTTGGGAGAAGCTACAGAATTTACTTTATTGTTTTGATACAACAAATCCTTAAAACGATATGCATAATAAGGGGGGGTTGGGGGGAATAAAACACCCTTTCACATAGTGTAATTATTCTTTATAATAATATTATTTATATTAGATGAATTATTAAAATTGAGATATTATACCTTCCAACATTTCATATACATGTCCAGGACCAGGAGTAGGCTCTACCTCGGTTCTTCCATTATGCTTTCTAAAACATTATATATTAAAGTTCAGACGCTTTCACATTTCCTGGTGAACACTGACTAATCCCCCCTCCCTTTTTTTAAATAAATTGAAAATAAAGTGGGGAGGAAGGGGTATTTTCTTTTTGGTTTTGGGGTATTAGCTTTAAAATCACTTATAAAAAAGCAAATTTGTATAGGAAGCACAAAAAGTTAAATGTTTATAATGTTTCTCAAAATTGCGTATTCATAGCACCTAATCATTATTTTCTACAAGAACACTTTCCGATGACCTTTACAACATTACAATTTTGAAAATTCAACAGAAAAAAATTTTTTACATCATCCTTTTTTTCATCTTGACATATCTTAATGATTACACCATATAAGGGGGGGGGGGGGGTTTAATGCAACCATCTCGTAATCAATGAGCAAATGGCACCTAGAATTCGAATTTCGATCTAAACTTTTGCATGTGTAATCCTTGGTAGGTCTATTTTCCCTAAATCGAACAAAAAGTTGGAAAAGTAACGGCTGGCGGCTCAGCCGTTTAGCCGTTTTTTGCCTATTTTCAGGGTAAATTCATCATCAATTACGTAGGAATCAACTATTTAAAACATATTTTTGGTTTAATTCATGTTAAATAATAGCAATAACCATTTTTGAAACTTCTAGTACCAACAGCTACCGTCTAGAACCGTTTGATAGCGTTTGGAGTGGCAACGAGAATAAGGTGGAGATAGGTTTCGTGAATAATTTGTACTATATATATCCAAAAAATGGCAAAACTGCTGAGCCGCCAGCCGTTAGCCGTTACTTTTCCAACTTTTTGTTCGATTTAGGGAAAATAGACCTACCAAGGATTACTCATGCAAAATTTTAGATGGAAATTCGAATTCTAAGTGCCATTTGCTCACTGATTAAGAGATGGTTGCATTAAAAACCCCCCCCTTGTTTCCTAAGATATTAATGAACATCATAATTACCTAGCCGTCTTGCCCTCCAGCCATTTAGCATCAGAATAGATATCATCAAACTTCTCCAGCTCATACTCGGCTAGTTTGGCCAGAAACATTTCAAATCTTAAACAAATGAACCAAACATTTTAACAAGAATGACAAGTAGCGAGACACGATGGACAAACAAAAAAGTTAGCTTTAGAGCGTATGTTACTGTTCAACTTCAGTGGTTATAAGGAAGATGAGATGAAAATAAGATGACTGAAAGTTTCTTTTGTAGCTTAAGCAACAGACTGTCGGACTGGTGGATTTTTACAGAAAACTAAGCGGTGCATATTTCCCGATTAGAGGAGCTTCATTAACCACGTGAGATAGTTTCAGGCTAATTTTCGGGTCCCACTTTCTCCCTTTTCAATCTAGAGCCACTGCACTGGTTAGGTACGAATTAGATAAATAACACTTACCTTGTTAGATTAAGAGAGCCCCCTTCATTAATAAAACCTCCCATGGAAGGCAACACAGCTTTATAGCTGTTATACAGTTCTGGTAAACCACCCTAAAAACAAAAAATCTTTTACATATTGAACTCAAATTTTGTCCGTCAGAGCATCACCGAGACTGGCGGAACAAGAAAAATATAGATTATACTCATCGATCAGGAAAATCTTACCCAAAGAAATCAGCATTTTATCTAGAATAGAGGCCAAGTAAATCAAATTTTTCCCATAGAAATGAAATGGCTGTCAGAGAATTACTGATAGACTAACGGACCTAGTAAATTATTTGAATATTCACAATCGATTTTAGCCGTCTATTAGTCGCGAAATACAGTTTCTTACAGACGCACAAATTGACGTACGGTTAGAGTTATAGAGTAGATTCGCTACTAAAAAGGCTATGCCTACAAAAAAATGATATTGACCTTGTTGATATGCATGTGTGGCAGATGGGGGATGAAATCATTACCCATGAGGAATCCCATCAGCACCCAGTCATCAATAATATTTTCAATATTGTAGAAGGAAAGGTGTTTCATGTCCTGGAACTCATAATCAATATACTCCCTATAATAAAATCATTATAATAGAATAAGAGCGCGTCGATAACAAGCAAAGAAAATTAATAAATTCGTGTTTTAAAAAATGTTCTTTGTATGGCACAGATTCGAACCTTAAACGTAAAACAAAATCTGTAGGTATATTACAAGGTTTTTAACCTTTTACGTCAAGGTAACAAAAATCAGATAAACAATGCAATAATGGTTACTAGCCTGTCCCGGATTTGAAAAATTTTGTTAAAATTTTTGCCCCCAGCCATAATATAGTTGATTTATGCAAAATATTGACCCATGCAAAATATTTTTTCTGTAATGCAAAAATTGCGATGGTACAAGCACTGCAAAGTTTTTAAAATTTGCAAAAAGACCTGTTTTTAAAGCTCTTGTACCATCTCAATTTTAAAGATTTTTACAAAATTTCAATTCTAGTGTGTCTATATAAACCTGAAATTTACCAAAAAAAATGGGGGCAGTCTCAATTCTAACATATAATGGAAGAAGGTGTAGCAAGTAATTTTCCAAAGTAAAAATTGCCAGATTTCATACGTAAATAATGGGGTTGGGCTGGAATCACTAGATACAGATATCCGGCTGATTCATAATTCTGGATATCAAGTATTTAGGGTTATATTGACACACTAGAATTGAAATTTCGTAAAAATCTTTAAAATTGAGATGGTACAAACTTTTTAAAATCTGCAAAAAGACCGTTTTTAAAGCTTTTGTTTCATCTCAATTTTAAAGATTTTTATGAAATTTCAATTCTAGTGTGTCAATATAAACCTAAATACTTGATATCCAGAATTATAGATCAGCCAGATATCTGTATCCATCCAATCCGGCCTAACCCTATTATTTGTGTATGAAATCTGGCAATTTTTACTTTGAAAGATTACTTGCTACACCTTTGTCCTTCATATGTTAGAATTGAGACTGCCCCCATTTTTTTTGGTAAATTTCAGGTTTATTTTGACACACTAGAATTGAAATTTTGTAAAAATCTTTAAAATTGAGATGGTACAAGAGCTTTAAAAACAGGTCTTTTTGCAAATTTTAGAAATTTTGCAGTGCTTGTACCATCGCAATTTTTGCATTACAGAAAAAATATTTTGCATGGGTCATTATTTTGCATAAATCAACCATATTATGGCTGGGGGCAAAAATTTTAACAAAATTTTTCTAAAACGGGACAGGGTAATGGTTACATAAACAGATATACTGACACAGTATCTAAAGCTAAGATTTAAAGAACCCGATGCGCGTGTAAAATTCTTACCTTAGAAGACTTAGATGCAACAAATGAAAAGTTGTTTCCTCTGGCGTTGGAGTTCTTTTGGAAGCCTAAAAGACAATAAAGTAGTTTTGATAGCCCCGAGAGGACGAATGCCCGGGCTAACAAAACTGGTATTAATATTATGATTTTAATTTTAATTTATATCCATAGAAAATTGATGCTCTACGTGATTTTTCAGTATGGCTAAGAACCAGTTCTAATCTAGCGGACATTAATCAATTAAGAAGCAGTACTAAGATAAAAATTCTTTAATTAGACAGTTGACACTGATAATTATATTCAATAATTCAAGAGTTTTGGCATATGATTTCTATCTATGTTTTCCTGGACTATTTATATTACAACAATGGTAATTACAATTTTTATTCAGGGTTCAGAACCGGTTTGTATAATGTGGAATTTGAAGGATTTACCTGTGATTTCTTACCACCAAACTTGACCTCCTCTCTAAAGGTTTAATATCATTCATCATGTAATTTTTTGTCTTTTTTGTATCACTATTCTATTCCCATTTATTTACAAAAAGGCCTTCAATGTTTGGAATGTCTTTATATGGAAGTAAGTTGAGAAAGTTCTTGGCCGTTCTATTGTGTTGGGACAGTTTGCTAAATCTTAAAATGACTGTTAGAATTACATTTAATGTTTGTGCCTTAAAATATTCTATAATATTACAGATTAATAAAGTTTACCTACTGTTTTTCCACTAATTTTTTATTATCAGGAGCATTTTTTATTTTTTTGAGGGTTGACTTAGATCCTATTTAAAAGATCTTACTATACAGCATTAGGTGAGTAGGTAATAAAAAACATCCTTCTGCTTACATAGGATACATAAAATGATAACTTTCCTGAGAAGAGAGAAATGAGGGTCATGAGTGCAGAGCCCCAACATCACAAGATCAGCATCCAGCCCATACAGACAATGACGGGTGTTAGGTTCGTAGCCTGGCAGAGATTTCTGATATCTGATGTAATCCATAATCTTATGCTCGCCCTCTCCTGGCGTTTCGTGACCTAAAATCAAGTTATATCAAGAATAAAGATGGCAAGTAAAAAAGAAAAAGTGAAAAAAAAACATTTCCAGCTAATATTGCATGAGACGATTTTCATATTAAATCAAATTATTTTTTTGGAACTACTTCCGTTAAAGATAAAATGTTGCTGGAATGGAATAGAAACAGCAAATAAGGTCTTTTATTTGAATTCAAGCATCTATCAAATACTTTATTACCCTTTCCTTGCTTGAAAAAACCAGGAGGGAAAAAAATAAAAAAAATTGCAGCAGGGGAAAAAATTAATCTTGTGCAGAATATACACCCCTGTAAGAAGATAAAAAGGAATTATAAATAAATCTCCCCTCCCCCCCCCCCCCCCTCCTTCCTGCATTTGTTAACCTAAAATTATTAGGGAAAAGGGGCTTGACTGATGAAGAGGGCAAAAACTAACAATATCTTTTTCTTCATAATTGTCCTATTCCTGGTTGTACCTGACAGAATAACTGTTGTATTCCTCCAGAGGGAGTCTGTACTCAGCTTCATGTTAACAAAGTATTTCAACTGCTCCTAGATGAATTATTTAACATTAGACGTCATTACTAAGAAGCATAACATAGCCTGATAATGAAATTTGCTCTTTTTAAATCTATCTTATCAATGAAACATAACCAACAGCCCTTTGATAGCACGACTATTATCTGAAAGTCCTTACTGATTAGTTGCGACTGTTTTTGGCCAAAGAATTCCCCCTAATTTTAATTAATTTCGCGTGTCTGACATAGCAGCTGTAGGTACAACTTTTTAAGTCTTTAGTCACGACGCTATGGGCCGAATTACAAACCCATCACCTTCCAACGACAAGCAGATACGCCAAGTTGTGCGCTACAGTCGCTGGTTCCAAGATTTCATAAATCAAAATATAAAGTCATGATGGTTACCTGCAATCTAACCATGAAGGGTGTGCCAGGAGTGATGCAGTTAGAATCAAATCTGTCCTCCTAAAAAATAAATAAATACTAAAAAATATTATTCTAATGAGAAGCATGTATCTTAAAATGAAGATTTTATCTGGGTACTAATATAAAGATGATGAATTTATTAAGGAATTTTGAATTGAAATAAATTACAGGGGTGTAGAATAAATGAGTTTTCCTTAGCTTGCTTTTTTGTCGATTCTCAACAAATTTAGGCTGCCAAGCTGTTTTTTACATCCTTCTTTCGACAAACGATCCTTTACTTGCATCACCTTTATCTTAAAGTCTAAACTAAAATTGAAGGGCAATGACCTAGACTAAATTTTTTATTTCTTACAATTATTGTTAGGTGTTATTATACTACGTCTAAATTAGCAGAAATAAGGGGTAAGAACAATTTGAACTAAATATCATCTTATTTGACTTTACCTCTGGCAATTCTTCTCCTTTATCCCTGGCCTTTTTCTCACTCAACTCTGCCTCTCTGGCGGAACGAAACCTGAAATGAGTACAAGGAATCAAGGATAAAGACAGATTCTTTAACCTATTAAACCGCTTCAGTTCTCCATTTTAGGAGAGCTTCACATAGGCCCCGAGGAAGTTTTATGCTATTTTTCTGTTAATCCCTACCCCTATGAATATAGAGTTCTAGGGGCACTAGGCGTGTTGTAAAAATTGGGCTTAAGATATGTTGTAATATGTACAATTTTGTCCACGATAATTAACTACAAACCAATAATAGCAAAAAGGACAATAAATTGTTATTCAGTAATGTAAAGTTAAAAGGATATTATTATTGGTAAAATTAAAAGAGAATATCTCTGACACAATGGTTTCTGATTGTTTTTCTTTAATTTTTTACTAACATATGTATTGAAAAAAAAAGTACATAGCTTACAAATGGACGTGCGTACATCATTAATGTGATAAAAGCTGCGCTAGGGACATGAGTAGGTAGTACCTTCTGCTTCTCTGTTGGTTCATCTTGGCTCTGGGAGCCACTCCGTCAATGGCCATGAAGAACAATTTCTTAGGCTGAATCATCCGGAATAAAACTTCCAGATAATGAAAGATATCTGGTATAAAAATGAAGAACTTAAAAAAATAAATTAACACCTTTTTATTCATTATGAAATGTGGTCAATGTCATTCATTTTAGCTACATAGGTAATAATGATATATATATATCCACCATGATATACTTATAAATAACCAGAAATTCAAGGGCTATATTTTTCCCTCTAAAAATAGAACCAGTCATGATATCGAAAAACCTCCCGTTCCACAATATAAAACAACTTCATTTCCACTTCACTGACAAAATAACGAATGTCACCGCAAGTGTTAAGTTGAGTGAATTACCATTCATTTAGAAATTTGTAATACCAACCAATGCATTAGTTTTTAGACAAAAAAATCTTTCCTAATTTACCTAGGTACCTACCAAATAATAAAATTGATTATTTATTGTTTCTAAATTTTCTAAAGTTTGGCTTCTTTGTGTTACCTTACCATAAAATTAAAGTAGGTTTTTTGATTAGTTTTTCATTTTAATTTCAACATTAAGCTGTCTATAATACGATGCGCTGAATAGCTATTACTATCCAATTCTTTCAAAGTTCATCATTCCTGCAAATATTTTCTCCTCAGTGATTCTAAAGTGAGGGTTGTCATCGTTTGGATGCGAGCAGGTGTGGATGATACCATTCATGTCCAGGTACAGATTATCAAATTCAGGTATCTGATACTCTTTCACAACCTTACAATTAAATCATTTTTTATCAGGGTTCTAACTTTCATGTTAAACAAGATAAGTTTTAATGAAAACTGATGCCTTTTCAAGGTGAAAAAATATGTTACGTATACGAGTAAAGAGCAGGGCACTAAAAAAAGTGTTACTCACACACTTTTTGGAGATAAATTATGTAATGGTCCCTACGGCCATTTAAATTACGATAAATCATTTAATTTTTTTTTTAATTGTTGGAATTCAAATAGTTAAAACTTTGTCATTTATTCTAAAAAGGCATAAAAACTCGGTCTTATGTATTTTGTCATAACTGAATATTTTCAACTAGTTGAGTAAGAAAAAAATATAGAAAATACTAGGTAGGCACAAAACATTTTATTGAAAGTGTTGTATCTCGTTTAAGATGTAATTTCATGCCTATTTGTCCTACACATGAAATATCATATGCCTGTGCTTCTTACGGACTTCCTTACTTTTTAAAGCTTTTCTATTATTAGGGTCTGTGCGTCTGTACGTGGTAACGGTGTGCTCTTTTAGTTAATTTAGACATGTTAAAATTGCCCTCTATATGATGATGCCTACATCAGTCAGGTACGATTTAGAAAGCATTAGCAACTCAATAATCGTTACCAGAAATTCCGCTACTCCATTTAAAACATGCTTATTTTGGAATATTGATTCTAGAACACTTTTTAAAGCGAAGCAGCTCTATAATATTTATAAAGTTCTAAAAGCGAAAGTATTTCCTTAAACAGAATTCAGTATATACACACTTTTGCAGCAAAATTTCTATAAAAAATTGATCTTACCTTTAAATTAATATTAATCTTAATAGGCTAGGTCATTCTACAAGTGTTCACTATTTCTATTGTTTGATTTCAAAGCTTCGCTTTAATAAATGTTGTCATCCTGGCCTTGTTGCTTATATACTTTAAATTTACTAGGAAAATTATTACTTATCCTGTTCTTGGAGAAACCTACCTCACTCAGGCAAGGATAGCGTTCACTTATCCACCGATAAAACTTCGGAACTCCCATTTTTATCAACAGTAATTTATGTAGTCAATTAATTAAAAAAATACTGATAATATTTCTCAAAATAAACAATAATTTTTGTCACAAATATTTTGTTTACATCTGAAAAAAAATGAAATAAATATGAATAATGATTAGATGGGTAATAATGTATTAATACAATAATCTTAATATTATGTATGAAATGTAAATTTGGATAATAACGTGCACAGAAAATAGTGCAGAATAAATATATTATATTATGACATCTTTTTTTATTTCCATGAATCACAAGAGTTTAATATAGAATTTATTCATTTACAAATAGATACTAGAGAGTTGAAATTTAAAAAATATGAAAAGTACAAAAACAAGACAACAAAAATGTAAATATAAATCACATGTAATTATTACACTTAAGCTAGGAACTAAACCTATATAAAGAATTTTCTAACACAGCACACAAATTTTTGACACATTTGAATAACACACTTTTTTAAAACTAAAAAATATTACTTCTGCCAAAAATGCAGCAATAAATAAAACTGTCACATTAAATCATTTCTAAAAACCAGTTTAGAGCCGTAGACAGAACTAAATATTCCTAATCAAATAGGGCTGAGTTGCCTTCATGTCGCTTCGGTCTGATTAGGCGGTGTAAATATTAAATCAATCTATTTTAGAATAAAAGCAATTTATTGCAAAACGGAAAATTTTAGAAACGAATTCTTACAAATAAGAAATAAGCATTATATACACATCAGGGAAGGAGGAGACAATGTGCACAAACTTTTTTAACCTTCTTTTTCTACAAAAGGGGTAAATTTGCTTATTATCATCGGATATATATTTAAATTATAATCTCCATTGTCTTATCCCTGATAATATATAAAAACTTAAGCAACTGACCACATTCTTAGTTTAACTAAAATATAAATACCCAAATAGAAAGGATAAAAAATGACGAAATTTTTGTATTGCACAAGGAGGGAGAGGACATGTGGCCTAAATAAATCTACAACACTTTTATTTCTCCAATAGCAAGAACACAAATAAGAGATAACAGAAATATTTGGATAATATTGATTGATCATACATTGTCTTGTCCCTTAATCCCTGGTATTGCACCACAAATTGCTTAAATATTGCAACATTCTCCAAACTTTCACTTTATTTCACAAGGGTATTTACGTCTATAAGCAGCGCAGCAATAACAAGCTCACAACAATTGCTATCAAAAAAGAATAGTGAAGTTTTAAACAGTAAAAATAAAGTAACAGGTAATTACTAAAAGAAAATAGTCTTATATATTATCAAAAATCACGGAAAATGTCAGTAATACATATCTAATAAGAGGACAAAATAAACTTAGATAATACGGACATACAAACAAACTTATAGCGCAGCTAAGCTAAAACAAAGACTTGCAAACCAAACAGACTAGACACACACATAAAACGTAATAAATACAGGGTGCGGCACATAAATCCGGACTTTTTTAAAACGGCCATAGCGCCAAGACTACTTGACCGATCAGGACGTTTGACCCCACTATGAAAAGCTTGGGTAATGACCTTTTTACCCATAAAAATCTTTGGGCGATGTAGGACGTGTACTACGAGCTGGCAGCGCATATGTTCAACTAGACAAATTCTTAGTGCGCAGGTTGCTCATGAAACTTGCTGAAGGTACTGTTAGATACTTAAGTTAGGTACTAGAAATTACTAGAGTTCTTTTTTCAAGTTGGCTTGGCCGTAGTACTCCGGCAAATTGACACGTGGCAGATTGTAAGATGTTAAAAACGCCAAAAATCTTGAAAATTTCACGATTCTCGTCTACAGGGGCCCATATGGAACCTTGAATCTCATTTTAGACTATGGGTTGCGCTGACAACCCTAGCTAAATCTTCATGCCATTTCTAAAAAGGTATAAAACGTTGTTCTAGCTCAACTGTGGCCCAGATAAGAGCCGCCGTGTCGAAGGGTAGCTTGAAAGATGGGAATTTAGATCCTGCGGTTACTCACGTCCCTAAGGAAATGTTGCCTCCTAGCAGCCCAGATCTTAATCCATTAGACTATTTGACCCACAGCTACTTTAAAGCATGCACCAATAGACGTGCCTATACCACAAAGACCTCCCCCATTGCCACCATCAAGGAGAACTTCGCCAGCTTGTACAGGGACATGTTGACCAGGGCCTGCGGGCGGTTCAGGGGACGGGTAGGGGCGGTAATTGAGGCTAGCGGCGGTTTTATTGAATAATCTAATAGTCATATACCTATGTTGCCTCTCAGTTTTTAAAATTCGATAAAATCTTTAAAATTGACGATTTTATGTTCATTTGTTTACAAATTAGAAAAAGTCCGGATTTATGTGCCGCACCCTGTATTTAAAAATTAAATTCAACTTGAAAGACAAAAACACGCTTGTTAGGCTCAAAACTGTCAATAAAAACTCAAATTTCTAATTTTGAGTACTTTTCATTTTAAATAAAATTGTATTTAATTTATGTTAAAAGTACACCGGGAAATGTTTATGAAAATAAAGAACTTTTAAATTACATTATTTGCACTTTTTGTTACATTACAAGGTATGTTTGAATTATATTAAATATTATTTTATATATAATTATGCTATTTCTAGGTAGATGTTGTAATTAGTTACTATTAGAATTTTTAGTGAAAATAGTTTTTAATGATTATGTTATAATGAGTAGGTAGGTAAATATACGATTTATTGCGATTTTCTTTTAATTTAAATTTTAGAAGCAGGCAAATTTTAGCACACTAGTTGCTTCGCCCCTAGCTTCTAGGGTTGAAAGAGAAAAGTAAGGAAAATAGCTTAAAACCAATCGAAGACATTTTATTTAGCTTCCCCGAAAAGTACAATCAATCAGGACCAGCAATTCCCAAGATCTTTAGATTCATACAAAAAAAAACCTTAATACTTTATATTATAGGATATCAGATTCTTTTGTACTTTACTATACTTTTAAGCAATGGTACCTAATGAAATTGATTTGATATATATATGATGGTTATATGAAAAATATTAAAATAAAAAAGGTTGGTTAATATAAAAGTTTAGGGTTTATTTATTGGATAGAGATAGGACGATGGATAAAAAATTCATTTTAATTCTTGGACTATACGTGTCCAAACTTTCTAACCAACAATTTATATTTACAGAAGAATTAATTTTGTTCATGATAATGGGAATGTATTTCAATTTTGTCCATTGTCTTATCCCTAAAGATCCCTGATTAACATTGGTAAACTTTCTTGACTTGAGCTGGTTCATCCAAGGAGATTTTCTCAAATAATTGTGCTAACTCTTCTGCTAATTTTATCAGACTAACATCTAGAAAAAAAGAACAAAAATTAATTAAAATTAAACTCAACTAACAGTTTTTGGAAAACTGGTATTTCAATGTTAGGGTAATATTAAGTATTGTAAGCTTAAAAAAAATATCTGATACAAGAAAGTTAAAGTCATAAAAAATACAACTTTATGTTTAACAATTCGGTTCTATCTCATTATTAAAAATTAAAGGACGTTTTTTCTGTGTTATGAAATAGAATAATGAAGGAATAAATCAGAAAATTGGACTAATTATAACACTGTGAATTAGTCCAAGTTGAATTACTTAAAATAAGCCAGCTATATATCGGGAAACTAAATCGTCCACAAACTTCGTAGCTCGTATTATTGAAATGAATCATATGAATCGAAACATTCTGAAATAAATTCCAAACTTTGGTGATTATTGTGACTGATAGACCATCTAGGGTTATTAATCTTTTACAGTACGCTAGGTTCTAAGAATTGCAAAGAAAGCTGTTTTTCACCAAAAAAAATGTACCTACTGATCTCATAAACAAATTTATGAAATCACGAACGTTTTGGTACAATTTACTGCGTAAACAAGGATGACAACATCCATAAGTAGAAAAGCACAAAAAGCATGATTAAGAAACGGATAGGCAGATTTAAAGAGTATTTGTTAAACTCGAGAATAGATATATTGGGGTGAGAAAAAAATCACGAAACCTTTCTCACTATTTTGATATTTTGTATGAAGACTTAAAGGATGTCATGTCTTATGGATAAACGGACGGACATATGAAATTATAGAATAGCTTCGCTACTTAAAAATTACTTTGTGTGTTGCAGAGAATTGAAACGACAACTCCTCTTGGTAGACTATTCTTGTTGTTCTGTGTCACGGGTTTTGGCGCTAAAATTAAAAAGAAAACAGGTTTTAATGATTAATAACTAAAAGCGAATATTATATACCTACGCAAGTTGTACAGCAATAAAAAGAACAAAAGATGTATTATACAATAAGGGAGGAGTAGGTTGCGCTAAAAATTAGGGTTTGGCCGAATATCCGGCCGGATAGCAAATATTGAAACTACCCGGCCAAATATCCAGCTATCTAATCTTTTATATTTTACAACAAAAATCCCTGCTTTTTAAATTTAAAATGGCTATAATTTTTTTAGTTCTTCAGAAAATGTTTATCTTCATGTAAATTAAAACTCACAACCTTTACCTACGGATTTTTAGCACAACTTACCTCCCCCTTTATATTTTTGATTCTTGGTATGTATCATACTTAGTATCTCCCCTCTTAACAACCGTGGGAAAGTTGTGTGAATGTATTACAACATGGGAACTTGAATGAACCTAAAATCTTTTCACTATAAATCGATGTGATACCACTGAGCAATGTCGCCCCCCTTCCCCTGCTAGGTTATCCTTATAATAAAGTAATAGGACGTTTGTCTGTCTGTTTGTTTGTTTGTTGTGATATAGTAATCCTTTACAGGGTAGCTTCTCATAGGTCCTGGGAAGGTTATAACTATTTTTTTTTTTTTGGGGGGGGGGGGCAGGGTACCACCACCCTTCCAAGAAAATATCGTCTATAGAAAATATTCCCCCCGCAATTTAAAAAAAAAAAATTTCTATTTAAATCTAAAATAAAAGATTGGGTTATAAAATTCCACTCCCCCCTCCTCAAGTGCCCCTAGAGGCCTTTAGTTGCTCAGCAGCTAGTAAATAAAATAAAATATTTACCAATAAGCAGAACGCTGCTAGCGCCAATTGCTCCGCCTGTGTGAGCCACAAAATAAATATCGTTCGCACAGTAACCATATTTCTTTTTCTTTGGCCTATAAAATTTTTTTTGTTGAACAAGGATGACAAAATCCATAAAATCGAAGCTCTGAAACAGTAGGACAAACGAACATTAACACCTGTAACGTGCCATAACTGAATAATAAGAATATAAATGTATAAAATTAGAAACAAAATTTTAGGCAAATTTGTTGAAAAACTGCAATAATAGAGGATAATGTTAAAGGACATACTTACATTTTTAGGACTTGAGTATAGAGATGCTTTGCTTATAACATTGTACTTTGTTGTCCTAGGAATCAGTATTCCAAAAATAAGATCAATCATATAAAAATTTGCTGTTAAAAAAGTTTAAAATCAAAATATTTAAAATGGACGTACGAACATTCTGGTAAAGATTATAGAGTTGCTACACTTTCAAAATTTTACTTATCTACTACAGGAATCACCATGCAAAGTTTGAAATCGATAGGACAACTTTAA
Source organism: Acartia tonsa (assembly GCF_053477335.1). Lineage (NCBI taxonomy): Eukaryota > Metazoa > Arthropoda > Copepoda > Calanoida > Acartiidae > Acartia > Acartia tonsa. The sequence goes on along the minus strand of NC_137264.1, from coordinate 43,892,839 downwards.
CATTCCTCAATTAACAAAAAGAGGTAACCGTGACGGACGGACTGACGGGCCGACCATAATTGAAGAAAAGCTTCGCTTTTAAAAAAGAATACCTATTATAATTAAATGGACAGAAATATGATTTAGAGAATATTTATTTGATTTTTTATATTAAAAAAATCGCTCCGCTTTAAAATCGCAAAACTATAAATTTAATTAATTGACATTGGACTGTAAATTACCCAGGTACCCAAAAATAATGCAATTTATTGGATACCAAACTAGACGTGTCCACACTTTTAAACCAAACATCTCAATTTAGAAAAGTATACAACTGTGACAACATCCATAATAGCAAAGTGTAAATACCTGACGGCCCAGCCAAGGCCGTAGCCCATTTCATTTCCTCCCCAGGTAACGTTTGCATTCGGTGCCGGCCTCCACATTTCTCCCATAGTTTTTGACTTCAGATATCCTGCAAATAATAAAATCATAATGAATTACCTAACAAGCGGTCAGACAGACAGACAGACAAACTGTTTAACTGTTTGGAGACTTCTGCTTTGGAAGTATACAAATGGCGAGAAAGTATTGGATTTTTAAAAGCGAAGCTTTTCTATAATTAGGGTCGGTCCGTCCGTACGTCCGTAACGGATAGCTTTTTTCATTAATTTAGGCATGTTAGAATTGTCCTATCGATTTCAAACTTTACATGGTGATTCCTGTAGTAGTTAGGTATGATTTAGAAAGCGTAGCAACTCTATAATTATCACCAAAATGTCCGTACGTCCATTTTATACATGTTGATTTTTTTACTTTTTTAACAACAAATTTTTATGTGATCTAATAATCCGATTGATCTGATTTTTGTATACTGATTCCTGGGACAACAAAGTATAATGTAATAAGCGAAGCAACTCTATAATCAAGTCCTAAAAATGTAAGAATGTCCATAAACATTATCCTGAATCAAGCAGTTTTTCAACAAATTTACTTACAATTTTGCTTTGACTCGTATACATTTATATTATGATTATTCAGTTCTGACACTATACAAGTGTTAATGTCCGTTTGTCCTACCGTTTCAGTGCTTCGCTTTTATGGATGTTGTCATCCTTGTTTTAATTGGTGAAAGAAGTGAAAATTATACCAATATTTTTCAATTCTCCTAATACAAATGATGAGAAAGCGATAAAAAATATAAATTAATGGGAAAAAGAACTATAGGTACCTAAGTTTGTCCTTTTTTTAAAGAATAAAAATCTATGAAGATTCCCTTAGTAAACCAAATGGGGTTAATCAAGTAGACACCTGCAATACTCTCACTGGATTAGGTATAAATTGGTACGATATAAAAAAATAAAAGCTCATCATACTTTTGTTTATTTCCTCCCTATACATTAGGACACCTTAAAACTAAAAGATAAAAAAAAAAAAATATTTACCTGGTAAAAACTTTTTATCCTCATTTCTTTTTAAATTGCGTGGAGTTGATAGTTCTTGAGGGAAATTGACCTCCTCTGTAGCCATTGATTCAACTTCAATGTTAACTTCATCATTCACAATAGTTTCAAACGCAGCATTATCAACATTATTCTGTGAGTCGTGATTGGATTCTTCTGTATGTAAGGTATGAGATATTTTTTTAGTAACGATATTGGTTTCATTTTTATTAACACCATCAGTCTGTTTGTTGCTAATAGTGCCTTTATCTTTGGCGGCAGCAGTCTTGGTTTGGACGTTAGGATCAATTTCTTCGGTTTTTTCCTTATTTAAATCATCTAATGTAGATTTCTCATTTCGAGAATTTTTGTTGTGAACAGGATTTGAATCCTTGCTTGTGGTTCCATAAGTTTCACCCATCTTTTGGTAACTATAGAGCATTATGTTTCCAAACTTGTCCAGATCCTAAATAATAAAAAAAATACGCTTTAGAGTAACACACAAAAGCCACCAGCAGCCCCTTTCCCTTAGAAGGAAATGTTGGGGCGTCAATTGTTAAAAGTAATTTAAGGCCTACAAAAGTTTAATCCCAAGGTGTACCTTTATTGGCAATGTAATGTCAAGTGTACCTTTATGACAAATGTACTTTTCTGTGAAATGTAACTTTATGTAAAGTGTACCTTTATGCAAAGTGTACCTTTTTGCAAAGTGTACCTTTATGCAAAGTGTACCTTTATGCAAAGAGTACCTTTATGCAAAGTGTACCTTTATGCAAAGTGAACCTTTATGCAAATTGTAGCTTTTTGCAAAGTGAACCTTTAAGCAAAGTTTACCTTTATGTAAAAGGTACCTTTACTTCGCTAATATAAGAAAAACTTACCAAAACATTAGAAAGAAATCCACCACCAGCCCACTTGTAACTATTATCAACCATAGGGGCATTCTTCGCTCGGTGATATTTATCTCTAAAAAATGCACAGGGTAAGTTGAAAATAAAAACTTTCCAATTTATGTTAAATATAATATTAAAAAGTAAATTAGTCAAGTATAGGCAAATTGTGTGCATCCCAACCTAAAGGAGCGTGACTTTAAAAAATTAGAAATAGGGTATTTTTCCCCAAAATATGTCGAAAAACAGGGCAAGACACAAAACGATAAGACATTTCTTGTAAGTATGTCTAGAAATGCATTATACTGAAGAATCCATGTGTGAGTGAATTTGAGATAAGATATGAAATGTTATAATAGTTATTTCTCGCATCGTATTATTATATAAACGGCTTTCCGCGGATATAGAATGTGCAATTATAAGATTAAAACTAGTTTTTTTAGTCCCGAGGTGCCGTAGGCACCGGTTAAAAACTTGTTTTAATCTTATGATTGAACATTTTTTTATTCGTAGAAAGCTGGATATAATACGTTGCTAGACATAGTTTTTTCGTATGGATAAGAACCGGTTCCTATCCACCGGATTTGAATGAATACGAGAAAATGATTTGTGTCTTCACCTGACATAGTATTTTGATCTGTTATAAATAATTTGTTCGTGATCATCTAGAAAAGTGTTATCAAGTCCAAGCTCTTTAAACTGCTTCTTCATATACTTAAATAAAATAAAATTACAAATTACAAAACACAACTCGGTACGGATATCAGGGGAGTACCTTTAATACAAAGTAGAACGATGTCTATCCGTCTGTCTAATGCTTAAGATCTCAGTAACAGTTCTAAGCTCTACTCTTCAGAGAATAAAGATACTGATTCTTCGGTGGTTTTAATCTGTTTTGTTGGAAGGTAAGATGGGATTCCCCCACTTCCCACCAAAAATACAAAAATAATTTTTAAGCATTTAGGTATTTAAAAAGAAATCATGTACTATATAGGAGGGGAAGCGGAAGAAGCCACTAATGAATGATAAGTTAATATAATCTCCAAATACTAATATGCAGAATCAAGAATTACAATTTTGAGGTTAGTTAATATTTTAACTGCTGAAAATTATCAATATCCACTCCCTCCCTGATAAAAACCTCTTAAATTACTAAAATGTATCCTTTGTGTTCCAATTTGGAGAGGAATACCAAGCTTTATGTGATTTTTTACCTCCATTATATACTAAATAAGGAACTTTTAGTCTATAAATATCAGAACAAAATATCATACATACTGACCATTGTCAAATGTTTTGCAGATGTCCAAAATACCTAAATATGAATAAGAAAAAAAAACAAAGTATACCTGATCAAAAGGGACACCAGTAACGTTTTCAATAACTGCGGCAAGTAGGGTGTACCCGTGGGTAGAATAAAGGAATTCAGTTCCTAAATTATACAACACTATTCACAAATCAGCAATATAATATTTCAACAAGCCTTAGTAAGTTTTTAGAATTGAAAAAAAACTATGCTAAAGTGTAACAGTCAACCAGTCAATCTTTCAGAAGCTACCACTTTTGAGGTTTTAGGGTAGTTTCTTTTAATGTGAATAGTCGAGCACAAAACCCCCTCTTATTTTAAAATAAATAAAAAATATGTGGGAGGGGAGTGGGGGGATGGTTGTTTTACGTTTGATGTTTTTTTTATATTTCTATGTTTTTACTTTTTTTTAGGTTGTAATTGGTATTGGTTAGCCCAACAGAGTTATGGTACCGCAGGAATAGGCCACGCAGGGTTAGGGGAAAACTTACACACCTTAAATTTAATTTAAAGAGAAGGGGGGGATTTAGGCACCAAAATTTGAAATATATAGACCCTTGTGTAAACAATTGAATTAGCTTGTACAATGTACCTGGCTTATGAAAAAGTTCATCATCTTTGAAAAGACCCAGTGCATCTTTAGTTTGTTTAAATTTCTTGTTGAGATGATATTCCTTTAGTTCAAATTCATTATCTTCTTCTTTCTCTCCTTTCTTGTTATAATGCCTTATAATTAAGTTATTTTAAAACTTTATTCTATATACCTAATAATAATCTGTCTATTTTTTTTTGTAAATTTTCAACTACCTATTAATGTAAATATTTCCAAAAATGAGTATATGAAAACCAGACAAGTAGGATAATTAAATCAAACAAAAAAAAATATTATCGAAAAAGATCATGATTACCATATTTTATATGGACGTACCTAATCATTATATAATTGCTACGCTTTCTGAGTCCCATCTAACTTTTAATAAAATCATCATCCAAAGTTAAGGAACGATAGAACAATTCTAAAATTCGTAAATAAACAAAAGATCTTCGCTTAAAAAAAATATATTCTCGTGTTATTAACCTACCTGATACCAGCAAGATGTGAGCAAAGTTGTCTGACTGTAATATTCACTACCTCTCCATCAACTATTTTTTCTGGCCAATCTGGTACATAATCCTTCACATTTGCATCTAAAAAAAACAAATTCATAATTTTATCATAATTTGAATTATCTCAAAGGCCCCTGTGATTCAATTATTATCTCTAGGCTTGATTAAAGTGTTAAAATCAATGAAAAGTGTATTAGCCTAAATAAAAAATTATTGTTGACTAACTTAAAAAAAAAACAATTTAGAACATTTAAAAGTAAGCAGGTATATTAAGAATTCAGGTTTTTTGTTGACGTCTCAATATTTACTGTAACGATTGAGTTTTTCATTTCAGAACAGCTTCACACAAGTCCCGAGATTGTTTTGGTCTATTTAATATTTAAATCAAAGTTAAATTACCTAAATTTACTTTGCCTTCTTCAACTAGTTTAAGGAGAGCACAGATAGTGATAGGCTTGCTGATACTAGCTATCCTCATTATGGAGTGTATCCCTGGCACCAGATTGTTCTCCAAGTCAGCGTAGCCAAATCCACGGCTAAAAATTTTCTGAAAATAGATTATTCAATAATTTTACATAACACATTACGCACTATCGTATGTCTTTGGTGTAAAATATTTTTTTTAAATTGCTATTAAAGACAACAAAAACTGGGCCCTTTGGTGACTACTTATAATATGTATAGATTTAGGTAGTGGTTTGCAATAAATGAGGAAGAAAGGAGATTAGAGTTGAGTGGGAAGATTACGCTGGACAAGCACACAGGCTAGGCATGTAATAAATTAGGTGTGATTATTCCATCTATTTTGTCTGAGAATATTTGATTTCACATTGATGTTACACCTTGTAGAATAGAGACTACGAGAGAGATAACATCAAATACCCAGAGGGGAGGGGGACAATGGCCGGGCAGCAGCAACTTTTGGGACTTAAGTTAATTTTGATAATTGGATGAGTGTTCAAACGTTTCAACCACTAATAAAAAATCTACAGAAGGGGTAATTTTGTGCAACATCATTGGAGATGAATATCAGTTTATAGGTCATTATCTTATTCTTTTAGATCCCTGTCAAATACCAGGCTTAATCTACATTAAGATATATAAGTTGGAAAGAATTTTTATGTTAGATGGAGATTTCAAATCAGCATCAAATTTTAAGGATTTTTTATAAAATTCGTTTTTTGTACAATTCTTTATCCAAAAGCGGGAATACAATTTAAGTTTATTAATTTTGACATCTGTGATTGGTGGATTGCGCTCTGATTGGAGAAGCTTTAGTGTCGTACATCATTCAACCAATTAGAGCGCAGGTAGTTTTCAATCCACCTATCATGGATGTTAAAATTAATTAACTTAAATTGTATTTGCGCTTTTAGATAAAGAATTATACAAAAAACGAATTTCATAATTTCCCTCCAACATTAAAATGATTTCCAACTTATATATCTTAATATACAATACTTAACAATTTTGAAAAATTTGTTGATTTCTGTCAGGAACTTTTCTATTTGAGGTTTAACCGGCATTAATTCATATTATATAGTTATTGCGTAGTTGGTAAAAACCAGTGTAAACAATCCAAGATTGTTAAAAAGGTTTTTTACAAATCTAAAATTTTCCACACGCCACAGATCTATGCATACAAAACTCACCTTTCCATTAACAGAGACACAGACAACCATACCAACGGACCCAGTCTCGTACAAGTGTCTAGATACTAGGATCCTAAAATTAGGAATTTTATTCCTTTTTCCTTCTACTAGGTTTTGTATTAAATGCTTTATTTATGTATAGGGGTGATTTACAACAATGAACATTCTGAAACGAGCTTTAATTCCCAAAATCGGATGCTCTTTTTATATAAAACTTTAATGATTGGATCCTTCCTGACAGTAAGGGGTCAGCTTATACTAACAACGAAATCAATTCGAAAAAAATCACGAAACTTATAGGTGATTGTGATTTTTAACTGTCGTTGGGTGAGCAACACTTGGTAAAATTGACGACATTTCTTTCGGCACCCAAAATATTATGTTAGATTTATTTCGCTTGTTGGCTTTACCATATTCCTATGAAGGAATAAAAAACTCTTTATTTTAAATATCAAAATTATTATTAACTACCTAAGCTACTTGCTGCTTTACAACTAAAAATTCGTATATAAACAAGAAAAAGGTGGTTTTTACTGTATATTTGGGACGGAAGGACTGGAAAGTGGACAATACGACATACCCATACTTATAGGAAAGCTACTCAAGACTTACCTGGCTTTGTCTACAGGTATTTCTGTGGGGGGTTTGTTTACTACCTGAAAAGAAAATTATTTATTCATATTTTGAATAAAGGATGATTGTGCATGTTATAATCAACGATCATCTAAAATTAAAGGTTCAAAGGGGTAGTATCAAGGGGTAATATCAAGACTTGAAAATCGTCTTTTTAAATTGCATATATCACAAAAAGACGATTTTCAAGTCTTGTTATTTTCAAATCTACGTGGTAGAAAATTGAAATTCTTTCAAATATATGCCATATAAATATAGTTTAACCCATTAACTAGCAAAAAATATGCGGTTCACTAAATTAATTTCAAATGCATTTCGTGAAACTACCCCTTTCGGCTTTCCATTTAAAATTTTTTTCCGGTGACCTTGGACAATGACATAGCATTAGTTTCCAGGCAACATTCTAGTGTTTCTCCTGGAGACCATCCGACAATGACGTCCAAGCTTTTTTTGATTGGGGTAAAGAGTGGGGAATAACACTCATTCTTCAACTCCACCCCCCCCCCCCACCCTCACCTTGTTGTCTACGCCCGTAGAATACAAATCTTTTCTAATCATAAATCCTTTTTCACTTGATTTCTATAGCTCCATCCCACATTCCCTTGTGGAAAAAATATTCATTCCTTATTAGAAATAACATATTTTAAAACTGCCCTCGAAGCAAAACTTTTCTACTCAGAATTTTTATTCTCCCTCTTGTTAATGTTAACATTTATTCTCCCTCTTACCCACAACCAAAAAAAAATTTAACATCTTTGGATATTTTTCTAAGGGATCAAACAATAACATGCTAAGCAAATCTTACCTCAGATAAATAAACTCTATTGTCCTCATCTGATATATCAAATATAGAATCATTTGTCTCAGTTATTACGTCCTACAAATATTAAAAAATAGTTATACAGATACTAAGCAGCTAATAATACATTTCAAATTGTTTTAGACAGGGAGAGAGTGGACATTAACTTTTGATAGGTTGGTTACAAACTAATAGTTTCTATACTTTTCAACCAATATTTTTAATCTACAGGCGCGTTAATTTTGTTTATCATTATTAGGAATAGTTATTATCTTATCCTCTATTGTCTAAAGAGCATTTGTTAAAATCAAGAATACAAATTCAAATTTAGTGGGGGGAAAATTCATTAAACCTTTAAAGAATTTTATGTATTCCTGAGTTACAAGAAACTTCAATGAAATGGTGATGGGTTAAGTCATTTGTGCTTAAACGTGGAGTTTGAGCTTGACATATTGTCTAAAACTTTTAATCCTTGAAATGAAGCCAACCAGTCAATTAAATACAAGAAAGAAAATTACCTCTTGTTCTGAAGATAGTACCTCTTGTGGAGCTAAAATAAAACATATCATTATAATAAAGTAACTGGATCTCTATGTGTGTATAGCAAAAGATCTCGCTACCCGTCGATCCGATATGGTTCTCCTTTTTCAGGGGAGTTTTTCATAGGTTCTGGGAAGGTTTATAGCTATTTTTGGGGAGGGTATCAATACACTTCAATGAGAAATCCCCCTCTAGTAAAAAATAAAATGCATTCTTGATTATTTAATAGGTGATGTGTTTAATATTAATCAAAAAAATGTATTTATAACATATTGAAAAGTTTAGATACAAATTTGGCAAGAAATATCAGAATTTTGGATTTATATATGCTATTGATGGATGTATATTTGTCAGCATACCTACTATACCTTACTTACTTGATACTTGGCTTGTTAATCTTCATTTTCTACTGGTGTAGCGAGTTGAAGATGTTGGTACTGATAATTTTGTTATCTTTTGCTAATTCATATATTTTTTCAATTTTGATCTAAAGCTGGCCACTGATGTGGCATGTTTGATATCACTTGGTAAACTATTCCATGGGTCGACAATTCTGAAGGAAAAGAAGTTTAGTCTGATGTCAGAATTAGCCCTTCCTTTCTTTAGGTTAAGAATATCAGAGGTTTGTCTTGTTGTGACTCTGTTTTGAGAAACATTTCCAATGTTATGAAGAATTTTGTAGCACTGGACAAGATCAGCAAAATTTCTCCTTTTTTCAAGAGTCCATAAACCAAGCTCTTTTAAACGTTCATGGTAATCTTGTGATTTCAGACCAGAGACCATTTTAACTGCTTTGATTTGGACAGCTTCGATGTTTTTAATGTCTGTAAGGTTCCAGGGGTTCCAGACAGATGAAGAAAACTCCAGATGTGGTCTCACATATTGTTTGTACAGCCTTATAAAAACATGTTTATCTCTGTAGTGAAATGACCTTGATATTTGGTTTAAAACAGCTTTAGCTTTGTTGACAATTTCATTACAGTGGCTTGATGGCTTAAGGTTGGAAGTTATTCTTATTCCAATATCTCGTTCAGAATCAACTGTTCCAAGTTTAATATTATCCATGTAATATTCATTTTTTGGGTTATTCCTGCCACAATGGAGAATTTTGCATTTGTCAATATTAAATAACATTCCCCAAGTTTTGCTCCAATCAAAAAAATACAAATACTGAATAAGTATTTTTTAATATGATTCCTCATTTCAAAATTTCATATATCATACCTTTATAATTTGGGGGATATTTTAAAGACCTTTTAATTTTGCCTCTTAGATTTTCTTGCACCAATTAAGCAGAAAATGACTGATAAATATTTTAAATGATTACAAAACTTAAATACTTTTTAGCTAATTTAAGAGCATGCTAAAAAACTTTACCTTTAATAATCATGCAAAGTACTTACCTTAGATTATTCATTCTATTAATAGACAAAAAAAATATCTGAAAACAAGGATGACAACATCCATAAAAGCGAAGCACTGAAACGGTAGGACAAACGGACCTTAACACTTGTACAGTATCTGAACTGAAAAATCGGAACATAAATGTAAATATGTCGAATCAAAATTGTAGGTAAATTTGTTGAAAAAACTACTTAAAAACAGGATAATGTTTATGGACATACTTACATTTTTGGACTTGATTATAGAGTTGCTTCGCTTATAATATTGTTCTTTGTTGTCCCAGGAATCAATATACCAAAAATCAGATCAAACGGATAATTAAAACACTTGAAAATTTGTTGTTAAAAAAGTAGAAAAATCAACATGTTTATAATGGACGTACGGACATTCTGGTAATGATTATAGAGTTGCTACGCTTTCTAAATCGTACCCAACTACTACAGGAATCATCATGCAAAGTTTGAAATCGATAGGATAATTCTAACATGCCTAAATTAACGAATAAAAGCTATCTATCTCGGACGGACGTACGGACGGACCGACCCTAATAATAGAAAAGCTTCGCTTTTAAAAATACTGTATAAAAGCATCTCAAATATCTAAAAAATTTATATTTGAGATGAAATTGAAAAAAAAATGTATATTACCATCATAGACGTCCAAGCTTTTTATTTTTGTAAAACTCGCGCGTCGCAATTTTTTTTACCCCACCCAAAATTTTTACCCCGGGGGTAAAATTTGCTTGGGGGGGGGGGGGTTTAATTACCCCCCCTGAAATCTGTTGGAAGGGGTAAATTTTGTTTACTCCCCCCAAAATTTACCCCCTGGGGTAAAAATTTTGGTGGGGGGGGTAAGTTAAATTTTATTAAATATTTAGTATTAAAAATGCGCGCGAAGCGCGGAAAATTTTTTTTGTTAGATTTTTTTTTTTTTGGGGGGGGGTATTTACCCCCCCAAAATTGTTTGGGGGGGGGGGTAAATACCCCCTCCTTAATGGTTGGGGGTGCCTACGGCACCCCTAGGTTAGGGGTAAATTTTAAACGGGGGGGGGGTAAAATGAAAAAAAATTTGGGGGGTAATCGCCCCTTTACCCCCCCCCTTGGACGTCTATGATTACCATAAAAAAAACAAAATTAATGTACAAAGTTATAGGGTAATTTAAAGGAAAGTAAAGTGAGGCGCGAAGCGCCGAAAAAAATCTGACATCAACTACTTGAAAAAACATCTTATTTATGCAAAATTTTTTGGAATTTAAGAAATAATGAAAATTTCCAAAAACTGAAAAATACTGAATAAAATTTTCAAATACTGAATATTCAGTATTTACTGAAAATACTGAAGCCCCAATTTCCAAATACTGAAGAATACTGAAAATTTTCAGTATACTGAAGAATATGGCCACGCTGCAGATCCAGTTATTCCATGTGCTTCCAGTTTCTGTATTAGCTTGTTGTGAGGAACTTTGTCAAAGGCGAGACTAAAGTCCAGATATCAACAGAATATCAACAGAGTTTCCTTCATCAATCATTTCAAAAATTTTGTCTAAAAATTCCAATAGATTTGTTTGACAGGATCTCTTAGGCATAAATCCATGTTGAGAGGGTTTGATTAGGTTGTTAATTATAAGGTGATCTATCATGTGGTCACGAATAATAGATTCATTAAGTTTGCATACCTGGCTGGTGAGAGATATCTGTCTATAATTGCCTGGCTTCCCTCGTGATCCTTTTTTAAATACAGCAGCTACTTTTGCATCTTTCCATTGTTGTGGAACTTTGCCTGTACTTATTGAAGCCTGAAAAAGTTTTTGCAATGGTCGGGCGATATGATTCTTAGTTTTCTTTAAGAATTCTGCAGATATCTTGTCAGGACCTGGGGCCTTGCCAGTTTTAAGTTTGTCAATTTTTGATATAACATCTTGTAATCTAACATTCATATGAGATAATTCACTATTCATTTTTCGTTTTGGTATGTTTGGTCCATTGTCATTGTCATCATTAAAGGAACTACAAAAATGATCATTTAGTGTTTGGGCCATTTCAACATTGTCTGTGATAATCTTATCATCTTGGACAAGAGGGCCAACACTTGGTTTACAGGACATTATATTTTTCACATAACTATTGAATTTTCTTTGACCACTGTTTCCACTACTTTTTGATATTTTTACTTCAAGCTTTTTTTTAGCACTTTTAATTTTTTTTTTACATTCTTTAGAAAGTTGGGTAAAGCGTTCTTTGTCACTAGGATTTTTGGTTCTTTTCCATTTCTTGTATGCCCGATCTTTTTTTCTGCCAAGTGTTATAATTTCTTTGGTCATCCATCTTGGTTTGTTGGTTTTAATGGTTTTGTTTGGGACATATTTACAAATTAATTCATCAATCACCTTGGTTAGTTGTCTCCAGCTCATTTCTACATCATTAGATACAATCCTGTCCCAGTCAATTTTCTCTAAATCTTCATTAATTTTTTGGTAGTCAGCTTTTCCCCAATCTAGGATTTCTTGTTGTGTGTTTTCTGGTAAAATAGAATGGTCTGTAACAATTTTAATACAGGTATGATCACTATTACAAAGAGGGCCTAAATCACTTACTTCAAGTATAGAATCATTATTAGAAAGAACCAAGTCAAGAACATTGTTTTTTACATGTGTTGGAAAGGTCACAAATTGGTTAAAATTATTCTCGTTACAAGTGTCCAGAAATTTCTGGCTTGCAGTGTCGGCAGCAATATTTTCACTCCAGTTGATTTTTGGGTAGTTGAAGTCACCAATAACAATTGAATTATCTGGCATAGATGAGATTAATTCTGTTAGTTTATCATTATTATAGTTACTACAGTTTGGGGATTTATATACAAGAAAAATGTTGGTGGTTTCATTATTTGTTTTCACACTAAGATGTAGATATTGGTTAAAGTCAATTGTGCAGTCATGGGATAAAACCGTGTGTCCTTTTTTTATGTACACTAATAATCCACCTCCAATTCCTTCTCTTGTATCACTATGATCTTTTCTTAGTTCTGGTATTATTTCATAGTTTTTGATATTTAATACATTATTCACTATGTTTTCATTGCACCAGGTTTCGGTTAGAAGTATAATATCAGGTTTTTGTTCATGTGTAAGTAACTCAAGTGCAGAAAGTTTACTTATTATACTCCTTGCATTGGTGTATATTATGTTGAGTTTACAGGGGGCAGACTCTTTGTTTCCCTTCCCTTTTTGTTGCCTACCCCCATCACTATTTATTCTCTGTTCTCCTCCTCCTCTGTCATTGATGGTCGTGTTCGTTTGTCTGTTGTTATACTTTCTGGAGTCCTCTGTCTCTTGGATCCTCCTCCCCTCCTGGTCCATGTTGTGCTGTTTCTCCTTCCCCACCTTTCTGTTTGATCTGTGGATTTTTTCGCCCAAATCAGTCTTTTTTGGCCTTTGGGTCCTACCACCTTCCATTCGGAGTTTAAAGCCTGTTCTTCAGTTAGCTCAGAGTTACGCTTATGCATTTCAAGAATGAGGTTGTCCTCCTCTTTCCTTTGCTGGTGGGTAAGGTCAGGTACAAGGTAGACCCCATCCCAGAATTCATTGTCAGCAAGAGATCTGCAGTTTTTCATAATTTCAGATTTGGTATCAGTGTTGTGAAATCCAACTTGCAATGGTCTTATGCTGTCAACTTTTTTTTCCCCAAGGCGTCTAATAAACTTGATATCTTTATCAGGGTTTATCGTAACTTCTAGGGTGTCAGCCACCAGTCCAGTCCAATGAATATCAAGTTCTTTCTTTTTTAACCCTGGCCAGGAATCATCAGTAACTTCAGGGATACCATGAATTATCAAATTATTTTTCTTCTCCTCTCGTCTCTTAATTCTTGAAAGACATTTTTTTCAACATTAGATTTTAACTGTTCTTGTTTGTTATCATTCTCGTTACAGCGTGTTTCTAGTTTGCTTACTCTAGTATTTGTATCATCTTTGTCTTTTTGAAGCTGGCTAATATCATTTTTTATATCTTGGATATCCTTGAACATGGCAGCTACCTTATTTGATAGGAGTTCACTAGCCACACTATATGCTTCACAACACCAATTAATGGAAAACCTTGTCTATTTTCCTTGACAAGATATTTGTAAAGCTCTGGTGCAATTTTGGAACATTCAGTATGGGTCCATCTTTGGCATACATGGCACATGACACATGCTTGCGTTTTGGTGATTTTATTTGTGCAGACTAAGCAGGGTGGGCTTTTGGCATTAAGTCCTGTACTCATCTTGACAGCAATTTTTTTGGTATCTTTTCTTTAGTATTTTTTGGTGTCTTTTTTTGGTATCTTTTTTTGGTATCTTTTTTTGGTATTTAGCAAATTACTGTCGAATTTTTACAAAAAAAAACATCCCCTGTATAATTTCTGTTAGTTGTAGAGACGGCAACGTGCCGTGAGGAATTGATTGAAATGAACACAAATAATACCTGAATATAAATTGAAATTAGTTTGATAAACTTGGCTTGAACTAAAGTCAGAAACATTTTCTTCGTCACTTTCAGGTACAAGTCCAAATCCTGCAAAACAAAATTAGGCTTAGCCACAAAAATTAAAAGGTGCTTTCCCTCATTTCGCAGATGGACCACTAATGAAATTTAAAAAAAACTTATTTCTCATGTTTAATTTAGGTTAGGTTAAGTAAGGTTTAGAATGACCTTCAGGGATACTACTCCTAAGAGATAACAATCCTGTGTAAATTGAAATATAAAAAGTTGTATTACAATAAATAACACACAATAGGGCAACACTAAGATTGTCGTCATACTGTTTTTGTGAAAAAAAAACTCAGAAATCTACATTATTCAATGTAACAATGTTTATGTTAATATGACATTGATTAATATTATTTTCAAGTCTTGATATCTTACACTTGAAATTTTTGCAAATATATCATATGCTCTATAATTTAAATGTAGTTTAAACCATATTGAATAGGAAAAGCTATGATGCTCACAAAGTTTAAGTTCAAATGCATTTCGTGGAACTACCCCTTTAACTAAAGCAAAATTTTAAAAAAATTCCTTCCAAACTTACCCATAGGACAGTTATAATCTGATGCAGACTCAACTTGTGGAATAATATCTCCATCCATTTCTCCATCACTCTCATCAACAACTAGTGAGTAGTCCTCCTTAAGAATATCATCGTTAACTAACTATTCTAAATTAAAAGTAACAGGTTGTCTGCCTGTATGTGCAGCGAAGGATCTCCTTTAAAGTGAAGCTTCTTATTGTTTCAAGAAAAGTTTAAACTATTTTGGGGTAGGGTAACTCCAGGGAAATCCCAAATGGAAAATCTTTTTTCCTTTAAAAAACTGAAATAAAAAGAAGAGGGTTGACTTACCCCCCCCCCCCCCCATTTCTCATAGTTCTACTTATTGCGATAGGAATGTCATCAGCGTAAAACAAGGATAGTTTCGTCAATAATAATGAGTAGACGGCAACTATTGACAAAGCTAAAATATTTCAAGTTAACTAAAAAAATTGTAAGACCGGAGAAATATCCTAAAAAACTTTGATAATCTTGTTATATGTCTTTTAGAGTAATATACTAGAGGGGGAAGGGGTTAAATAACTGCATGTCCCATCCCAAGGACCTTGTACCGGCTCTAAATTGGGTCTTTGAAAATCAACCAAAACTCAATAGTGTAAGGAATATTACAGCCAAATAGCAGAAAACAATTTGTTAGCAGAAAAAAAAGGCGCTAGGAAACGGCTAGGGGGCAGCTAGTTATCTGTATATACATACATCCAAACTAAGTATGGTCTGTTATATGTACAGTAAAGGATTTTTTTTATCAACATTTAATAATATTTCAAATTTAATTTCAATTTCTTTTATTAGCTAAAAAAACATGAAGTTAACTGAAATTTCCTTGGCGAGGTTGTTGTTATGATTGAGTTGGTTGTTGTTTTCACAGGCGAGTACATTCAGAACAGTGCTGTTACTATTCAGGTAAAAATAAAAGATCTTAGAAGCTGTCAATATGTGTTATAAAAGAGATAAAAAATGACATGTCTTTATACAAAATGAATAGAGCTGTGACATATTCATGATAGCAAAATATAGTTTTATTATTCTATTGAATGCTAAATTTTGTGGAGGGTATTTTTCATTTTTTGGGGGGGTGGGGGGGTGTAAGAAATGAAAATTGCACCTAGTTGAGGGCCAAAGCTTTCCTCATCTACTTACTATTATAGGGAATACTAAAGAATTATAAAATATTGTATCTTGTAAAATTACTCCAAAATGCAACAAAAGCTATAATTTATCAAAATGATTTTTAAAAATCTGTTCATGCTTATAAGAAAGTTTATCCTAGTGCCTGTTACTGGCGGATACAGGTAGCGGTGATGATGTTGAAAATGATGACAAGGAACTACTAGGTGGCAGGGAAAATTGTTGTGTTGATGATTTTAGTGTCGTTTGTTCAGTTACTACAGTTCAATGAATTTCATTTATGGTAGAAATCAAATTAAACAATCTAAAAGGAAACTAATCAAACCTTATGTTGTGTTAAATAATTGAGCAATGTTCCAAGGGATTGGAATAAGGTCCAGAAAATGTATGTGAACTCGGGGGATGGGGTGGGGGGTATCAGATGGGTAAAAGTCAAACTCTTTAGCTCATCATTAGGTACATTTTCTCAAATACCAGAATACTTTTTCGTAAGGAACATAATATATATTCTTCACCTTGACCTTACTTTTATCGTGGAAAAACACAAATCCTACAACTACTAATAAAATTCATCCCTGTAAATTTTTGTATAGCTGGCACATTTTGTTCTTTGTTTTCCGCCAATATAATGGAGGCAGAGGCACAAATGCCCAGCCCCCCATTAAGCACGCGCGCCACCACGCGTGCGCTATACATTTTTTCACCTGAAAATTTATCACAGAAAATGCAATCAATCTTTTTTACGATAACGATTTAATAATAGCATTTTTCAATATCAGTATCACATTATATTGGCTGTAAAAAGAGGTTTTTGCAGGGCTT
Organism: Acartia tonsa; assembly: GCF_053477335.1. NCBI lineage: Eukaryota > Metazoa > Arthropoda > Copepoda > Calanoida > Acartiidae > Acartia > Acartia tonsa. The sequence continues at coordinate 43,876,051 of NC_137264.1, read as the reverse complement.
TCGACGGCGCCAGCAAGCCGCAGGAATCGGCTCTTTAAATCCCAAAAAAAAGCGGATGAATTACTAACCACGTTCTCAACATGGCTTTACAGCTACTCTGAAATATTCAGGGAGAACTCAAAGTTTGATAACCACGTTATATTATTCGTTGGTAAAAAAAACTTCGGGTTCTTTCGTTTAATTTTGATTAGTTGGTTCCAAAATAGTAGTTTCAAAACTTTTCTACCAATAATTAAATTCTTTAAAAGTGTTATTTTATTTACCATCATTGGGAATGTAAATTTATTTATCGACCATTGTATTATCTCTTAAAATCCCAGTAAAGCAGCCAGATGACAGTAATCAAGCGGCTTATTAGTGGCTAATTGACAGCTGCCGGGCCCTCAGTTAGACATCACAACAATCTAATCATGTATAAAAAAAATCACATTATATTTTTGTTTAAATACATAACTCAATACAAAACTATAATCTTTTACCTAGGCATCTTGTATATAAAAAATGGAAGATTCTTTTCAAAGATTTTACAAAACTACAAAGATTAACAATAATATCCAAATTTTCTATCACAGTTCTAATAACTAGTCTACATTAAAATTATTACCTATATATTTAATCCCTTTTTATACCAAATAAAAGTACATATAATTATAAACACTCGGCAGATTAGACTCAAACTGAAGCCTAACTGAAGTATAACACAGGGAAAGGACAATTTATAATTAATTATTTTTAGTTATTCTTCCACCCAAAACTTAATTGTACATTTCTTCTTTGGTAGTTAGTAAATAATTGAGTAGAGGAAGGGTCGTAGATTATTTTAATCGCCTATGTACTCTCCCTCCCTCCCTCCCTGGGTATTACGTCACTATGATATTACATTTTTATTAAGAACCCCTTTTTTTATTTTCCTTAGCAACAATTATGGCTTTAAGTAGCGCAGCAGTAGCAAGCTATAACATTTTCAAATGTCAATAAATCACTAAATATGACATTTCTATTAAAGTAATGATTAAGCGAAAATTAAATCCAACAACAAACAAGGGGGAAAATCATGTTAGGTACACACAAACGGAAGTATAGTACAGCTATGCAATAATTGTAGAGCAACCACGTTACTAAAATTCTTTCTTATCAGCTTGAAACTTGAAATCAAACTAATGAGACATCTTTTGAGAAATAGCTGAAATGGTTACGTTACAATTATATAAGACTAAAATGGTTAATTTATTACATAGGTTATATAAGAGTTATATAAAATGTGACCTTTAAGCCCGTTTTCAACCAATTTTAATATATTTTTTCAAAAGTTAAGAATGTTCATAACAAAAAACAATTAAGACTAAAAGAAATTTAGGATAATTGTTGCCAAAATATAAAAAAATGAATTGCATCTTTTTTTGAAATACCATAGTGGGGGGTGGGGAGGGGACAATGAACGAGAGGAGGATTGATATTCCTCAAATTTAATTATAAATTTCTGTCTTTAGTAGCTTTATATTGATAATATGAGAAGTGGTGCTACTTATCAAAATAATCAAACCCCAATTTCAAACTCTATCAATCGCGGATTTTATTTCTTAAATTTAACTTTCATTGTTCTGTCACTGCATACCAAAACTTCAGATCTTAAACAAAAAGCAATAAAACCTCAATTTTATAGTTCATGTAACAAAACGCTCACTAAATGAACTAAAAATTGCCTACAATTTGAAAAGGTCAAAGGATAAGAAAGAGAGTGTATGTACATAGGGTAGAGTACAACTAAATAAAATTTTTTTTATTTCAACTAGCAACTAAAAAAACATAATTTTGGAGCCTCTAAAAATTACCATATAAAAAGATTGGTTTTAAAAAATCAGTAAAAAAATTACTTATTACTAACAACATTCCGAATATATAAAAAAAAGATTTAAACGATAGTTAAAAATTCAAAGATTTTTCTTAAAAATTTCAAAGATTTTTTTATGATAATTCTTAATGGTTTCATGGTAATAATGAGAGGGCCTTAAACTTTGAAGACTGACATACAGTACGTTCTGAATAATCTTTGAAGTTTTACTACTACCACAACAACATCAGAGGGAAGTGAAATCATAGTTGTTTTTACAATATAGCCATTTATATTTATTATAACTAATACAATTATGCCCAAATATAGCGCAACAATCCTAATAATAAAGTAACAGGATGTTTGTCTGACGCAAAGGATCTCGCTAACCGCTGAACCGTTATGGTCCTCCCTAACAAGATAGCTTCTTCTTAGTGAAAACTCACTTTTAACTAAAACAAAATACTAAAACTTTCTCTGTATTTTACTGAAAATTACTAAATTAGAGTTCAGGACATTGGGCTGGGGTTATTTAGAAGGTATAATCAACTAAACGCCTGCGGCTAGAGCGTCCAAATAAAGGGGGGGGGGGGGGGGAAATGTGGTGACTCGTGCCACGACATACCAGCAATTTTATTTTGGGTGCTACTCCCTTAGTTTTAGAGATAATTGGGTGAAATCTTTTGGGCTGGGTCACTAATTACCCCAACTAGAGGTATCTTTCAAAAAAAACGGCGGCGGGTCCGCCGCTCCCGCCGTTCGCCGCCATTTTCCGCCACCGCCGCCAAAATTTTTTTTATTGCATTTCTCGCCGAATTAGGCAATTTGGAATCATTTGAGACCATGTTATTTTTTTTCAAAAATTTTTCCCCTTATAACCAACCCTGCAGGGGGACTTAGTCATTTTTTTCAAATTCTCGTTTATCAAGGTATATCTTAAATTCAGTGCCTCTCCTAAGCTTTTAAAGATATTGAGACAAAACCTTTTGAGGTAAATCAGTAAAAAATATTTGAATAAAAAATGGCGGCGGTACCGCCGCTCCCGCCGTCCACCGCCATTTTCCGCCGCCGCCGCCAAAATTTTTTTTATTGCATTTCTCGCCGAATTAGGCAATTTGGAATCATTTGAGACCATGTTATTTTTTTCAAAATTTTTCCCCTTATAACCAACCCTGCAGGGGGACTCAGTCATTTTTTTCAAATTCTCGTTTATTAAGGTATATCTTAAATTCAGTGCCTCTCCTAAGCTTTTAAAGATATTGAAACAAAATCTTTTGAGGTAGATCAGCAAAAAAATATTTGAATAAAAAATGGCGGCGATACCGCCGCTCCCGCCATCCACCGCCATTTTCCGCCGCCCACAGGACGGCTTGTCAGGGGAAAAATTTTTGAAAAAAATAATATGGTCTCAAATGATTCCAAATTGCCTAATTCGGCGAGAAATGCAATAATTTGAAAAAATTTGAAAAAAGTCCCCCCGCAGGGTTGGTTATAAGGGGAAAAATTTTTGAAAAAAATAACATGGTCTCAAATGATTCCAAATTGCCTAATTCGGCGAGAAATGCAATAAAAAAAATTTTGGCGGCGGTGGCGGAAAATGGCGGTGGACGGCGGGAGCGGCGGTATCGCCGCCATTTTTTATTCAAATATTTTTTACTGATCTACCTCAAAAGGTTTTGTCTCAATATCTTTAAAAGCTTAGGAGAGGCACTGAATTTAAGATATACCTTGATAAACGAGAATTTGAAAAAAATGACTAAGTCCCCCCGCAGGGTTGGTTATAAGGGGAAAAATTTTTGAAAAAAATAACATGGTCTCAAATGATTCCAAATTGCCTAATTCGGCGAGAAATGCAATAAAAAAAATTTTGGCGGCGGTGGCGGAAAATGGCGGTGGACGGCGGGAGCGGCGGTATCGCCGCCATTTTTTATTCAAATATTTTTTACTGATCTACCTCAAAAGGTTTTGTCTCAATATCTTTAAAAGCTTAGGAGAGGCACTGAATTTAAGATATACCTTGATAAACGAGAATTTGAAAAAAATGACTAAGTCCCCCCGCAGGGTTGGTTATAAGGGGAAAAATTTTTGAAAAAAATAACATGGTCTCAAATGATTCCAAATTGCCTAATTCGGCGAGAAATGCAATAAAAAAAATTTTGGCGGCGGTGGCGGAAAATGGCGGTGGACGGCGGGAGCGGCGGTATCGCCGCCATTTTTTATTCAAATATTTTTTACTGATCTACCTCAAAAGGTTTTGTCTCAATATCTTTAAAAGCTTAGGAGAGGCACTGAATTTAAGATATACCTTGATAAACGAGACACGGTTAGTTTTTTATTAAATGAATAAGTTAGGGTACAATGTTTGGCACTTTCGATATAAGTAAATGATAATAAAAAACCCATAGAATGCGATAATAACTTCAGAAAAATCGAAGAAAATAGTTTTCATACTTAATTAACGTTTTTAAGTTTTTCTTCAAAAAGTTTAGATAAGATGCCTTTAAAAGTCGTCTATGATTTTGTCAGGGATAAAAATGTAACTTTAAAATAAGAATTACAACATATTTTTTCAATTAGTACAAAGTAAAATTTTGAACATTTTATTGATCAGTATATTTTTTTTAATGTGAAGTAGAAACCTGAATATTTTATCATGAAAATTGTGTTATGATTTGATTGTCTGCTAGATTACAAGAAAAAAGATACTGACAGTACTTGTTGGTTCTTTAAAAAAAATTAGGTAGATTACTTTCAGAACCCCTCTTTTTGCAACGTTATTTCAATAGAACAGAGCCGTAGTCTTAGTGTACTCAATATCTAGACAGCCAACCATTGTTTTAGAATTGTTAAATTTTTTTAACTTCTGATAAAAACAGAATTAATGGTATTTTTGTAAATATTATACCTCCAAGAAATGGCTATACTTCCCAATCATATGTTGTGTGATATTTAAGAGGAATTATTTTGATATAATGTCATTAAAATATTCGTTGAAAAAAGTGCTATTCTAGCTTATACTTTACATTTTAATGTGTATGATAATTCAAATAAAAGATAATGAAGATTTATATTATATTTAATTGTTATAATTATATAGAAAAACCTGGAAACAGTAAAAAACTGACTTTATTTTATTGACGTAGGGAAAATTTTGTCAAATATTTGAATAAAAAAACAATATAAGACAAAATAAATTATTTTTAATATAGTCACAAAAAGGCTTAATGAGTTTAGGAAATATTTCATTTACTAATCATGTCATTTAAACTCTATTACATAGAATACAGTGTAAAAAGATGTTCTCGTTTTAATTTTAAGTAATTTCAAATGCATTTTAATACCTTTTAATGATTTATTTTTTAAAACATCTTTTTATAAAATGTTATTGATTTTTGAAGTTATATGTTAAAATGTTTTTAAATTTTGTTAACATTTTGTTTTAAATGTAGAAAATTGGTAATTCTAAACATTCAAAAAATGATTTTATTAAATTTTCATCACTTAAATTGCATGTTTGATGAAATTTTCAACTGATAATCCAAGAAAAATCGTTTAAGTTTTATTATATTTTACTTTGAAATGTTAAAAAAATATAATTATTGTCAAAAATGTGAAAGTTATACTTTCCTCAAAAAAAGACCTAAAACATGCAAATTAACACGTGTAATGAGATTTTTTTTCTTTCAGGTTTAATTTTAAGTAATTATTGATATTTTTTGTAAAAAGGATTTTATATAAAAAGTTTTAAAACTCGAGTTATGTAGTGGTTCTAAAAAAGGTTGCGAATTTATGCAATTTTCTTGCAAAAAAAATTTTCTAGGATTTTAAAAATAGCAAAGGGTGTTATTAGACGTACTTACAGATACAATTGCTGAGTCATTTTGGCCAAACACTAAAATAAAGTTTTGACATCTGAGGGTCCAACCGTGGAGAATTTGAAAAAAATGACTGAGTCCCCCCGCAGGGTTGGTTATAAGGGGAAAAATTTTTGAAAAAAATAACATGGTCTCAAATGATTCCAAATTGCCTAATTCGGCGAGAAATGCAATAAAAAAATTTTTTTTGGCGGCGAACGGCGGGAGCGGCGGACCCGCCGCCGTTTTTTTTGAAAGATACCTCTAGTTGGGGTAATTAGTGACCCAGCCCAAAAGATTTCACCCAATTATCTCTAAAACTAAGGGAGTAGCACCCAAAATAAAATTGCTGGTATGTCGTGGCACGAGTCACCACATTTCCCCCCCCCCCCCCTTTAACTGGCCTACACAATGTACATAAAAGAAGGAAAATTATATCCACTCACATAAAAGTACATACAAAGTACGATTAAAATAAAATAATAAATAAAAATCTGATTTAAAGAAGAGTTATGGCCAAATAGCATGACTAAAATATCCATGAAATGTGTATTAACTACTGCTCTAGAGTATGTCAGTATTTAAAATTAAAGATTTTCAAGAAAAATCTAGTTATTCTTTTTTAAGTAGACACTGACTACTTTCAGAAAAGAAACAACGAATAGAAAAATCAAAATATTAGTGGCGTGCACAAAGTGGTGTGTAAACCAAAAAGGGGTAAAATTGGGAGGACAGCCTTTCCATATTTCAACTTTAAGGGGAGGGGGTGTAGGCAATCCCCTACACCCTCCTTCCGCGCGCCAATGCTTTATAACAAAACATTTAATAACTTTAAAGCCAGTCTGAAAGTTTTAGTAGTGTTACAACAAGAGAAAAATTAAACTTTCCCCAATTCTTATAATTCAATTTTTTGTTTGCTTACTTCATAGTTAACTAGGAAGAAAAGGGGTGTACATCAATTTAAGCTCATTGTCCCCTCCACCCACAAAATTAATGTATACTTTTATTTTAGAATATTTCTCCCTGTCTTTAGTTTTAGACATTTACAGCCACTTAAACCTTTACTAAACAAGAAGAACGTTTCATGTTTGCTGTTTTTAATTTAAAATCCTAATTGCAAATGGATAAGGATAACCTGACCCCCTACAGAGTTTGGAATATACAAGTTGGGGCAATTCTATCTCCAAAACCCTGGTGAATATATATTATAGTAATCAGTATGCAATAAAAATTTGAGGACAGTAAAGCTTTGATACTTGCAAATTAAACAAGTAAATCTATAGGTACAATGATAACTTAAATACAAGGAGCATGTTTAAAATGAAAATATTTATAGAGTTTATAGATAAAAAAAACTAAAACCCAGAGTGTCCTTTATAGTAAATATTAAATAACTTTCTATGTAGTAACTAAAGCAACGATGGAAAGAGAACTGACAAAACTGCTATGATGAGAGAAAGAAACTGTTATAATACACATAAAAACCAAAATAAGATTAACTAAATCATAATTTACTTAGTTTAAAATAAATACTTTTGAGTTCATACGTACGTTTTAACGATATTTTACCCTACTAGGGAAAAAACAATCACAAATAGTGGTGGAAATAAGGTTATTCAAATAGGAAAAGGCTATCGAAAATAAATCTACACCCACACCTGCTTCCAAAGCTACCAAGGCCAATGCAACGAATTTTTTTGAAACTCTTGTTTATGATATGATGCCTATTGTAGGGTTGATTAAAAGTCAGAGAAGTCCTACATAAAATTGTAACGTACAAGTTGGCTATAAAGTACAAATGAGAAAGTCTGTATTTGTCAATCTTAAAACAACTGTCATGTTTCATTGAACATAAGCGAACAAAATAAAATAACCAGTTAAAATTGGTATTTAATATGTTAATATCAGTATTCAGTATTTTATACAAAAATCGATAACTTATAAATCCCTGCTTATTATTAAATAATTAAAATAAATCAATTAGACATATACTAAAAAGTAGCGCAACTTCTTTGTTTATAAAAAAGCTTTCGAACGTCAGTGTGTACAAAATGTCATAATTTTTACGCAAAAAATGTGACATGTGACACAACATGGAAAATTTAATATTATTTTAACGGGGGTAAGGTTAAATTTGCTAAATTGAAAAATATAATAAAATATATGGATAGAACTATAGACAATACACTATTCTACCCCCAAAAATCTGCAAAAATTGAATGGTAATTATTGGAGAAATCCAGGAGTGTAGATTAAATTAAATATTATTGTCCACTTTCCTCCCTGGTAAAAATCCCCTCTTTAGTATCTTTAGTATAATTCCAGAATCTGTTATCTATCACATATAAATTATAAACAACAATAAATGTGCCATCACAACCGCATAATTTCATATGCGCGTATTTACTAATCGCAAAAAATCAGTGTGTTTATTGATCAAAAGAAATAAAATCAAGGAAAAATATGTGAAATTAATGATAATTAACGGTTCTGATAATTTGATCCATTATGCGGAAGTAAAGGCACACCATATCAACAATACCATCTTCTTGTCTTTCTCGTTTTAAATCAAGTATACAAATCACAGGATTTTTCTCCTAGTTCCTGGGACAGAAGGATAAGTAAATGGACCATTTTAGAGATCTAATAACGATCTAATAGCAATGGTGATTACATTCAACGACTATAGCCAAGTTTAATATCTGTGCGAAAAGCTTTGTCAATTAGGGAGGGGACATTGAGCTGTGTTTTACACTAGTCCCCAAAGTTAGATGATAAACAAAATTACCCCTTCTGTAGATTAAAATTGTTTGTTGATAACTTGATAAGTTTGGACACTAGGAACTAGTATGTAACCAACAAATAGAGATTCAACAGAAGTACACAAAGTTTTTGACGCGACGAATATGATAACGTGGTTATAATTTAAAGTCAAAGAGAAGAGAATCGCTTGATCGTTACTGATTGAAATACTACAAAGGTGACTTTGAGAGTAGCTCCTCTACCGATAATTGTACATTTTTTATTTCATTTACTTTTCCCTGCCTAGTTTTGTTTCATAAATTCTGCAAAGCTTGGATATTTTGGAGTCCAACCAATCGACTTTAACTTGGATACGTCGTATTTCTGAGGGTTAACAAAAACACACAATTCAAATATATCCTTATTCAAAAATGTCTTTCTTTGTTAGCGAATGTTCGTAGCTGGAACTAAATGATATTCTTTACAGAGGAGCCTCTTATAGGCCCAAGTCCAGGGAAAGTATAACTATTTGGGGGAAAGGGTACCTACACCTTTTCAAGTAAAATGAAAATCGCAAATGAAAAAAATACCCAAAAAGACTTTTTTTTTAAATTAAAAGTGGAGAGTCGATGACCCGATCCCCCCCCCCCCCGCAACCCAAACTCTCCCACAAGAACCAAAAAATGATTTACAGCATACAAAACTAAGGAGTTAAAAATATTAATCATAAAGAATAAATCCGTTGACTATTTACGTTACTGACGGTCAGAAAGCTAGATATTCAAAAATATTAAGAGTAGTTTCAGTAATAAAAGCAGAAAATACTAAAATAAATTACATAAAAGCGGCACATCAACCGAACAGGCAATTAAAACGTGAATAAATTAATAAAATTTGCAACTACACGTTGTGTGTGTTTGTTACCTTTCCGTCCACACCTTCTCCACCAATAAATTTGACCTCAGCTCCGCCACTTAACAAAACACGTCCTTGTTAAGTTTTCAGAAAAAAAGCAATAACATAAATATTAATTTTCAACTTAAAAAGAAGTTAGGTACAACAATAAATTTTGCATGGCAGTCGCTTTATTAAGGTACAGTGTGGAACTGTGAAGAAGCGGCGACAAAACCGCTACTTTCGCCTAAACCCGCCGTTTCTCTTATATTTTCCCTTGACACTTGTGATATTTAAACATGTCACTATTAAAAACAAGGATGACAACATTCATAAGTAGCAAAGCACAAAAACTATTGTGAAATAGACAAACGGACAAAGTAATTTAAAGAGCGGATTATATGTTATCATAAGAAAGAAAAGAAAGAGAAGCAAAAACTTAAAATCACGAAAAATTAAAACAAGGTTATTTATTTGAAAGTTGTAATAAGAAAGGCAGCTAAAAAGCTACTTAAAAGCAGTTAGACTACCATAATTTTTTTTATACCTTAATATGGTGCATAATAAAGGAAATATTGACATTAAGTTTCAGCCGTGTATGATTATCTTTTGTAGAAGCCGAGAAAATATGTTGTAAAAGTAAATGCGGCTAAAAAGCTGTTAAAAAGCAGTCTCACCGCTTTTTCAGCCTTCTATCTTGTATGGAAGCCGAGAAAATCAGTTGTGAAAAATAAAAGCGCCTGAAAAGCTGCTTAAAAGCAGTCCGACCGCTACGGATGTTTTATACTTAATTTTGCTCCATATTGATGGGAATGTTAAATAGAAGTTCCAGCCTTCTATCTTTTATAGGAGCTGAGAAAACCACGTTTCCCCCTTTTTGTCTCTGACAGAAGAACGGACATTTCGAATTATAGAGTAACTTCGCTACTAGAAATGTATCTAGTAACTAAATATATACCTAATGGAAATTTTTATAGAAAAAAAATAACTTCATCTCAGATTATTAAAAATTGTCTGATTTGGCAAGAAAAGACAAAAAATATTTTCGGTGGGAAACGGCGGTTTTGGTGAAAACGGCTGTTCCGCAGTGTACCTCATTAAATCAACTGCCAGGCCAAATTTCATTGCTGTAACTCTTTCTTTAGTTGAGATCCTTTGACTTTTAGTTTTAAGAAGTGTCACACCCACCTCCCCTCTTTACTATCAACCAATTCCATACCTGAAGAGTGAGCACTGCCTGGTTGTCTCCAGAATCTCTAGCCTTGACATGGGTATACCATCGGCAACCAGGTATAATTGTCCACGCACTTTGTCTTGGCATTTAAATGCTTGCAAACAGGCTTCTGCAGCATCCTAAATGTTAAGAATAATTTTAGATGAAAGTAGAAACTTCAAAATAAAAGAAAAAAGAGCAAATTCCTACTCTTGATTAAAATAATCCCCCACCTTTCATCCCTATATTAAAGGGGGGGGGCGGAGACGTACCTCGTAATGAAGCAAATTGATGAATCCATCTGGTTTCATGTTAAATTCTCCTCCGCGAGCATAGAAATTATGAGCACCAGAATCAATAGAATACAGGCCTCCTAGTCTCATTATACATCCACCCTAGAGTATAAAAATTATGAGCACTAGAATCAATAGAATATAGGCCTCCTAGCCTCATTATACAATGATACATCCACCCTAGACTATAGAAATTATAAGTACTAGAGTAAATAGAATATAGGCCTCCTAGTCTCATTATACAATGATACATCCATCCTTGACTATAGAAATTATAAGCACTAGAGTTAATAGAATACAGGCTTCTAGCCTCATTATACAATGATACATCCACCCTAGACTATAGAAATTATGAGTTCTAGAGTAAATAGAATACAGGCCTCCTAGACTCATTATACATCCACCCTAGAGTATAAAAATTATGAAAACTAGAGTATTATTATACATCCACCCTAGAGTGTATACTATAAAATATGTAAGTCACCATAATGTTTGGCATAAAAAAAAGATAATTTTGTAAATTATTAATTTATTATTCTAGTGATTTATTACCTTGGATAAAACAATGTCTTCTGCGTCCATTAATTTTCCACTTCTTTCATTTCTTGCTCTTTCACTGTCTAAAATAAGTTAAACTAAGGTCAGTTATAAAAAAAAATAAGTTTTAGTGTTAGGCTATTCTATAATTAGGGTGTGTTACCAATCCCGTCCGACTGACTCTCTTTAATGAAAAGATTCCTGGAATTAAGTCTCTAAATCGTTTACAATTTCTGCGAAGTTTCTATCTACCTCTAAAAGAAACACTCATAAAAAATACAACCAAAATACTATATGAATATTTTCAAAATATATATGGCTATTTTTTTGTGTGTACCATCATTCTACAACTTAATAATTCTGTATTCCCATTTGATTTACGTACATCATTTTTACACTACTCAAATGTATTTGCTAATGTGAACTTTGCGATTATGCTAATCTAAAAAAAATATACGGTACTGATGACACACCATATTAAATTTAATATTACATCCTGACAATTACCTTCATTCACAGTTCCACCTGAATTTTCAGCCATCACAGAACCAGAGGATGTAAACACAAACAATCCTCCTGCCCTAAAATGAAAAATTGCAAATTTTTAAAAGAACACTCGCTGAACATAGGGGTTGGATGTAAATTACGAATTTTGCTGATTTTTAGTTGCCACTATATTCTTTTCTTTGCGAACAAATATTGTGGTGCAAACGAGCTCCAAAAATATTTTCATTTCGCAGGTGAAAGAAAAAATAAATAGGCTTATGGTAGCATGACGGATAGACTAACATATCAATACTGGATGCCCTGACAGTAATACGCATATTTCGATTTATAGAGCAGATTCGCTACTAAATTAAAATCTTACTTAAGAAATTTAAATCCATTTTCAACGTCGTGCGCATAATGTTCATTCCCCGTAGGTGGCGCACAGAAAACAATGTTTTCTACTTGTAAACCCTTAACAGTGAACAAATATAAACTTAATTCATGTTTTATACCTATCTATCATCACTGCAATTTTAACATCAACACACAATAATAAATATCCCATTCCTTGAGGATTAAAAACAAAATTATTCCTTCTTTAGATCAGAATTGCTAGTTATAAGTTTAGAAACTACTGGTTTGGAACCAACAAATCAAGATTTATTCAAAGTGCCCAAAGTTTTTGACCCAACGAATAGACAACGGTGGATTTTAATAACCCATCCCTCCCTGATACACTCTTATAAACGGTGTACAAAGTTATGACTCACCTCAGAATTAGAATCCGATAGAACTTTATATCCTTCAGATTCCAGATTTGTTGTCCTCTCCTGGTTTTCTGATCTGAACTTGAGGTAGATACTCGTATCAGGAAATAATTTCTGTATTTTTAAGAACATGTTAAGGATAAAATTATTCTTAATGCTTAAAAGACATATAAAAATTTCGATTTAATTTTTTTCTATAATAATTCAGCTGCCTTGAATAGGTAGGTAGTGATTATAAAATTAATTAAATCATTTTCAATATTATTCTAGGATCATTAAAAATTAATATGTTTGAGAATAAATAAAAAAATAAAGAATCTCTTGATGCCAATGAACGGACAAACAGACCGACAAACTTTTGGGGACCTTATGTTCTTAACCTTATATCCATTAGCTACAAGCATGCCCAACCTTCCTGGACCAATAATCATCAGATCTGTCATTTTATTCAGATCTGCAAAGCAAGCAACACTGGTATATCTATTTATATGTATACGTATAATGCAATTTTCTATAATGGTTTCTTGGACTCGAGTAGTAAAAAGGAATAAGACAATTGCAGATAAATTAATGTACAGCCCAAATCATTATACACCAAATTACCCATTTTGTAGAATAAAATTAAAGGTTGAAATTTAGATCACTCATCTTAATGAACCAACCAATCAAAATCTAATAAATCTCCCCAAAGTTGTTAAGCCAACTAATATTAAAATTATTAAGTTTAAGGGACTATTGTTTTAAGCAGCCCAATGTCCCCTCCCTCCCTAAGTAGTAACACATCTTTTCTATTATTGAGGCTTTGGGTTCAAACTATGCTAAACATAACAAAAAGGACTTTAATAATGCTTTGTTAGATCTAAAGAGGAAAACAATTTTTTTTAAATCTGAGAGTTACTGGTTAATATATGTTTCTCCACGGATATGTAAATTTTCCTACAATGAAGTTTTTAAAGGCAAAAATTTTGTACTGCACTCTTCTAAAAGACATTGGTTTATACATTTGGTAATGCAAATTTGTTTAATAATGATTTAAATGAGCATAAAGTTTAAATGTTGTAAGCAGATTACCTAGGTAAAAAAAATAAGCAAAGTATTAAAGCACTGGACTGAATGAAAATTAACGTGAAAAATTATAATGTAGGATAAAAGAGATAAGAAAAAAATTGCTGTGTTTGGAAAGATTTAATTCTTGATAACAATGTTGATTTTACAATAATAAAGGTTATTCGCAATTGAAAGCAACAATTTAAATTAATTAGAAACAAAACCTTATCCCGTTTATTCTAACAAAAACTGAAAGATTATGCAAATTTCTTGAGGAAAGATTGTAGCACTAGCTAGATATCATTTGGCCCGTAGAATATTATCTCTGGGATCTGGCCACCCTGCACTCCGGTACCGTTCGTGGATTCTGAGCTACACTGGAACTGGAATGTTACTCTGGCTACAACAACCTAGAGAAAAAAAAGATCGTGTTTAAGCAATAAAAGCCAGATAGCATAGGGTGATCTAGCGGTGTCGCCTCTAGAATTTCGAGTCTCTGTATTCGAAGATAGATTCAGCAGTATTTAGGAAATAGTATAAAATCATCCCTGGACCTATGTGAAGCTCCTAGAATAAGAACTCAATTGTTTCAGTGTTTAGCGAGATCTTATTGGACGAACAACAAAACCTTACTACTTAGAATAGGATTACAAACAATTTTATACCCTCCCTCCCCCCAACCCAAATATATACAAGATTTCAATAAATTAAATTCACACATAAAAAGGGAGGAGTAGGTTGCGCTAAAACTCCGTAAAGGTGTGAGTTTTAAGGCTTAAAAATAGTAGTAGAAAGATAATATTTACTAAATATGTGTATTTCTTGTTGAAAAGTATTATGGACAACATTTTTTTTAAGTTAACATAAATTTTTATCGTTCTAATGCTGTTTTTAACTTAAAACTCACAACCTTTACGGATTTTTAGCGCAACCTACTACTCCCTTTGTAGAAGGTTTATTGCTAAGATGCTTCGCTAGTAGCTGTAGTAGTGTTAATGTTATTCCTACGCAATTTATGGACAAAGATGTGCTTTTTTAAACATAAAGAATGCTACATTCAAAAAGATGAAAAATGCTGACCTCACTAAGTCCTTCTTGTCCAAAGTAGGAGAGCTCAGATCCATCCAGCAATGCACTCGCTGTGTACGACTTATCAGCCTAGTAAATTACAGGTAATAGAGTTCAGATATTATGCAGCTATGTTGCAGTGCTGCTGCCTATGATTCTGAGGTTAGATGGTCCTTATTTACAAAAGGACACTTAACAGCCATACACAAATCAATGCAGGTATACCCTGTTACCATGAAAACCTAGCCTAATTTATGCAAAAAAAATACCAATAGTATAAAATTAACCCCTCTTCTATCTAATTTTCAATTTATTTCAATAGGGAGGGTTCAAAGCTTGCTAAGCACTTTGAGGGAAATGCAGATATATCATAGAACCTATTCTTAAAAATCTAAAGAGAATATTAATACAAATACTATTTAACCATGCCAATCAAATAGATAATACTTTTAATACATGTAATAATATAAATAAAATACATATTATATTTACTAAAAACCTATATTCAGGTATAGGAAAATAGAATAGAGATTATCTTTCCCAAATTTCTGTAAAAAAAAAAACAGTTGAAGTTTACGGGAAAGTAATACTTCTTTTGTATTCACATATCCCTCTATAATTACATTTATAAACCAAAAAAAATTATTCGCATAATTTATTGAAATTAAAGCAATATCACAGGTTATATGCATTTATATTCCATAATAAGGTAATTAAAATAATTTAACTTTATACAATGATAAGAAGTTTACATTATCAAGGATACAGATAAAGAATGCTTAAAACAGTTTCTAGAACAGAGTAGTCTAATTCTTTTTAAGATTAGCCTAGAGGCAAAATGACTAAGCATACAAATATTTCTAAGGGGTACGTTCCATTGAGAAGTTAAAAAAAAATTTAGAAATCCTAGGTAGTATTTTTGTTAATTGATAAAAAGTTTTGTCTAAAAAAATACATATCAGCTTTTTTAATCAAGTTCATTTGTATATTTCTATTATATTAGGTAAATAATTAAAAAAAAACTCAATACTGCTAGTATCTATTCTAGCAATCATTTATGATATGAGAAAAATCAATAATTTGCTCTTCAAACACATAATACCTAACCTACCTAAAATCAACATACAAAATAATTATAGGTATCAATATCTTAATCACCTAGACTTGTATATGGAACCACCACTTTATAGTTTAACTTATTTACTTAAAACGTTGACTGCTCTACTATAGAAAATGTTTTTTTTCTGAACATTTATCCCTGCACCGTCCATAACCAGGTTGTTTTGATACATAGAAAGATATATAGTTGGTCAAAGCTCAAAATATAATTTGTTTTATATCATAGCAATAAAATAGTAAGAAGCACCTGAAAGTATTTGTCACGAATAAGAAATTAAAATAATATAATGGTACAAAAAATATTATTTCCAGTATTTAGATAACAGCTGAATTCTAGTCATATTAAACGTTATAACACAACGACTATATTAACATCAGCCCTTAATTTTTGTGTGAAATTAAACTTCAAGTAAAGCAAAGGCTGCTCCTAGAGCCCAGCTTGTTGTGTAGCCATTAATTTGTTTGTATAGGCCTAGCTTGGCGTCAGCTGTCAGCTTGTATCCATGATGCAGCAATCCTGAACAAATTTTCATTATTTGTACATTTATTCTTTTTCTATAGGGTAGATTGTTCATAGGATTAGGCATATTTAAAAATATTAAAATCTGTCAACAAAATTTCAAAGGCATATCTCTTATAAAAGGCAATAATTAACATTTTACCCTATTACCTTTACAGCGTTGTGGACGGACTAATAAACATTTAGAAAGGTTTTAATGGTTAGGGGAACCTTTAGCACAGTTTTATACCTCTGATTTTAGCCAGGTTTTACCCTAGAATCGTAAGGTATAAGACAATACACGACAAATTGATACATCCCAAATGAATATATTACCCCTAAATTAGGGTTGGCAATCCGTCTAATTTTTAGACTAGATTCGGATTCTTACAAGAATCCGACCACAAATAAAACGGATTCTCAACATATTCCGGAGTCTTATTTTTTTGACGGAATCCGGATTCTTGGTTCCGGATTCTAGCAATATTTTGAAAGGCTTTTTAAAAAATAAATTAAGGGATTAAATTATACCGGGTACTGGGAAGAATCTAAAGCTGCGTTTTTTCATATTTTCTGATCTCTCCACTTGGTGGTGTAGGTGGGGAGAGATGGGGGGGGGGGATCTTTGCCTGCAAAGAGGTGGGATTGAAAAACAACTCAAGATGCTAATTTTAGCCTAACAATTAAGAATCAGCTATAAAAAAAAACGGTTTCGGGTTCCAAAATTGGCCAAAAATTTGGGTGGATTCCGGATTCGGATTGCCAACCCTACCTAAAAATATAAGTTCCCAAAGTTTGAGCTAACGAATAAGATAATGCAATGTTTCCTACCTGATATGTATGTAAGATCTACACACAGGAAAGGTTCATGTGAATTTGTGCACGCCTTTTCTGCGGCATTCAGGAAGTCTTGCACCTATATAATATATAGCATATATTCGTCAGGTATTACATAAACATCATTTCTGCAGTTTCTATCCCTACCATGTAATATCCCTGCAGGGCCCTTTTTTATTTACTTAACCTTACACAATCTAAAATAAGCATTCAAAATGAAGAAAACTGCTAAAATTTCTATATAATTCTTATTTTCATTGTTGTACAATGTTTTTAGCTATTCAAAGAAAAAAAAGGAAAATTGGATCGATCTATAAAAAAAAGTTTTAGATATGAAATACCTTTTTTATGAGGCTATTATTTTTCTAATAGGGTAGGGGGATTTTATTTTCCTTTCTCACACATTGGACTGAAACTAGCCCACTAATTTCTAAAATTATTTTGACATTGACACAGGGACACACTCACACTGACAAACAGCCAACTACTTTAACATAAAGCCTAATTGTCCAGAATTATAAAACATCTTTACCTGTACAACAGCACTTTCCCCCCAGTTAAGGATGCCAGCGTCCACAGCTCTGTCGTAGAAGTAGGAGAATGCCGCGATTTTTCTGGTCGGCACTTCGTCACATTGGTGCACATTCAACTCATTTATCACTGCTTTCACCTATTAATAGATTTGTTATTTTATTGTTTTATCAATGGTGTCAAAGGACAATGGAAATTAAATTAATCTATAAACCTTTTTTCGCCATATAATCAATAACTACAACAGGCAGAATTTCACATACAAAGTGTTAAAAGATAAATTTATCATTCATTGTCCTGTCCCGTATTCTCATAATTGGACTACTTGGTAAAGTGGTGGTATTTACTTAGAATAGGGATCCCAAATTTATTTAGTTTATTAGGTTTATTATAAGACTCTTGTAGAAAATTAAGAAATTAACCGCTAACAGCAAAGCACTATGTATGTGACTATTATACAAGTTGCAACTTAACACTTAACACAAAAATCCACAAATATGTTCACCTGTTGCATGCAGGCATGGAAGCCTTTGTTTTCGGGATGCACATTCACCTCCAGATTATTGTACTTCCAGGTAACAGTCTTAGACAGACACGATGATTTCAGGATATCCGGAGTTTGCTTCCTATACAAGATTAGTTTTAATGAGAACGTATGCCGTGTAAATTGAAAAAAGGTAAGAACTGTTTCTTCAAGCATAAGATAGAAACGTCAAAGATTCGACAAAAAAATACATCTTAACACTTCTAATTCTTAATAGAACGGCTTATTTTTTTTGTATCAATTTTAGCCAAAATAAATTTTTTTACGGAAAGACAAGCTTACACTACTAGTTTGACAAATTGAAATCAGTCATTTTTTATTTGGGTTAGCTGACAGAAAATATCAGCATTTTAAGATTTCCTAAAAAACAAATTTTAAAATCTTACTTTTGATTAAAAACAGCATTTCTTGCGGCCATGAGTCCCAATCCAAGATAGCTGTGAGAGTAGATGGTTGCCCGTTGTCTCACAACAGAAACATCATGGAGAAAATGTGTTGGCGTCTCGGAAAATGTTTCCTCGTACTTTGGACTGAACGTGATCTGTGTTGACCCACCTCCGAGGTCAAGAGCTACATAACTCTTCCTAAGATTTGACATTTGGTCCAGCAGATAGTTGACAGTGACCCATCCGTACAGGCCTTCGTGAAGTTCTGACATAATCTCGACACCTTTGTTAATAAATCCAGAATTTGCCAGGACTGTTTCAACTTCAGAGATTAAGGCTTCAGATTGGTGAAGTGGAAGAAGTCTCAGACCTTAAAAGTGTATATCTATATAAAAGTAACAGTATGGGCGTCTATATGTCTATTGTCTATATCAAAGGACCTATATTGTTCTCATTTACAGTGAAGCTTCTTTTAAGTCAAGTGAAGATTTATAACTATTTTGATGGAGGTTACCAACACCATTCCAAGAGAAATCGCCCATAGAAATAATGATCCCCCCCCCCCCACAATTTATTTTACTTTTTCAAATTATAACTAAAATTTAAAAGAGGATAGACCCCAACTCCCCTTTCCCTCATTTGCCCCTAGGGACCTCTGGGGGCGTAGCCACTAAAACAATATAATAAAATAACCTGCAGTTGCTTTTAAGGTGACTGGTGTTCTGCTTCTATGAGATTCGGGCACAACAGTTAATGCTTTGTTGATCAGCTTCTGAATTGATGCTCCACCTTCCACAGGATTTTCAGCAAACGACGATAAACCAGGTTTTACCTCCTAAAAATGTCCACTCTTTGAATTAAAGAAACAAGAACGCTAAAATAACAAGCTAGCAACATTTTGATGAATGTAGGTTATAGTATTACAAAAGCCGCATTTCAATAATAGGCAATATATTAATGTGATACACAAATAAGTTAATTTAAAGGGGCACGAAATGAAACAATGGAAAAAAAATACCTATTACATATTATAAAATAAACAATAACCCTTGATAATTCAACTGTGTTAAATGGCTGATAACCCGTAAGAAATATATAATGAAGAAAACAAACCTCCCAAATTTCGTCCACCAGCATCAAGTTTTTAGTCAAAGGATTCTCTGAGAATGTGAAAGCTAGAACTCTAGACCCGGTACTACCAGCATCTAAATAATAAAATAAAAAAGGACATACCTAGGTAACGCACCAAGTCAGTCTATCTAAGTAGAACACTGTCTATCCGTTCCTCTGAAGCTTAAGATCAAAATAGCAAAGATACTAATGTGCAACGATATTAAACTGGGATATTAAAATGGAGCATCTAAGTATCTTCACATAATTCTTAAATATTTCCTTTGGTTACAATAAAATACTCCGGGAGTGAAAGGGTTGTAGATAAAATTAAACACCATTGTCTATTTCCTCTTTAAATCTAACACAAAAATAAGGTTTGTTAATCTAATAGCCTTCATCTTTCATCAAGTTCTTTGGCAATTTTATGTTTATACCTTACCTAATACAACCGCATACAGCTTAGTAGATATCCCAAGCTTCAAGAATGTCCAATCCATGGCTTTCAGTGAATAGGCAACAATAAAGCTGTCAGGGAAGACGACCACAATGCCGGCTGACAGAAAGATAAGCGCACAAACCAGAAAAATTAGGTTGGTAAAGCTTTGGTCAATTTTGGTGGATTTTCTGGATTTAATTTCATCATCGTCGGTTCTGTTTTCAAACACAAAATTAATGCATAATTTTTAAGAACAATCTAATTCAGTTGAAAATGAAAAAAAAAAAATAATATTAGCTGAAATCAAATCCTTATAATAAAGTAACAGGATCTCTATATATCTGTCTGCCTGTCTTTCAGTCTGTACCGTAGGATCTCGATAGCTGCTGAACCGATATGGTTCTCATAGGTCCTGGTATAGTTTATAAATATTTTAAGGTAGGGTACCACGAAACTGTTTCTTTTTAAAATTACAATTTACCACGACTTCCTCTCCCACCTCTTTGAAAGCCTCTATGAGCGTAGCCGCTATAAAACGAAAACAGCAAACTACATAATAAAAACAATAATAATTTTCACCATTATGGACAATCATTAATTTTGATTAATTAAATTTCCTGTTTTGGTTAAAATCGCCTTGGGGCTGGATGTGTTTTCTCCTTCTGACTTGTAAATCCTCCATTTTAGCATTTGCAACTGATTTTCACACAATTTTATTTTACCAATCAATTTTTTAGAAGTCAACAAATGTATTGATATATAGACTAACTGAATATATATTACCTTATCCATGATAAAAAAATTCGTATGATTCAAATATATAATTATAAATTTGACAAAAACATCTAATACGGTATTTTTCGATAATTTTCACAGGCAGAAAATAAGGCATGTTTGGTTAACCTATATTGCTGTAAAAATTCCTACATACCCCTCCCCTTGATTATATTGATTTAATAAATTAAATTTAAATTTAATTTTATGAAAGTGTATTTAAACGTACAAACATATTTAATACTTAAAATTATATATAAAGTAAAAATAAAAGGATGACAATACAATGTTGGGTCAAACAACACAGAAGTAAATTTTGTTTGTATAGTCTCGCAAAATACATTCATTAGGTATGCTTTAGAAATATAGTTTTAAATGTTTCACTAAAAAAAATAAAAAAGAGTAGAAAATAAATTAATAATTTGCTTTAAAATCAGAAAAATATTCAAACAATTCACTAAAATGTTGGATATTTTGCGAAAACTTGAAATTGAATTGGAAAATCAGCTGAGTGCGCATTTGTAAACAAAAATGCCGCGCTCTCTTTTTAACTGAGATAAGGAAACAATCCCTTTAAATTAAATTGTTTAGGATCTTTAAATTCAAATAAAAACAAATAATATTCACAGATAATAAATAATAATGTAATATAAAAGCAATATATGAAATATATCTGATATTTATATTAATATAATAATATAGCTTTAAAAATACGTTACATTCGATTGGCATGGTAAAAGAAACATATTTAAACTAGGTATATTATATTATATGCGTTACAGGGACAATGTTAATAAAACCAATCTACATCCCTTTCTAAACGCATATTATAACAGCAGAATTTCACATATATTTCTCAGGGGGTGGTATATATTAATTAATACTAGCGGAGACGCACCTAGCTCCTAGCACAGTTATGGAATCTCGACGACAAAGATTTTTTTATCCAATCTTGACAAGTGAGGTATTTTTAGAAAGAGGAATATATATAGAAAACGCCTATGAAAATTAGAAAATCCGCAGAAATCATATTTGCAAGTTATTTGCAAAAATCTGCAATGTTAATTTGCAAAATTTATTTCATGCCTTAAATGACTTATTTAGAAAAAATCTTTTTATGAAATGTGTTTATCTATAAGTTTAGAACATACTTAGGGCAAAAAAAATTCTTTAGTGTTACTTTTTTCACCTTATATATGAAAAAAGCAGTTTCTCACATTTTATGATAAAAAAAGGTATAGGAACAAAAAAATATGATTTTTCTTGATGTAAACACAATAATTGGCATAAAATCTATCATCCTAAATGTAAAAATCAGATATAGAATCCTTTTTAGAGCTAATATAGTGCAAAAAGTAACCAAGACATTTTTGCAAAGTATGAAAATCTGAAGAAAATAGTTCTTTTTGCTTTTGATATACATATCAGATAAATGTATATAAAACTAGTGATTAAAAACTATAAAACATGTTATAAGTTTTTTCAACACTGTCATTGATTAAATTGCACTTTTAGGTTTAAGAATTACCCAAGTAGTGCATAAAAACTCTTTGTATGATGTAATTAAACAAAATAAATGCCAAAAAACCAACTACAAAATGGTCTACTGCATTATAAAAAACGCCTAATTGTTGATTTGAATTTATTTTGTTTAATAACTTAATAAAAAGAGTTTTTATGTGCTACTTTGGTAATAAGTAAACCTAAAAGTGCATTTTAATCAATGATAGGGTTGAAAAAGTTATAACTTGTTTTATAGTTTTTGATCACTAATTTTATATACATTTAACTGATATGTATATCAAAAGCAAAAAGAACTATTTTCTTCAGATTTTCATACTTTGCAAAAATGTCTTGGTTACTTTTTGCACTATTTTTGCTCTAAAAAGGATTCTATATATGATTTTTTACATTTAGGATGATAGATTTTTGCCAATTATTGTGTTTACATCAAGAAAAAACATATTTTTTTGTTCCCATACCTTTTTTTATCATAAAATGTGAGAAACTGCTTTTTTCATATATAAGGTGAAAAAAGTAACACTAAAGAAATTTTTTTGCCTTAAGTATGTTCTAAACTTATAGATAAACACATTTCATAAAAAGATTTCTTTTTGAATAAGTCATTTAAGGCATGAAATTAATTTTGCAAATTAATATTGCAGATTTTTGCAAATAACTTGCAAATATGATTTCTGCGGATTTTCTAATTTTCATAGGCATTTCTATATATATATTCCTCTTTCCAAAAATACCTCACTTGTCAAGATTGGATAAAAAAATCTTTGTCGTCGAGATTCCATATCTGTGCTAGGTCAGTAAATAGTCTAAAACCATCCCCAACCCAATAGTTCTTTTAATGGACTAAATAGCCTTGAACCAATAAGGTAATTATGTGAAACTTTGCTCAATTACTCAAGTGGTTAGCGAGATCTTAGTGGAGAAACCTAAAACCTTCCCACTTTATGCAATAAAATAAAAAATTCTACCAACTAAATAAGAGCAAAAGATTACCTCAACTTGAACTGGATGATCAAAGAAAACGTGGAATGTATTGCTTGACCCATCTGAATTTGTTATGTAGATTGTTTATTTTACTTTTAAAGTACGTTCTTTTGCCTAATCCTATTTCTTGACAACCGAAACCCGCCCCCATTTAATTTATCTCATTGAAAAAATGTAAATCGTGTACATTTTAGAGGTTATAACCCTACGTGGTATTTTCCCTACTGGGTATCTCCTAATCTTTACTTATCCAAAACTTACCAAAACTAAGCACCAGAAGTACGTTTTGTCTCCGAAAATTCGTTTGTAGCTCATTTGCTATTTTTGGGAAACCGCCTAACGTTGCTTTCCTTTTTCTTCTATTTTTTCTTTTTTGAAATGAATAGGTATAACTCGAGTAATAAACAAAAGACATCCCTGAGTAAAAGTTCTGAGTATTTGTCGCCATAACTTTTAACCCTTGTTTCAGTTCAATCCTGAATTTATTTTTGCTATTAAATTAAGAAATTTTTTTTAAAAAATCCTTATTAGGCACATAAGAACGAATTGCAATCAAGATGTTAAGTAGCACTTACAATTTATAACTAGGTTTTTAAAGAAGGATTCCGAAGTGCAAATTTAGTTAAAATAACTTAACTTTTTTCTGGTTTTCGATTACAATTATATTCAATTATTTATGATAACACCGACAAAAAACACCAATAGTTCTATTGATAATAATTTTTATAAAAAGGGGGGGGGGAAAATGTGGTGACTCGTGCCACGACATACCAGCAATTTTATTTTGGGTGCTACTCCCTTAGTTTTAGAGATAATTGGGTGAAATCTTTTGGGCTGGGTCACTAATTACCCCAACTAGAGGTATCTTTCAAAAAAAACGGCGGCGGGTCCGCCGCTCCCGCCGTTCGCCGCCATTTTCCGCCGCCGCCAAAAAAATTTTCTTATTGCATTTCTCGCCGAATTAGATTTTTCAAATTCTCGTTTATTAAGGTATATCTTAAATTCAGTGCTTCTCCTGTGCTTTTAAAGATATTGAAACAAAATATTTTGAGGTAGATCAGTAAAAAATATTTGAATAAAAAATGGCGGCGGTACCGCCGCTCCCGCCGTCCACCGCCATTTTCCGCCGCCGCCGCCAAAATTTTTTTTATTGCATTTCTCGCCGAATTAGGCAATTTGGAATCATTTGAGACCATGTTATTTTTTTCAAAAATTTTTCCCCTTATAACCAACCCTGCGGGGGGACTTTGTCATTTTTTTCAAATTCTCGTTTATCAAGGTATATCTTAAATTCAGTGCCTCTACTAAGCTTTTAAAGATATTGAAACAAAATCTTTTGAGGTAGGTCAGTAAAAAAATATTTGAATAAAAAATGGCGGCGGTACTGCCGCTCCCGCCGTCAACCGCCATTTTCCGCCGTCGCCGCCAAAATTTTTTTATTGCATTTCTTGCCGAATTAGGCAATTTGGAATCATTTGAGACCATATTATTTTTTTCAAAAATTTTTCCCCTTACAAGCCGTCCTGTGGGCGGCGAAAAATGGCGGTGGATGGTGGGAGCGGTGGTACCGCCGCCATTTTTTATTCAAATATTTTTTTGCTGATCTACTTCAAAAGATTTTGTTTCAATATCTTTAAAAGCACAGGAGAAGCACTGAATTTAAGATATACCTTGATAAACGAGAATTTGAAAAAAATGAATTAGTCCCCCCGCAGGGTTGGTTATAAGGGGAAAAATTTTTGAAAAAAATAACATGGTCTCAAATGATTCCAAATTGCCTAATTCGGCGAGAAATGCAATAAAAAAAATTTTGGCGGCGGCGGCGGAAAATGGCGGTGGACGGCGGGAGCGGCGGTACCGCCGCCATTTTTTATTCAAATATTTTTTACTGATCTACCTCAAAAGATTTTGTTTCAATATCTTTAAAAGCACAGGAGAAGCACTGAATTTAAGATATACCTTAATAAACGAGAATTTGAAAAAAATGAATTAGTCCCCCCGCAGGGTTGGTTATAAGGGGAAAAATTTTTGAAAAAAATAACATGGTCTCAAATGATTCCAAATTGCCTAATTCGGCGAGAAATGCAATAAAAAAATTTTTTTTGGCGGCGGCGGAAAATGGCGGCGAACGGCGGGAGCGGCGGACCCGCCGCCGTTTTTTTTGAAAGATACCTCTAGTTGGGGTAATTAGTGACCCAGCCCAAAAGATTTCACCCAATTATCTCTAAAACTAAGGGAGTAGCACCCAAAATAAAATTGCTGGTATGTCGTGGCACGAGTCACCACATTTCCCCCCCCCCCCCCTTTCCTAAGCTTGTTAATGTTGCACTACATAATATGGTTATATTTGTTCTAGATAATAACAATTATTTTACTGTCCTGTTATTTCTACTAAAAGGGCGGTTTGTAGCTAGATTCAAACTCATAAAGTCTCCAGGATTATAAATAAGTAACTTACTTGACAGTATAACTGGCCGACCCACTGCTAGAGCCGTACAGACCAAATCCAACTATGAATATCCTCCTGTCCACACAAAACTGAATTGAATCGCATCTCCCGCGATATCTGAACAAAATTAAATAATTAAAACAAAGATGACAATTTCAAAGCAGCGAATATATCTTGCCTTGAGCTATTTACCCCCACCCCCAAGGTCTTATTACAAATATATAACAAATATCTTAAATATTGCAATGACCAAAAAATCAAAAAATCTTATTTTGAATTATATCAAAAGTACCTACACATGATTGTATCACATTTGATTATAGAAAAGCTTCAAATGAAGCCTCACAAATGTAGAGTTGACACTCAGATGTATTTCACAGAAATTTTATCTTTTTTTACCCAGAAGATTTCCTTCAGGTAACTATTGTAGATCGCACCCCCCCCCCCTAACACACAAAAAAAATCTTTTTTTTTACGTAAATTGTTACTTAATATAAGGACAAGCCATAATTAAAGAGTAGCATCACTGTTATAAAGTAATAAGTAATATAGACTGATCAGAGCTTTATAACACACAATACTATAAAGGACCCACCTCCACTGGTTAGATCTGTAAGCACTGGACTGGAACCTGTGACAAGTCTGTGGCTTCATACCGACCCTTGGTTTGACAGGGTACAGAAGGCTCGGCTTCTGCTTGGCTGTAAAGTTCAGGAAGATGTCGGTAGTCTCCTGGAGGGTCAACATACCAGATTGTGCTAAAAAAAACATTTGTTTAATTATTAGACGATCTATCCTATTCTATAAGTAGTAAGTTCTCCATTCAGGGGATCTTCACATTGGTCACGGGGTGGTTTTTGGCTATTTTTCTATTCTTGCGCACCCACTGGTAAGCAAAAGAGTATAAAAAAACACCAACAATAACCTAAACTTGAACTTAGTTATGTTCCTAATTCACCTAGACACGTAATATTTCATCTAAAGAAAAACTGTTTTGTCTCTAACTTCACCACTAATAGTGAATCATAAATTGTGTACCTGCGTTATCAGCAAATTCTTCGACATTCATCGCGGGGAATCTTATTAGATACATTGCTGGACCTAGATAATTAAAATCACAATATATACAATAGGTTTAAGAATGATATTTTCTTCATATAGGAAAACAATATGTTTGTCTTGAATATTGCACTTTGAAAACAATCAAAATTAAGTGGGTTTAAAACAAACTTTTGGACAAAACTCGTATTTTCATGCTTATTTTTGATTTGATTCGGAGCAGGAATAAGGTATAGCCAAAAAGTGAAATAAATCTAAAACAACATTTGGGGGTTCAGATGTAGGTAAAGATCGTCAACTTTACTATGTATTCCCTCCGACAGCTGAAAATCACGTGTATATTTCGTGATTGTTTCCTTAATAATTTGTTGTTGGTATAAGCTGGATTCGGAGACGTTGGGTTAGGTATGGCATATCGGCAGGGTCTACAAACACATGAAGATAAAGGTATTTGGTGACTCAAATGGTGACATATACGAATCTATCCAATAAAAAACATACCTAGAATTTCTCTACATAACTGAGGATTAATCTCTACCCCACGTCGCTGGGCCTCAGCTGCTGCCCAATTACTAGCAGCCTAAAAGAAAAAAATAACTATGAACAATTAAAAAACATTAATTATAACTAACAATTTATTATTAAAATCTTTATTCACCGACTAAAGAGTTACTAGTACTTTACATTTTATTTTCATTGAAGATTATTAAATAGAATTATATTATATAACAAAGTTTATCTTGAAAACAAACCACAAAATATTTCAAAATATATCATTTTATATTCGTAATAGTATACTGTTGCATTTCTACAATCTAAGGTCCGTCCGTTAGTCGTTCTGTATGACACAGAGAATTAGGGAGTATTATAAAATAACTTTTTAATTTTTGTTTGATAGGTAAAAAGAAATAAAATTACTAACCTGAAACACCACAATTTCTTTACAATTCAAGGTCTCCCTGTTGAGAATAGTTTGTAGAGTATGAAAATCAATGTCTGTAAAACCTTCAGATTTTAATGCTATTTCAGCCTGAGCGTCAATAACATCCCAGCATCGCTGCATAAGCTCAGGCTCTTCAAATAACCTTCAAAATATGATACTTAATATAATTGCCAAAAATACATTGCTGATATACTAAATTAACCCTTATGTAGAATACAATTAGTTGTTGAAACGTTCGGACACTCAACTTTATAAACCAAAATTCAATAAAAGTCCCCAAAATTGTTGAGCCAAAGAATAAAGAGCAGTATTATAAAACTTATGGGACTAAAACAGACGAATGTCCCCTATCTCGCTGTAAAAACAGAAAAAATTTATTCAAAAAAAGGTTGATTTTATTCCTTCAAAACAACAAGTGAACCACAGAACACCCTCTCTTGTGTGCAAAGCTATTAAACCCCCTTGGGGGGGGGGGGGTGGAGGGGAGGGGTTAAGTGACAATTTAGAGCTCTCACAACTTTAACTTAACCCAGCCAAAGCTAAAATAATAATAAAACATACGAAACCGCGCTTTCAAAAACATTTCTGTAATTAACTTTATTTTGAGAAAATTAGCTATTAGCTTCTTTATCGGAATCATACAGGTTCATTATTTAATATGAACAATGCAATGGGTGGGTCGATTTTGGAATTTTATATAAGTAGAAATTGGCAAGGGTTACTGGGCCAATACAAAACCCTGTGAAACTTGAAATGGGTTTTGTAATGCAAAAGCAACGGGCGCGCGGGGGGTATAAAATGTGTTCGCCCCCAACATTAACATTCGTTACACAGTAATAGAGTATTAAGTATGAATTCCTTGATTGAGACAACAGTAGACAAGCATTCTTGGCACTGAGGCTTGTCTCCAGATATTTGACACACACTCTGGCCAGGTGGGGCACGATGTACTTCTTAGCCGCGTACAGGGTTGCCAGCACGTTGTCAGGCTCAAGATGGATCTCATCTATTTGAAAAGTTTTTATTTTCTGTGGTAAATTAGGAAATTTTTACTTTATTTGTCACTTACAGTGATCATGAAAAGAACCCCTATAGCATCATCCGCATGTAATGCGATGCAATACTCTAACGCCCATTTGGTGGATATTAGGTAAAGTAACATCCAACAGGCAAACAATCCTTTAATTGCACGACCTTTGCCTGAAAGTCCGAACTGTGCATGGTAATGAGTTGTGCCTGTTTATGGGCAAAGTAATTCCCCCTAGTTTAACTATTTTTTTGCGCACTTGACCAGGGATAAGGGATGGGAAACGTAGGAAAATATTATTTCAGGCCTATTTCAAGCCTAGGCCTAATAAACCAGTTTTGGGATGACGCAGTGGTTCGTCCTAAACGCTAATGAAAAAGCTGTGTGTGTGTGTGTGTGTAGATAAAGTATAGAATCAAATTCAGGTAGCTAGTTTAAAGTAAAAAACATAACTTTTTATAAACCTATATATTAATGGCTTTTGTTAAAATGAAGTTTTTTCTCTCCCAAAATTTTTTTATCTTTTACTTTGGTAATTTGAACTGTCAGAAAGCTATCGTTGGGTTTCCCTCAGACAGATTTTAGTTTGTATTATTTGCATTTTTATTAATGAGTAAAAATTTTATTTGAAAATTTCATTGCTAATTAAAATTCAAAATAAATAAATAAATATGCACTTGGGTAACATTCTATCAAGTTCTTTGGATACTATAATGTAATGATATATCTGTACTGTGTTGTATTGTACAAAAATTAGGGTTAAGGTGTTGTATCAATTCCGTACTAAATTTTTAAAATTCAAAATACAACATCTAATTTATAAACTACCAAATGAAAATTCGTAGCTACCTTCTTTCCAAAAAAATAATCCCGTTATTTTTTTTTTCTATATGGCCCTTTTTTAATGTTTAACTCTAAGCAGATTTAATAATTAAACTAATGTGATCTAACACCATTTATATTTATTTTTTCGTAGCAGATGAAATCATTATTTTTTCTAGAATTGTCTGCTTTTAAAATTTCCACCAATTGGTGATTGGTTGATACAAAACAAGCCCAAATCACAGAACACTATTGGTTTAGAGCGGTAGCCAATATGAGCCGTCCGCCAGTAAGGTCATCAAATTAGGCAAATGGTAAAAGTTGCATGATCCCTTTCAAAACCAGGCCGAGTCCTAATTTATGGCCAGGTTTCCTATCCCTTATCCCTGCACCTGACATAGTAGCAGTAGGAAATTCGGAATCATTTTTAATATCTTTAGTTAAGAAGCAGTGTCGACGACGAGCGGATGCGGTACGTTTTGAGCCATGGTCGCGGGTTATTTGTCACTTACATAGCAATGACTCTGCTGATAAAAACCACACTTAAAATAAACTTTCCTGTGTAAAGATAATTGAGAAGTGCTAGGAATGCCTCTGGATCTACGTCAGGTACCACAATCTTTTTTATACATGCATTTACATCAATTGTTTTACTTAATATTTTTACTAAAATCCATAAACTTAATATATAAAGAATAACGTAAACTTATTTTAGATAGCGATACAGAAAACTTGAGACTCATTCAGTTTGTTATTATTTATGTTTAAAAGACAGAACACAAAGCCATAAGTAACAAAGGGAGGAGTAGGTTGCGCTAAAAATCTATAAAAGTTGTAAGTTTTAAGTTAAAAACAGTAGTAGAACGATAAAAATTAATGTTAACTTAAAAAAATATTTTTGTCTATAGTTCTTTTCAATAAGAAATACATATATTTAGTAAATATTATCGTTCTACTACTATTTTTAAGCCTTACAACTCCAGTGAGTAAGGGAGGGGACAATGGGCAATTAATTCAATTTAAGGGGGTTCGCTGAAAAGCAATGAAAACCAGATTTATCAAGAAAATTTTACCAAAATTGTAAAGGGATCATGGTAACCTAATTTAGAACAAGATTAGTTCTAAGAAAAAAATCATTACTTGAAAATTAAATTATCAATACATCACAGTGTAGTAAACATTCTGTAATTAATCACTAGAAAAATCTTGTTTAGAGCTACCTCAACCCTTCTCATATATTTTTAACGGACACCTAAATTCAAGCGGTTCTTAAATTGTTAAATACATAAATATCACTGTAGAGTTTTTATACAGAAATGACATTTTCTTGGGAAAAAATATTTGTTAAAACCAGCCATTAATAACAAATTTTTCTGTCTGCATATTCAAAACTAGCTCAGCTAGTTAGCAGGGCATTGATGCGCTAGTACCCAAAGTCAGTCAGAATCTGCTGTATTCGTGCACATTCCCTTGAAGCCAGTACCCAAAGTCTGAGACTCCTAAAAATGAATATTCGATCCATTGTCCCCTCCCTTACTCCCTGTTAAAACTCACATCTTTACGGATTTTTAGCGCAACCTACTCCTCCCTTAATCGTCAGCCAGTCAAACAGATTATTAGTTTTACTTCTTAGGTTTCCTTCATTAATTCATTTTTTGGCATAATAAAAGTGTAAAAAATAAATATAATGTAAATTGCCTCATCAGCTGCTTCAGCCAGGGAGCCATACAACATGGCGTAGAAGACTGTACTGCCAGTACAAAGGATGTACTTGTGGGCGGGAATGCGTCTCTGACAATCCTGAATATGAAAATTAGAGATATCTTAGATTGATAATTCTTTTTATAGGTACCTAAGTTTTTAATTTAACTTTTAGCAAATCCATTTTTATATTGAAGAGAAAATAGTTTTTTTCATTTTCATTGAAATTCCCACATTTTTATCCCGTCTATTAAAGACAACCAACCTTTTAATTGTACCATATTTATATTGAAATCTAATGGTGTATTGTAAAGATTTTCATCTTTTATTACATTTGATTTGTCACACATCTGGCATAGCATCAATACCATCACATACCAAAAAAATAGCTAACAAGCAATTATTTTTGTGGGAAAGAGTTAATCAAATCCAAGTTATATCTTTACCTGAGGACCAACAACAAATGTGACATCTGCCATAAGACTGTTGTTAAACATTGCAGCATTCCTCTCCCTCACACTGCTCTTTGTTGACTGCCAGTTTGGATCTCGCGTAGTCTGAGCCGGTGATATTGGCTTGGATGGCGAGGGTGGGGGTGATACTGGGGAGAGAAGGGATGAGGCTTGATATGAACTGGATAGGAATCCTGTTTCTGAGTTGTCTGGCTGTTCTAGAACTGGGGAGGTGTAGAAGTTTTCTGCTTCTACAGGTAGGGAGTCGGGCGTGAAGCTCTTATTCTGCCATGTTGTCTTTAAAAAAAAGATAAAGTTAATTCCAAGAAGGGTATTTAACGAGTTTCGATTCTTTGGATAGTAATCACTAAAAAGATTCTATAGGCAATAAGATAACCCAAAGAAAAATATTACAGAATCAATTTAAATGGCCCTAAGGCCGGGCCCAGAGACCAAGAAACAATAGATAAATTCATAATTGTTCATTTACGTGCCAAAGGTCAACTGTTTATGAAACCTTACTCATAACATATTGTTTTTAACTATATGTGTGTCTGTACTTAATAATTTTGCTAACCCTGGACCGACATGGTTCTCCTTACAGTGAAGCTGCTATATGTAAAGTTTACAACTATTTTTTTTAGGGTGGGAGGGGGGGGGGCGTATCACCAACGTAAAAAGAAAATTCGCTCCTGTTAAAAAAAAACCTGCCGCAAAAATAATTCTTTCCTTATTATTTCAAAACTAAATTGGAAAGTGAAGGGTCGACACCCCCCTTCGCCCAAGTGCACATTGAGACTTAGAGGCGCAATATTCAGTAAATCCTACCTGAGATCCAGAAAAGCTTTCCTGCAGCTTCTTAATGTTTGCCACCGTCTTGGCGGCCATATTCATGTATGACGGGGAGGTTGGAAGCGAACAGGCAGGTGTACAGGGCTGGGACACCTTCTGCTGGAGAGAACTGCTACCTGGAACACATACTTTCAACCCACTGCTTCCACCTTAGCATAAAATAAACATGAATAACTGATTTTCAGTAGCGCAGCCATTTTACAAAAATAAAATTATGTAGGTAGGGAATAACTTTCGTTGGATAACCTAATAAATTTTATGAAACTGTCAAAAAACCCAATTTTAAACTAATCCACACAGACATTCGGACATATTTTAGTAATTTATACCTATGTTACCATAATAGTTAATTTATGTATGTAACAATTACCTTGACTAAAAGCAGATCTGGATGGGGCTGATGCCGTAGAACAAATGGAAGTTGAGTCTGATGGCATTAGTGCGATGGCTCCAGAAGGACCTTCTGCTAAGGATAATAATGAGAAATATAATATAATTAAAGTAAGGTAGTGTCCTTGTCTCACTCTCGAGATTATTTTTTTTTTTACTTTTAATACTCTACACTTAATTTGTGACTGAAAACTTTATTTTCATTTAATGATCATTTTTACCTTTTATAAACAATCGAAAATCAATTTCCAGTGATCTAAAGGAATAAGGCATTTGATGTATAATATCTCCAATGATGATACACAAAATTCATCTTCTGTAGATTACTATTAGTCGTACAAAATTTTGGACATTCAATCTAATGAACCAACCAATCCAAAGTCAATAAAAGTCCTCAAAGTTCTTAGGCCAACGAATAAGAAACGCAATTTTAAAAAACTTTGGGGACTAGTGTCATAATCAGCCAAATGTCCCCTCCATCTCTGCTAAATTTCACATTATATTTATCCTTTCCTTCCATAGGTTCATTTGCAACTAATGAGCCAGCCGCATAACCAACTGTTAGGGGTTCTGATTGGTAGGAATAATTACTGGAAGAGTCTTGTGTGGAATTGGTATCTGTAACGTCGTTTGTACCTTCAGCAACACTGTTAATATCATCCTTGCCTTCATCAGTCTTTAGATCAGCGAAGGCATTTGATAATTCCGAATCATTTATCTGAACAATAAAATATTTTTTTTGCGTAATTTCTAAATTATCATGTTTGCAATTGAATCCGAGCCCTGCAGGTGAATATTGCCCAAATTGCCAGCTTATTCAAAGGGAAAACTGGGGCTTACAAAACTACCCTTCTCCTAACTAATCTTTTTAAAATCCGCAACATGGAGAAGTCACAAAAAAATAGCTTTGCCGTTTTTTTTATGCAAAGATATAAAAGTTTAGACTAATTACTGCTAAACGGCAAAGCCGCGAGCCGTTAATTCCCCAACTTTTTATTCAATTTAGGGAAAATAGACCTACCAAGGATTACTCATGCCAAGTTTTATAATAAAATTCGGATTCTAAGTGCCATCTGGGCATTGATTACGAGATTGAAGCATGAACCTCCCCCCCCCCCTCCCCCCCCCCAACATGTATAAAATCTTTGCTTTTCACGCGCCCCACCTGGACAGGAAGGCCAGACTGATCCGTCCCGTCTGAATCTATCTCACCTGACATATTAGATTCTACTGAAATTTTTTTTGTTATTGTTACAACACGTTTTGATATGAAAATGATAATAAAACCACTGTACACTGTACAAATATTAAAAATTAATTTTAACATCAAGATAAGTCTTTTTTTGTATTTTATACATTTATCAAAATTTTTGTAAAATGCCTAAACTATCTACTCTACATGAGTGTTTAATTTCTTATTTTTAGCTTGGCTTAGAAAATATAAATTCTTTTATAGAAAAAGAAAATTAACAAAAAAATGTGTAAATTTTAACTATTATTTTTGCTATTTTGAATTTGTGTTTAGGCCATTTTAAATAGTGTCAAAAGCCATGTAAGATAATTTTCATCTTAATAAAAACTTTTACAATTAAAATTGGAACAAAATGACTTTTTTTCTACATAAAACTATTAATATTCATGATATTGAACTTTTTACTTTAAAACAATTAAATTAACAAACAATTTATACATAAGCGCATATTTAATACAAAATTGTTATAAAATTATTATAACAAAGAATTATTGATGTGATTTGCTTTGCAGTGAACAATAAATTCTGAGACGGGATCAGAATCTGAATCTATTCTCATGGAACCTGAAAAAAAATAAATCTAGGTATATATTCTATCCTTAAAAAAAGTAACAGGATCTGTGTGTGTGTCTGTCTGTACCAAAATATCTAAACGCATAACCGACATGGTTCTCCTTTACAATGTAGCTTTTCATATGATCTGGCAGTGTTGTGGAGCCGGAGCCGGGAGCCGCCATATTTTGCTGGAGCCGGAGCCGTAATTTTCGGTAAAAAACGGCTCCGGCTCCGAGTTAGCTAAACAAGAGATTTTTTATTAATTATAATTTGATAACTCTGTTGGGTCGTATGCAAAATCCCCCTTTTAAGTTTTCAAGTCCATTTTTATAAAAAAAAAATTAACTTTTTAAAAACTTCAAAACTTAATTAAAAGTCAAAAATAGACTTAGCAAAAAAAATATGTTGAGTTTTTTTTATTTTAGGTCGGAGCTGGAGCCAATTTTGGATCCGGATCCGGAGCCGCACTAAAATCTCACGGCTCCGCAACGCTGTGTTCTGGGAAGGTTTATTTCCATTTTGTGGGATGTTACCACCACCCACCCAAAAGAAATCGCCCTTAAAATAAAATGCCACCTCCAAAAAATATTTTTTTCACTTTTTTTTTAAAACTAAAATTAAAAGTGGGATATGGTAAAAAATTGAGGCCTCTAGGATATATGTATGTATGTGTCTTTGTGCTACTTCAGACTAACAAGGATACATTTTTTGGATGATTGGGTTTCAAAAAAGGGTTATAAAATCAGTCAATATAATCTTCTACAGAAATTTCTGATTATGATCTTCAATGGCACAAAAAGTTTACATTTTCCCAATAAAATTTCCATATACCCATTTCACTGCCACGGATTAAGTGGGTTGTAGAATCAAGAAGATTTCCAAGAAATTTTGGTTTATTTTCTTTTTGGCTGATTAAATCACATTTCTTCCCATTATTTGGCGACGAAGGACAAAAAGAAGACACATCTTAGCTTAGCTACTAAAACATAGATAAAAAATACCTGTAATATCTTCATTCTCGACAAGAGGTAGAAATAGGGCAACAAACTCGGTACTGTAGGGTGGCGCAATTGTCTCTAGTACTTCTGTCACAAAATACCTACATAAAGAAACACTGTGTATTTATCAATATTACTAAGTAAAACTACAAAACTCGGAACTGTAGGGTGGCGCAATTGTCTCTAGTACTTCTGTCACAAAATACCTATATAAAGAAACACTGTGTATTTATCAATATTACTAAGTAAAACTACAAAACTCGAAACTATAGGGTGGGGCAATTGTCTCTAGTACTTCTGTCACAAAATACCTATATAAAGAAACACTGTGTATTTATCAATATTACTAAGTAAAACTACAAAACTCACTACTATAGAGTGGCGCAATTGTCTCTAGTACTTCTGTCACAAAATACATTTATAATGAAACACCGTGTAAATAAAAAGATGTTAATAGCCAAATTACACTCTGGAGATTAATATTATTGGTTGAAATGTATGTACACTATTACTTTGGAACCCAACAATAAAAATTCAATAAAAAATCTAAAGTTTTTGAGCAAACGAATAAGATAATGTGTTTATAAATTTACAATCCTATGTCTTTTCCCTTGACATCTACAACCAGATATGTATGAAAGATTTCTGAACGTACAATCACAAACAAATTACTTCAGAATTGTATGTACCTGATCAGTGAGATATCTGTATCTGTGGACCTCCAACACTCAGCCATGTACTTGACCACCGGAAGGACACAACCCCTGGCCAACAGGTTGACCAACCTGTCCACCAACATCTTCTTAATCTCCAGGGCGGCTAGAATCTCCATGTCACCTTAATATATTGAATTTTTAAGAATTACCAAGAACTAAATATTCAATAATAATAACAAAGATTTAAGTAAAACGTTTGTATAAAGTTCTTATAAAAGTAGGTTTAAGTCAAGTATAAAAAAATTTAATTCAGAAGCAATTCTAAATGGTTTTTTGAAATGAAATGCAGTTTTAAAAGGTTGAACATTGTTGATCTATCAACTGTAAGCACGAATAAGCCTAATATTTAAAAAATCATCTTTATTATAAAGCATTTCTGATAAAACACATATCCAAAAATTAGGATAATTATGTAATTCTTAATGTGAATCTTGATATTTTGATTATATGATATAACTTTGCTAAGTAACCACGAAATGATCACATATGTATAAATTAAACGGATTTTTCTTTCATAAGAACCAAAAGGGTTACGTACCAAGTAGTTTCTAGAGTAGCTGTACATGTACATGATATAAATTCAAAAGGCAGTGCTTAAATAAATCTTTTAGGAAAGAAGGTGTATCAACTTTTTTTTTATGGCTAGCCGGTTCTTTTAGTAAGTAGTAGATGTAAAATTTTTCATAGAATTCAGATATGCAATCGGTTTTTTTGTAGACCTCTTATTTTTTAAGTAATTTAAGTTTTTTTAAAAAATAATTAAGTCGGTTTTAAGGTACTAAAACGCAACAAAATAAAAGAAGAAAAGGGCCAGTAAGAACAAAAATAGTAAGATCTTTAATTTGACATCTTACTTTTAAAATTCTGTTGAGTAATTATTGAAAAAATCTATTTTTTTAACCTCGGTTTAATAAAAACTTTAGACCTAAATATTTTCTCAAACAGACATAAAAAACATGGGTTCATATATACCTTTAGAATCAGAAAAATATTACGAATCCATTGTAAGCAAAATTGAAAAAAAGTAAAAAAATAAAAAAATATAAAAATGGCCAATTGTATTTTTTGTTCTGGCAACACTATCGTCTTCCCTTTTTTACCCCCTCTTTACCCCCTCTATACCCCCTTCCCATTTTTATACCCAATTCAAAAGTTAAGACGTTGCCTGTACAATATAATATGATATTTTCATATAATTCCTTTTATTGTAGTTTATATACTATATTGTAAACTTTTTTTTCAATTTTGCTTACAATGGATTCGTAATATTTTTCTGATTCTAAAGGTATATATGAACCCATATTTTTTTACTTGTGAAATGATAAAATTGAGTTCAAAGTTTTTATTCTCGTGGGTTTTAAAAAATCGATTTTTTCAATAATTACCTGACAGAATTGAAAAAGTAAGGTGTCAAATTAAAGATCTTACTATATTTGTTCATAATGGCCATTTTCTTTCTTTTTTTTGTTGCATTTTAGTACCTTAAAATCGACTTAATTTTTTTTTTTAAACTTAAATTACTTAAAAAATAAGAGGTCTACAAAAAAACCGATTGCATATCTGAATTCTATGAAAAATTTTACATCTACTACTTACTAAAAGGACCGGCTAGCTATAAAAAAAAAAGTTGATACAACTTCTTTAAACTTTCTTACCATAGGAATTCTCAAAAAGGCTTGTAAACAAGGACAACACTTTAGCGTGCAGCAGAGGATGGTTGGCAACAACTTCGTCAAGCAGGGCAAGATGGATTGGACATATGTCACTGAAAAAATTTTGATTGAATAATAATAGGGAATCTCATAAAAAAAACGTTTTATTTGTCTTTTCAAATAAAAAGATCAACGGAAAATATACCTAAGTAACTAAAATACAGTCAACGGGAATTTCGACAACCTACCACTACACATACTTAAACATGGTATAAAATATTTCAGTAATCTGTTTTGAAGTGCTCTATGTCATTTATGATATATGGAGTTAAAGAATATCTTCACTAGGTAGGTAAGAAAGAGGCATATCTAACAGAGAGGGATGGGACAATGCGCTGTTTATTACACTAGTCCCCAAAGTTTTATAATAATTTTTCTATTCGTTTGCTCAACAACTTTATGGACTTTTATTAAATTTTGATTGGTTGGTTTATTAAGTTGAGTGTTTCAACGTTTCAACCGCTAATTGTAATCTACAGAAGTGGTAGGTAATTTCGTGCATTGTCAATGGAGATGTACATCAATTTATCGGCCATTATCTTATCCCTTTAGATCCCTGAATGTGCATGCATACCTGTTAACTGAGAAATAGTTTTGTTCATTGACAATGCACTCGACCCATCTGATGACGCCGACAGACACGACGGGGAACCTGATGCACTGGTACAGCGTGTTCAGCTCGGCCAACAGCTCAACATTACCTGAACACAAAAATATTTATGTTTTTTTAGTAGCGCAGCTATTTTATAATTGTGCCAGGAAAGATCTCAAATAATACTAAATTCCTTGTACCTATCAAAAACCTCATACTCTATGGTCAGGTATGGCTTTTCTCCTACTCTTATTATTTTGTCGCGCAACAGCCATAGCAGCAGTAGAAATCAGTTTTAACGTTTTTAGTTATGAAGCAGTATTATGCCAAGATTCGAACCTATCACCACCCCGATGACGCGAGATAAATGAAGAAGCATAACATTTCAAAATTTCCCTAAACTAACTAGTACCTAATCAAGCTCAGAAATCCTACATGCCAAATCATGTGAAATAATTTCAAAATAGGGAGGGGGGGGGGGGGCAGTTTTTGTCCATGCACTGTCAATTACAAATCAAGGTATCAAACCTTTGTTAATGGAGCAAATAGAGTGTACTTTCTCTAGGGCCTGGCTGGTCCCCTTCACCTCGTCCTTGTTCAGGGACTTCCTGCTACCTCGCTTCATGGACCAGGTGTCACAAACACTGGAGGCATACGCCAATAGGAAGATGTACTTGGATTTATGCTCCTAAACACACAAGACGTTATTTAAAAACACATAGGTACAAAAATCATCCAAAAAATGAAAGAAAAAATTTCGTTCTTGTAGGCGTCTAGTTTCAAGCTTTGTTTAAAGAGATCCCACAATAAGATTATCTCTAATAGGTACATATAATAGACCGAAAAAGGTAAGTTATAAGTATTTGAATTATTGGTGAAAATGAGATTAACTTTTTGACACACTAGGATTGAAAGCCTGGTCCTTAAGATTATAAAATGAACAAGATTACAATTTTCTTAATTATTCAAAAATATAAAAAAATATTCAATTTTATATTTACGTATGAGCGGTCAAAATTATAGAAACCAAGTAGTATTTGCAAAATATGTGTTATTTTACTAAACAGAGTTAGGATAGATCGGAAAAACGATTAATATCCGCTGAATTAGAACCGGTTCTAAGCCATACTGATAAAATTATGTATCGTATCGTAATACATCCAGCTTTCTACGAATATAAAAATGTACTATTATAATATTAAAGCCAGTTTTATCGTCCGTGCCTTCGGCATTTAACAAAACTGATTCTAATAATTTATAATTGTACATTTTCATATCCGCGGAAAGCTGTTTATAATACGATGCGATAAATAACTATTACCTGATTGATTTTAGCCCCAGGTATGAAGAGGATATCAATGAGGAGCTGTAAGAACTGAGGTATCCGTAGCAACTCTACTGGAGGTGGGTCACTCGAGTTATACAGTCGGTGCAACTAAACACAATCATAAATATTCTATGCACATTTTCTTTATAGGTACATAACAGAAAATAAGGAAGGTGCGTTTTTTATCTGTATGCCCTAAACCCGCTGGGCTACCCTGTACAATATATAACCTATCCTAACCAAGACTAAGAAACACACCAGAAAAAACTACTCCCTCCCAATTTAACCTGCTGATCACTCTGTTTACCTGTACAATATCTGCTGGATTCAGGGCATTCCTGGACAACATACTGGAGAGGTTGTGTGCCGCCTTGCTGTGCTGGAAGCCTGCCATTAGGGCCATAGTTATGGGGGTAACGTCATGGTTTGCCTGAAAAAATTAATTAAAAATCGAAGAACAAATAAAGTTAGATAGATTCTAAGTTTAAGTTCTTTAAATCCTACTTCTAATCCTAATTTTTGACAAATATAATGCTAGATAGCAATTAAAGATTATAGTAACATGTTTTGATAAAAACTAGTTACTACAAAAAATGAATCTTTCTGATCTTGATAATTGTCGCCCATTGATTCTCCATGATAGAAGTCAAACAGTCGCATCCATCCTGATCATAATAAGTAGCTAACTTCTAATTACCTTGATGGCCTGTTTTTGAACTTCTTGTTGCAGTCTTCTGATTACATGACCTCCTCTCTGTTCTGATCCAAGTACTGATAATAACACCTGAAGAAAAAATTAAGTCTTCATTGTTTGGTAACAATGTGTAAACTTTACAACAAATAATTTTTAATCTGCAGTAAGGGTAATTTTGTTTATCGCTGTTGAGGTTGTATATTCCTCCCCCTCCCTCCCCCTTTCCATCATGTGCCCTTTGATTCCTCTAGGGGCCTAGCCGCTAATAGTTAAAACATGAACCTACCTGGGCATAAACATAGGTATGTTGACCATGGCAGATCATGTTGGCGCATTCATCTAAATGTTTCTCCATAGTTTCAGGGGTAGAACTCAGGTACGTTGACACACTTGTCTTTAGGATTCTAAAAAAACAAATGGTTAGTTTTGGGTTTTAAACCGCGATCGTGGCTTAACACGTAGCGCCACCGCTTGTCGTCGGGGAGGTGATAGGTTCGATTCTCGGCCCGACACCGCGTCATAACCAAAGACGTTAAAAATAAATCCTACTGCTGCTTTGTCAGGTGCGCGACAAAAATAGTTAGAGTAGGGGAATGCCTTGGCCCATAAACATATAGGGTTGGTTGTCTGTTGGATTTTACTTAACCTAATATCCTTGGCATCCCATTACAAGCGGAGGATGTTCTGGATTCACTAGATGATCATTTAAAACAGAAGGAGAATCCTGCCCTTACGAAGTTACTTTTGGGTTCGATGGCTATCACTCAGTTTATCGATTATTGATTTATTAGTTATCCATTGTTAGATCTAAGTAGTCTGAAGTTAACTGATTCAAGTTTGTACAGCGATTATGGTCAGCCTAAGCTAAGCTAAAATGTTTTTAAGGGAAGTGAGGTATTAGCATCCCCACAACCTCTTTCCCCATTAAAAGTATATTCCCTAAACCTGGACCTATATTAAGATTTTTCATTCCTACCCCCCCCCCCCCCCATACCGAACAAAATAACTTGGACGTCATAGGCTTACCTGGAAAATACTTCAATTTGTTGAGCAGCAGTAGAAATGCTTGTTATTTCAGCTTGATGGCCAGCATCTGAGATCAGTTTGATTGTAAAGTTCAACATCAGGCAGTCTGGATAATCTTCTGCAAGTCTAAATAAAACAAGGAAAATATTATCTATAAAAAGCGTAGCAACAACAAGCAAAAGGGGTGGTTGAACATATTGCATAGTTTTAAAAATATCAAGACTTGAAAATCATATATTTTGAATATATGCAACATATATGGCTGTCCTGTTTTCACAAAAACAGCACGATTACTATTTTGGTGGTGCCAAATTGATTGCAATACAAAATTATATATGTTAGATGGTATTTTTGTAACTTATGCTTGCGAACAAACTTTTTAAATGCACTTCATGCAACTATCACTTTGATTTGAAATGGTGGTGCATAGAAAATTAGAAATAATGTCATTTGAATTGAATTCCAATTAAAAATAATTGTAGAAAGTTATAGCAGTCTTCTGGATTAAAATTTGGTTATAAAAAAAGAAGGGAGGATACAAAGTAGAATTTAAATTAGTGAGTTGGAACAAAATGGCGACCATACCTTTGCCAATCAATGCCTTAAAATTCGAGTTTGTCAGGGATAAAACGATTATCAAACAAAGCGAATACTTTTTTGTAATTTCTTTTCTAAGAGTCAAACAAAATTTTTCAACTAGGATAAAATGTGTTAAAACTGAAATATATCCATAAAAAAAAAAAAAATTATGTTACTTAAAGAAGCCCACTTCAAAAATCGATTTTCATAAAAAGTCAAATTAATAAAGAAAACCTAAGCAAACACAATTTATTAAAATTAAGTTCTTAACACCCATTATGCAAATATTACAAGTTATTGCTCGACTAACAACATATTAAGAGAAAGATCCAAAAGTTTAATCTTCTTGTATAAAATTCGGCAATTTTTAAAAAAAATATTTATTTTCAAAAAAATGTAGAAATAAAAGTTTGAAAAATACCTAGATTGTATTTTTTAACTCCCAAAAATAACTATTTTATCTAGAACGAAAATCGAACATATTGTGTTGATTAGTATTACATAATACATACTTAAGTATGTTCTTGTCATAAAATTTTTCATAGTAAGAATTTTTTAAATTAAAAAAAATAAACTTTTTTTAGTCTGTAGCAAAAGATCTCACTAACCGCTGAACCGATATTGTTCTCCTATACAGTAAAGTTTTTTATAGGTCCTAATATGATTTTATGCTATTTTTCAGTTTTTACATAACCCTTCAAATATATCGCCTCTAGATGCCAGGGGCGCAGCCGCTAGTATTTAATAAAGTAATTGACTTGCCCTTTAAAAGCTTAAAGTTGAATAGACAAATTAACGTGTCAAAACTATTGAGAGCATACAACCATATAATACCAAGTGCCATTTGTGTTTGAACTTGAGTTAAGAAAACACATACCTACCAAGTCAAACAATAATTTTATTAAATAATGTTAACGATGAAAAAGTTAAAGGCCGTTGTGTTACTCATTTCATTTGTAATGTTTTGTGTACAGCTTAGAATAGCAATTATAAACCTAATTGATCCTCCCACTGTTGTTTCAAATTCAGAAAAAAATATTTCTGATTTCACTCCACCTTTGATAACAGTTTGCCCAACAAATCAAACTAATATTACAAGACTACAAGAACTAGGTAGGGATTAAGAAATAACATGAACACAAAGTGCAACTTGTACCTAGTAATATAATAAGGTGCTTTCCCTCAAACTACCTGTCAAACGCTCGGCTCCCCTTCCCCCTTATTATTAAATAAATTAGAAATAAGAAGGCTGGGTTAGTTTTTTTATGCCTTTCCTCTGAGGGGGAACTAACTCTGACTAAATAAAACCTAACCTAACCTAAACTAAAACATAAAGACAAAAAAACTATCCCTCTTATTTTCAACTTATTTCAAACGAGGGGGATGGAAGGATCTGTGATGAGGGATACCACCGAATATAACTTACAGATCATTTCAAAATTTCTATGTATGATATGAGTTCGTTATTTGTTAAGAATATATCTTTATTGGTTGTTTTTTGATTAAAATAAAAAATATAAGACTTCATTAAAAAAAAACATCAGTTAAGATTTATGAAGACTCTGAAAGATCAGATTTTTTTAATAATCCCCACTAATTAGGCTACAAGACTGTGTATGATTTCTTCAGAGGAAGGCCAA
This sequence comes from Acartia tonsa, assembly GCF_053477335.1. Lineage (NCBI taxonomy): Eukaryota > Metazoa > Arthropoda > Copepoda > Calanoida > Acartiidae > Acartia > Acartia tonsa. The sequence goes on along the minus strand of NC_137264.1, from coordinate 43,831,786 downwards.
CTGACATTTTCCAAGTTTCTTGGGGCACTCATATGAACTTGACATATAATGACTCTCTGCTGCAAATTTTTAATAGAAACATTTCAGACAAGATAATTTTAATGTCCAAGGAAGTTTTTGTTTACAAAATAGTATTTTTACCCAGCTATGGATTCTGCAAAGAATTTTTAAACTACAATCCTCTCATCCAACAAGTAATAATATTTTTGTCTGAATTCAATGAAACTGGATATGAAATATTTATAACTGACTCCACCTACCGCAGCTACTTTTCTGTTGATTTTGCATCTCACAAAGAAGATAAAATCATGCTTAATATTAATGAACATCATTTCATGAATGTAAAAACTAAGAAAAAATCCGGCTGTTTAACAGAAGAAAATGAAATATCTCCAGAAAGTTTTAATCAGTGTGTTCAAGAAGGAATGGAATCCAAATTGATGACACCACTGGGCTGTATACCTCCTTGGCTATCCACAAGACACCAATGCAATGGCACACACAATAGACCTTTTTTTAATAATATCCCCCAATTTCCATACGAATATATACAATCCCTGATGACGTTTGAAAACACAAGAATAGAGGAAAGCTGCAAGAAATGTTTGACAACTAATTTTATTGTCAAATCCAGAGCTGTGAAGCCTTACACCTCTTTTTCAAGCATGCCTTCCCCAAGAGCTCTTATCACATTCAACCCAAAAGTGTCTGTAAATGAAAAAGTGCTGAATTACAGCATTTTTCAGTTTATTATTGATGTAGGTAGCTCTCTTGGATTATGGCTCGGATTGTCCATTTTAGGTAGGGATGAGAAGATTAATTTAATTATTAATCACAATGAATTGATTTTATTTAATTTATCATTCTAACAAGATTTAAAGGAAAAAATTATCCTTTTATAGAAAGTAGATTTTTTTGTGTCTGAAGCCTAAGATTTCAAACACAACAGGAACGATTAAGTTCTCCATTTTAGATAAAGTTTTATTGTTTTAGGATATCTTGATTGTTAGCTTTAAGTCTTTGGAGGGTTTATTATATTTTTCTGCTAATCAATTCAACCAAACAACCCCTTTGATGATAGGGGCGCAACAACTTGTTAATAGGCATTGCAAAAAATCTCTTACGATATCAAAATTATTATCTAAACGAACAGTAGTATAAAAAATAATCAATGTGCATTCGAAATTTTTTTTCTTTCTACCAAAATTCTATTTGATAGTATAACTAACAAATTTGCAACGCCCCCCCTCCTCCTCTTAATTTTTTATTCAATATCTTCTCATCCCTATTATTTCCCATTACAGGCATTCATGATCTCGTTGTTATGACAGCTGAATATTTGCAACACAACAAGTTTTATCAGGGAATAAAATCAGCGATCAAGAAATAAAATCATATATCTATTTCTGCTTTGATTTTGTGTAATATTTAATGTTTAAAAATTCGTGTACGTTATTTCTATGTATAATATATATGTTAGTGTAGTGCTTATTGTAATATTAAAATAACCAATGTGCCATTTAGTATAGAGATGCAAAACTGTTATCTATTAATATGAAAATTTAAGCCGCAATTGAATATTTGTTATAAGTCTACACAAAAATTAAATGAAAATTCTTTTTAAATGTACCTACCTAGTCTAATTATGGAGTTGTTATGGTTAAAACAACATGCCAAGTTTCAAATCAATAGAATAAAGCATTTATGACAATATCTGTTGAAAATTGTGATGTCACATTGAGAAACTAGATTATAAATTACTGTTACAAGAATATCTAAATATGGTTTGAAATCGATATGACGTTTCTATATACCTGTAAATAAGAGATCTCCATGTAGGGTATTCAATGAGTTCAGCCAGCCAGCTGGGTGTTTCTCCCTCCTCCGCAAAGATAGCGTCAGCTTTTTTGGGATCAAAGGTCTTCAGGATCATGTCATGCAAATGATTCTCAACTAAAATATAATCATTATAAACAAGGATAACCCATTTCCATAAGTAAGAAGAGAAGCACAAAAAGTGGCCAATTATTGGTCATTTGTATTGTATGGCGTAATTTTTTGTAGGCATTACAAGCCGTTTCTTTTTGAGTTATTAATCATTTTGACCCGGATAAAAATAAAGTTTGTCACGTTGTACTTTAGCCCAATTAGAAACAAACTTACCAAACTGAATACAAATTCAAAATCTATAACAGATGGTTTTTTTCCAAACAGGATAATATTCATTTAATGTACGTCTAATCAATATGTACCTCTATATTTTAATTTTACAATACAACAACACATAAGAATTAAGTAACGCAGCAACAACTAGGTAACAAAAGTTAATATTGGAAATAAATGTAGTTAAAGGTTATTAATTGATACCCAATTAATGCAAAGAAAATTTAACAATTCATTAACTTAGGATCTTGCTAACCGCTGCACTGATTTGGTTCTCTTTTAAAGAGAAGCTTCTTATATGTCCATTAAAGGTTAATAACTATCTTGTGGGAGGGTACCTACACCCTCTTAAGGGAATCACCCCTGGAAAAAAATATTCCACCTCCGAAAAAAAAATTAATAATGGAGGATCTCCTTTGTTAAAGTGCTTCTTGAGATATTTTCGCATAGATTTAAAATGAATTGTAAGCACATAACAGAGTGAGGGATATGAAAAAAGTTTAAGTTATAGAGTAGATGCTCGTTCAAATAAAAGAACTGACCTAGTTGTTGTACAGTTTGAATCTCTGCACCGGCAAGAATGAGCCACTCAGCCATCAAATTTGCCATTTGAGCCACGGCTATATAGTTGCTAGATAACAGGTCTATAACCTAACAAAAAAATCATAAGCAAGCAATAATGTCTTTGTATAGCTCAGCAGTAACAAACTAATGATATTTCATACGAAGTTTTAAAAATTTCGTAAAATAATTCAATTTAGTCATATACTACTTCGTTCATATATTTTTTTTATAGTAGTATAAGAAAACGATTATTTTTAACGCGAAAGGGACTTAGATTAGGTTCAAACATTTTTCTTTTCCTCAAAAATATATACAACCCATATACAATTATACTTTTCAAGGAAGCATGGCTGACCTGCTCCGGGTTTCCACCAGATTGGAAATATTTCTTGAGCTGTGAAAATATTTCAGGTTCCATAATAAAATCCGGAGAACTAAACTTCTCCAGGCAGGCACGAAGGGTTTCCTGAAATAAAAGAAATACCTACATTAATTAAAACATTAAAATTAGTAAGCCAATTATGTCAAAAATTTCAATGGGTAATCTTATCTAAGTAGGTAAATTACACAAAATTGTGCTTTGATAGAAGGTCCCCTTGATTAAAAGTAGGTATAAATTCAATCATGTTCGTGAGTTTGTTTGTGATTCTTAAAGGAGAAATAAGTTTTAGGAATTTCTAAAATCTGATGCCGTATCCTTTTTCTCAGTTATAATATTATATTTCTAATACCTGAGGGTTTTCTACATTTTCTTCTCCTTGCATAGCCTCATCACCACCTTCTAAAAATAAATTTTTAAAGTCATTTATACGTCATTTTTCTGTAGTAATATCCAGTAATATGCACATCATTACGTCAGGGCCAATTTTATCTATAATACTAAGCCGAAAGATTTCTGTTCGTGATAACATATGAAGCTTAAGATCTCTGTAACCGGTGAACAGATTGGGCTCTAATTTTCAAGGAATTATCTAACCTTATATTAACATTTCACTATGTTCCACGAGTGACAAAAAATCGTTTTTTACATTTTGGAAAATACAATTTTAAACAGTTGATTAGTAATATACATAAGTTTTTGGAAATATAGCCGAAAGGATTAGCTTTTACTATGAAAAATAAGAATTTTATGTGCAATTATACCAGAGGTATGGAATTAAGTTCCTTTTCATCATTGTAAACAACTATTTTTAAGGTCAACTAAACTACATTTCAAATCATCGTGGACCCTTTATTTTTAAAGCTATTTTTAGGTATTATATATTTTTGGAATCAGTGTGTAATAATTTATACGTTTAGCCTTTAAAAGAAGTCAAATCTCCATTTTTTGTTGTAATTGTAGATGGTTTTCTTAGCATACCCGATTTCTGTAAAATAGACAATTTTCTTCTAATGAAAATTTTACGTTTGGTTCCAGATCTTTTAAGACCAAAAAAGTCCAAGCAAATCCTCTTACATGGTGATATTAGATGTATGTATAATATCAGAGAACTTTACCCTGTGTATGCGAAGGTATGCGAAGTTTGTTTTTTTAAGCCCTAAAGATACTAGGGTCTATCAAAAAATAACAATTTTTAAAGATATAAAAGTAATTTATTTTTCTACTTATTTCCAACACATATTCAATTAAACTAAAAGTAGAGAAAAGTTTTAAATAAAGATAATCCCTAAATGTCTAGGCTCTTATCTGAACCATTTTACCTTTTTATTGGGGGGGGGGAGGGGGGGGGGGGAATGCCCGACTTATATCCACATCTGAACCCATTAAAGCTAGAAGTTAAAAAATTGTAAGTGGTTTTTAGTTCAAATATATATTCTTATTTAATTCGTTAGCGTTACTTACTCCCTTCACCCTTTTATTAAGCAACATTTTTCCAAAGGTGCTTTCATACTTATTAAAAAAGACAAATAGAATTTGTATTTTTTAAGATAGAAAATGCTTCCTTTAAAGTAAATTGAAAATAAAATGAAAGTCTTTCATATCAGAGATTTATAGGGATTAGACAATGGCCGAGAAATTAATGTACATTCCCAATGCTAATACACAAAATTGCCCCTTCTATAAATTATATAGTGATTGAAACGTTTGGACACTCAACTAATAAACCAACCAATCAAAATTCAATAAAAGTCCCACAAATTGTTATGCCCACAAATAAGAAAACGCTATTTTGTGAATTTGGGGACTATTATAATTAACAGCCCATTGTCCACTCCCTCCCTACATATACACACAGAAAATAAATAAGAAATAGGCTCATCTGTATGTAAACTTTAGATTAGAAATCTCAAAATAATTATTTCGGCGGTGGCGATCGGCGGGAAAACGGCGGCAAATTTTCATATAATTTCAGTAGGTCATACATGCTTGTTAGAAAAGCTTATTTTTAAAATTTGAAGTCTATAGGTCAAAAATTGCGGTCTCAAGAGCTGTTTAAAGATTTCAGAGGGATCAGGACCTGCAGGATCATACCTGGACCCTGAAATTGACTTAAACACTTAAATTTCATATTGGTATGTACTAGTATAGGATATTTTAGTATATGGTAACTTAAAATGCTTAGTTTAAGGCAAACAAAATATTTTTACTCTTTACCTGTATGAGCCTGCCAGGTTTGCTGGCATCCTGTGCCAGCCAGGATGGAGATAATTAAAATTTCGCCATTATATTGAAAGATATATGGATACTTATTGCTATTTAAATAAAATTTCATCAAAATTTTAAAATATACACTCTCTATGATTTTTTGTCATTTTTTGGCTTTTCTGGAACACGGTGCATTTTCGTGTCTCACAAGGAATATGGATTTCTACATTAGTTCTTTGTTTAAAATATTTGGAGCGCAACTACTAAAAATCCGCTGTACTTACCAGTCTGATAAGGCGGCCCTCCTCCATTCGGAAAATAATCTTCCTGTTCCGTCTCCATTTCACTCTGAAGATATTGCAAATAATTTATTTTTAGAAACCTAAAAATGCCATAATAAAATCATAAAAACAAAACAATCAAGAATCGTACAAAACAATGGATTTTATCAACAATTATTCAATTTATCAAAGACAACGTGCCAGTTTAACCATTACTAGTTTAAAAACAATTTATTTTCAAAATTTCAGAAGTCTAAATCACAATATTACATAATTAAAATGGCAAGTTGTCAGTATAAATAATGTTATAAGCTAGGTGGGGTAGTATTTTGATCAGTATACATGAACCATGCCGTAGAGGAAGGTCCAGAACAGGACATAGGTAAACATCTGACTAAAGAACCCGTTGGTTAGCAGGTGCTGTCTGCTTCCAAAATATTTCTTCCAGTTGACGCCAGCTTTCCACAGAATCATCAGCCACAAAACTGAAAATAATAAATATAAAATAAATGAAAAATATTAGGTTTTGAATGCCTATTGAAGAAGTTATGTGATATACACGTCATCCCTATTACGTCCAATCAACCAATTTATTCCACGATCTTAGTGAAAACATCCCGTTTGACCCGGTTAATCTCATAATTGAATTGTTTTAAACTTTTATTCCTAAAACATTTTCATACATATTAATGATATGATAGAAAAGTACACTTACTTACTACAGAAACAGCATAGAATACGAAGCCATACAAAGTAGGAAGGCCAAGAATACCAGCTGTGCTGCCAGATAAAGCCGCCATTGACGTTCTACAATACTCTATGACCCCATTATTGTTGACTATGGCTGTCTGGCTGTAAGCCTTGACGTCTCCGCTTTTGTCTAACTTTGTTTTTACTTTATCTGGCATTTTTAAGTCTGAAAGATATTAGAGACATAAATAAAACATCAATATTTTTATCAGCTGTTTCATTATTTCAAAAATAAACACCTCATATATTTGAAATTTTCAGCTTTACGAGTCTAAAGTAGGTGCACTGCCAGCAGAGTAGCCCTGTTCATAATTGGTATATCTAATAATAGGTGCTAGGACAAACGCAGGAGTCCCAAACGTACGGAGTGGACAATCGTCGGAGTGAAAACTTAACCTAACCTATATACTTTAACTATCTTAAAGGTATTTAAATGCCTAACCCCTGTGGGCTTAAAATGAGAAACTAAATCCGCTTGAATATAATTCATTTTTCGCAGCTTAAGTTTACATAAAATTGGTAATTATCTTTTATCATTATTAGTTAATTATTTCAAATTAAGCAAATATCAAATAAAAAAAACAGTAGGTATATTGGTTAAAATTATTGTTATTACGAAAGCTCAACTCGTAATTTATTAGATAAAAAGGACTCTTGTTGAAGTATAACTATTTAATCTAATTAAAACTCATAAATATCCTCCTTATGAGCAGAAATATCAAGTATTTATTAGTTTTTAAGTTGAATTTTATCATCACAACTTTGTTTACTATTTACAATGGCTATTTGTAAAGTTCTACTTCACTAAAGAACGCAATTTTTGTTAAATGATAAAAAAACAAACAAAATATACTAAAAGCCATGAAAATAAATAAGAAGCGCAAATGCCGCGTTACAGTTCATAACAAATACGACATATATCCTTATTCGAAAGGTTCATTTGTAAATTAATAAGAAAAAGATACATATGTTCATTTTAGATTTAAATCATATATTTTTAATAAAAAATAATAAAATGTTTTTTGCAAGAGTCGTTTTACTATTTAAATAACTTTTTTTAATATTTCTTTTTGCCTTAAATAATGAAATATAAAAAAACCACTAAACCTTTTGTCTTTAAAAGACCTCAGACAATAATTTTTTCTTTCTAATGGATTAAATATATTACTAGCGACAGCGCCCCAAGCATCGAGAGACGCTGTCTTAAAAGGGGTGAGAAAGGGGCACGAAAAAAGCCTGAAACCAACTAGGGACCTATGTAAAGCTTTCCTTGAAGGGAGAACTCAATCAGTTCCTATAGTTATCGCAATCTAAGGCTCCAGAACAAAAAAACTTTACTACTTTATATAACAGGATGTATATATTATTTACCAGGGTCAGCAGCCGAAGCTAGTTAAAGTGGCTGACTCAGATTATGACGTCAAAAAAATTAACCAATGAGAGGCCAGTATACACTGTAATTGACCAATGAAAAAATTTATATTGGCCTCTCATTGGTTAATTTTTTTCACGTCATAATCTGAGTCAGCCACTTTTACTAGCTTTTACTAGCTACGCGGCTGAGGCTGAATAAAAGTGGCAGCGGCTTTGGTTTTTTCAGGGATAAGGGATGGGAAACGTAGGAAAATATTATTTCAGGCCTATTTCAAGCCTAGGCCTATTTCTAGCCTAATAAACCAGTTTTGGGATGGCGCAGTGCTTCGTATAAAACGCTAATAAAAAAGCTGTGTATGTGTGTGTGTAGATAAAGTTTAGAATAAAATTCAGGTAGTTAGTTTAAAGTAAAAAACATAACTTTTTATAAACCTATATATTAATGGCTTTTGTTAAAATGAAGTTTTTTCTCTCCCAAAATTTTTTTATCTTTTACTTTGGTAATTTGAACTGTCAGAAAGGTATCGTAGGGTTTCCCTCAGACAGATTTTAGTTTGTATTATTTGCATTTTTATTAATGAGTAAAAATTTTATTTGAAAATTTCATTGCTAATTAAAATTCAAAATAAATAAAGTAATATGCACTTGGGTAACATTCTATCACGTATTCTTTGGGTAGTGATATATTTGTACTGTGTTGTATTGTGTATTGTACATATATTAGGGTTAAAGTGTTGTATCAATTCCGTATTAAATTTTTAAAATTCAAAATACAACATCCAATTTATAAACTACCAAATGAAAATTCGTAGCTACCTCCTTTCCAAAAAATAATCCCGTTATTTTTGTTTTTTCTATATGGCCCTTTTTTAATGTTTAACTCTAAGCAGATTTAATAATTAAGCTAATGTGATCTATCACCATTTATATTTTTTTTTTAGTAGCAGACGAAATCATTATTTTTTTTTAACATTGTCTGCTCTTAAAATTTTCGCCAATTGGTGATTGGTTGTTAAAAACAGGCCGATTCTTATTGGTTTAGAGCTATAGCTACTTGGGAGCGTCCGCCAGTTTGATAGTAATTTGTAATAGTTGCAATATCCCTTTAGAATCTAGGCCGGGACCTAATTAATGGCCAGGTTTCCTATCCCTTATCCCTGGGTTTTTTAAGGAAGAGGACGGTTTATGGTAGTAAGGCTTAGGGTGGCTGAATTAAAATATAAGTGTATCCAGCTTTTTCAAATCAGAGCAGTTAGTTGTGTATTCAGTCATACTGCTACTTTAGTTTTGCCTAAGCTGTTTGATATCAAAGCGTATGAAGCTGTTAAGTATTTGCTTGGTTGGCTCTTTGCGGCTGAGAATGGCTGAACTAGTGAGGCTAAGGTGACTAATTCTTTAATTTGTTGGCTTTGGCTTTCAGGGAGGCTTCTGCAAGGCTGTAGCTTAGACTACCAAGCCCTGCATTTAGCCTATAAAAATCACATTTTTCCACAAGACTGTCCAACACTACCAGCGCAAAATAGGCAGACATGCATACTGTTAATTTGAGTTGTAGAGTACTTGGTCAAAAAAAAAACACAACAAAAAATCTTTATATCTCTTATAGAAGAGTTATATTCTCAATGGCATTACAGATAAACAGACTGGCCAACTTTAGAGTAGATGCTTATAATTTAGTAGATTCTTCACGTAATTCATATAAGCAGAGTTAACTGAAGTAGTGTAAATTTTCTGCTAGAAAAAAAAAAAATATTACATTTTTTAGACCCCCAAAGACTACAAGGAGTTGGCGCATCCCCTATGACTGGTATGAACAGACAATTTGAGATTTACACAATATATTTAATAGCTGAGAGAAATCAAGTTTATCTTAGTAAATTTAATTTTCCTTATAAATATTCTATAACCCATTACCGAACGGACGGGACAAAGGACAAAGTTATAGAGTAGATTTGCCAAAACAAGGATGACAACATCCATAAAAGCGAAGCACTGAAACGGTAGGACAAACGGACATTAACACTTGTATGGTATCTGAGCTGAATAATCAGAATTTAAAAGTATTAGAGTCGAAGCAAAATTGTAAGTAAATTTGTTGAAAAAACAACTTGAAGCAGGATAATGTTTATGGACATACTTACATTTTTGGACTTGATTATAGAGTTGCTTCACTTATAATATTGTTCGTTGTTGTCCCAGGAATCAATATACCAAAAATCAGATCAAACGGATAATTAGAACACTTGAAAATTTGTTCTTAAAAAAATAGAAAAATCAACATTTTTAAAATGGACGTACGGACATTCTGGTAATGATTATTGAGTTGCTACGCTTTCTAAATCGTGCCCAACTACTACAGGAATCATCATGCAAAGTTTGAAATCGATAGGACAATTCTAACGTGCCTTAATTAACGAATAAAAGCTATCTATCTCGGACGGACGTACGGACCGACCCTAATTATAGAAAAGCTTCGCTTTTAATAAAAATAATGTCTTAACAAAACGACTTCATAAAACTATCACTAAATTTAGGACAAGTATATAAAAAACAACATATATTTTCTTTGTTTAAAACTAATACATTGCTTGATGATATAATAATATTAATAATATTTACATACATGTGAACTCTGTACACAAATACACTGTTATCCGAATTTCTTTCCCTTGTCAGGGACGCTTTACTGTATTTTTTTACATCAATTTAATGCAGCACTTTTAGGGATAGTAATAGTGTAAATTTTACTTTCTTAGGGGGGGGGGGGAGAGGCGGTTTTAATATATTATACTAGATTTAGGATGGCACTTAATTATATTTTGAATAATATAAATTAAAAATAAGGTTAATCTAAATTAATTTTAAATTACTTTTGTTAAAACTAAGAAAAATATTTTTGTTGAAAATTCAAAAATGCGTGAAAAATGCATAAGAAAAATTGCAATAATTCTTTCTCTAATTGCTTTAAAACAAAAGATAAATACTGAAATACACGTAAATATACCATATTTTAACTATACAAAGACACTAAAATATCACAGCTTAGTTTTAAAAAGTCAAAATGAACCATTTCTGCTGAATTGTTGATACCAATTGTACTGCAATGGCAAATTTAGACAATACTGTTATTGGTTGTAAATGTTTTTTTTTTATTTTGTAAATGCTTTTGAAAATATAAAAAAAAGATTAGTTAATTTTTTCCATGATCAATATTTTGTAATTAAAACCAATAAATATATTTTTATATGATTGCTTTAATAATTAAACAAGATTAAATAATATTTGATTGTACTATTAAACACTGTTAAGAATAGTTTTGATTGTTTCACATTATCAAAATAGCCTTGGAGACTTTGACTGAATTCTAATTTAATAACTCCTGCGGGTGCAGGGCTCGAGTTTCTACCATGTAGTCATTATCAAATGATTGCTATTCATACTTCATAAAGGTTGGAAAGGTGTGGGGGAAAGAATGAAAATGTGTCATGCCCAGGGAGGAGGGGGCGAAGTGGTCCATGGCCATGTTGGGTGGGGAGAAAGCGCCCAGGGAGGGGTTGACGTCGAGCTTCTCCTTGACAAGGACGTCCTCCTGCTTCTTCATAGAGCGACGCTCCTTGGCACGCCTGTTCTGGAACCAGATTTTCACCTAAAATCAAAATAATTATTTATGTGCTTTGAACCAAAAAATAATTCATCTTTAAATATGATTGCAAAATTAACAAGAGCATCAAGTTTTTTAGAGGTTATTAGAGATTTACTAAAGGTTAGTATGATATCTAATTACAAACAGACAAACAGACTCTCTACCTAATTATTTCATATAAATAAGAATATGTTTACCTGTCTTTCAGAGAGACCAATACAGTTGGCAAGCTCAGCTTTTCTTCGGATTGTTATATACCTAAACAATTACAAATATGTAAGTAAAAAATAACATAAAAATTTATAATTTAAAATGGTTTTGATCATTTGATAAAAAAAAACATAGATTATATTTTAGAACATAAAATCTTGAATAAGATATAAAATTGAATGTTTTTTTCAAAGAAGATATACGCACCTGCTGTAATGAAATTCCTTTTCCAGTTCCAACCTCTGATGATCACTGTACACTACTCTGTACTTGTCTTTTGTACGGGTACGAGCTAAATGCAAAATAAAATTAGTCTATTTCGGGAAAAGAAATGTTGTAAATAGATTTTTTTAATGAAAATGCTAGACAAACAGTAATTTCAATGTTCATTTTGAGGTTTAACCCATAATCCAAAATAAAGTCCAAACTCTAGATTTTAAAAGTTTTAAAGATAAGAAATTATTTATTGCTTCGGCTACTTTTAGCTTGAAATTCATGTTTTGTGTCAACAAGTCTAAAAATATATTTTTAAGAAATTTTTGTTTACTTTTCTAAGATTTGAAAATGTAAGCAGGAAGATTATTAATTAGACGGGCAAAAAAGTTTTAGATTGGCAATGCCTTTAAAAACGAAATTTTGGACAGCCGTCCTCCAGACACTTACCATTAGGATCTGATGATCTTGTTGGTGAATGAAAGGACGGCTTCTTCATCCATTCGTAGGGGCTCCTGGCGGGACCCGGCCGTGACGGCGATATACTACTACCTGGCGAGTCAGGCCCATCGTCGTCGCAGTCGTCCGCCAAGTCCGCCGACTGATCCAGACCAGGGTGGTGGTGGGTGGGTGTCTGATGCCCAGCGCCGAGACCGCCGCTTAGGACGTGGTGGTGGTGTTGCACGCCGTGGGTAGGCAGAATATAATCGGCGGGGTTAGTACTGGATGAAATTGGCTCTTGTTTATAGGCTGGCGGCCCATCTAGATTTTTGTATGCTGATAGTTGGTCGCTGCTGCTGCTGTTAAACTGTTCAGGCGAGGCTGTTGGTGAACGATTGCTGCCAAGAGCTGTTAGTTGCTGCTGATTAAAACCACCGGCTGGCTGGTGGGAAGGAGATGGCGGGCTTGTCGGCGTAAAGGCGTTGGTGGTTGAAGTTTCACTGGTGGCAAGATCTGGTGACTGATTTCCTGGCTGACCGGACGCATTAGCTGACGGCGGCTCCCAATCATAACTGCTGCGACAAAAGCTTGAAGCCGACCAAGAAGCGGCTGAAGGATTGTGTGCATTTGGCCAACCACCGATTCCAACATTAGGCGGTCCATTGCCGCCTCCAGCATTGGCCGCATTATTTACAAAATCAAATTGTGCGGCTGCAGCCGAAGCCGCATACAAGTGTAGATTAGCATTTTGATCTGGGGTACCTGGAGCCCCGCTGGCACCAGCGTAGGGCTGGTAGCTGGGGTGTGGGTAGCCGTGGTAGCCCAGCGGAGGTGTGGGACCCGATCCTGTTACTCCAGGAGCTGCTCGTGACTGATGGTGTGGTGGAAACATTGAAAGGCTGTTGTAGTAGGAAACCATTTCAATTTCTAAATACACATCAGGAGAAAAACTTTCTAGTTTTTAACCTTTTTTTTATATATTCACACTTTTTGGGTAATCTGTTCTTTTAATTTCACTTTATTTATTGTTTTATCAATTTATTTTATATAAATTGATTTTATAACTTTTCTAACACTTGATAATTGTTATTAAAAGTAGGTTAAGCAATAACTATAATGACCAGAAGACCAAATATAATTATTAATAGCGGTGCTACTCTATAAATATTTGTGATTATGTGTTGAAGAGTTGAAGACTCCGCTAGAACTAAACTCAACCCCTTCCTTTCACTTCTAGCACAACTATACACACCACACAGCCAGGCGCTAGGTGTGTGCCTGTTTTTTACACCTTCCCTATTACCACCCTTCTCCGTACCCCACTTAAACCCCACCTACAACAAGCCAAAGTCAAGTGGGGAGCCCGTGTTTAATTTGCCGCCGCTTTTGACCAATGACAAGAGCCGTAAATAATTTGGCGCTTTTTTTCAACCAATAGAAAATTGTTTAAAGATTTTAGTTTTCATATTGAAAAATAAATGGAATAACAGGGTTATCTAGGGCCATTTTTGCCTAAAAGCACCAAAAATTGAAAAAAATGTTGTAAGATATAAATCAAAATTAGATAAATCAAAATGTATGAATTTTGTTATTAACCATAATAGCTTATTAAACTTTTTAAAATGAATATTATCAAATATAATAAATACCTATACTTAATAGAAAATTTTCACTTTGTATATAAAACATTTTTTTAATGAAATATAATAATTAGATTTATATATAATAAACTAATAGCCCTTATCTATCCTATATGAAAAAAGCAAGGCAAGGTATGATGTCAAGAACATTTTAGTAAAAGTGGAAAAATTACAAGTCTAATTCTAATTTTGAGAACTAAACACTAACTGAATTAGAATTTTACTGTTAAAATATGAATATTTTGGCTCTTTAAATTTTTTAAAATTCCTGTTCACAATTAAGACTAATATTTTTTTTTAATTTTCATATGGTTTACCTATTTTTAAAAATCTGTGAAAAATTGGGCAATATATTTAGATTTGATTAGTCATTCTACTTTTGCATTATAGCAGGTATTACCATCAAATCAAATTATTCCTAAGCCCTTATGTAAAGCATGTAAACTAATCTTTATCTACAGAAGGGGTAAATTTGTTGGTCATCATTGAATATTGATTTAACATCCATTGTCTTATTCCTAAAGATCCCTGAGAGTTGGTGAGTTTTTCCTTCAAGTTCATTTCAGACGGGAATTCATTATAATGGAATATTATTCATCCAAAACTGCATTTAAAGTTAATTTATACAATTAGAAAGATATCTTAATTATAGAGTAGCAACAATGCTAATAAAAATATGACTTAGATTTTGTTTGACTACTGAAATCATTATGTTTATAGATAGACTAAAAATCAGGAGAAGAAAAAATATCGTTTATCGCCCCCCCCCCCCTTCTTTTTTTTCTTAATTTTTTTAAATACTACTTCCAAAATCCAAATCCCCAGTGTAAAACCGTTCTGAACGCATGGTTCACGAAATAAAAAATTAAAATGACATAATTAATTTTGTTCTTGATTGAACTTATTCAACATTTCTTCATTTCTTATTCATGAACAACTGTCTTTACTACAATATTTTCTACAATTTGTTGTTTTTAAAAACTATTTGCCTTCTATCTACCTTCCAATTAAATAACTTGCCCTAGGCCCTCCCCCCAATCTCTAAATAGCACCAGGCATGCATGCATAGAAAAACAACCTCCACCTCCTTCTTTTTTTTTTATCCCCACCCTCCCCTTCTTTCTTTTTATTATGTTTAATTTTTCAAAGTTTTATTATACTTGGTTTTTCTTCCATGCAGTGTTTTTACCCTGTCAACTTTTTTAATTGTGCTGTCATCATGTCTTCATAAGACATTAATCATACTTAGTGGCTTCTCCCCTACAGGTGAAGGGGGAATTTTTTATGGGGGGCAGGTGACAGGAGAAGAATATCCAGAAACCCCCCAAAAATAGCTTTAAACCACCAGGAAATGTTTTCTTGTAACATTTTTCTCGCACATTTGTTTACGAGATCTTAAGCTTCAGTCTTAAGGACAAACTTCATTCTACTTTGTATTATAGATATCATTAGAATAACGTCATGTCATGTCGAAATTATTTCAGCAATAACTACTTTAATTCCATATTAGAATATATCAATTTACCACTTCTTTAGGAAATAAATAATTGAATAATTCTTTAGCTACGAATGCTATAAGATTGAGTAAGAATGAAATCTTTGTTAGATATATAAATTAATAGGGTACATGTAAAAAGCACACACAAAAACATTAAGACACACACACACACAAACAGGCAAACACACATTGTGTAACAGGCACATTTAAATAATATAAACAATACTTTAATGAGTTTATAAGCAGTTTATCAAAACTAAATTAGGGGAAAAATAAAAGTAATGCTTTTTCTTTAAGATGTATGTGAAAATTAAGTCTTAAGGTTTTTCTGTGTTTTAAAAAATTAAGCTTAAAAATCAGGAAATGATTTTTTATCTGAGCATAAAAAAATTCTGTAATCATAAAAAAACAATGTTATTAATTTCTATGTTGATAACAATAGCAGAAAGTTTGATAATGTAATTAAAAGAATGTCTTAATAATACTGAATAAAGATAATTTGCTTAAATATATCTAAACTAAAATTTAATGTAAATTGGGATACAAAAGTACGCCAAAAAAATTGTCAAGGATTTCCTTTATTCATCCCTCGGCTTTCTAGTATGTTTCACAAAAAGTTAAAAAATGAGCAGGTTTTTCCAAAATGCTTGCAAATTAAATTTAGCCAAAAAAACGTTAAAATGTTCTTTTTATAGCTTTTTTTCTCAGTATTATAGAAAGTTATCCATGGCCGCATCCAGCCATAAAATGAGGGAGAAAAAGTATTCTTTTTTTGTCGCAGGATAGGGTTAACCAATATGCCAGTTATGAAGGGATAAGAAAGTTGAAACATGGCCGTATTTTGTTGTCTTACTTTTAGCTTTTTTAGAAACAGCTGGAGCTAAAAAATTTATATTATTTCTAAAATGCTTCAAAAATATTCAGAATCCAGCCAACCACTATAGTCATCTTTGCTGAGATATATTGGAACCTAGTAAAAATGTCTGACTCTGATTATGACGTAAAAAAAATTAGCCAATGAGATTCCATTATAAATTTTACCATTGGTCAATTACAGTGAATACTGGCCACTCATTGGCTAATTTTTTTACGTCATAATCAGAGTCAGACACTTTTACTAGGTTCGTATATTGCCAAAAATATTGCAGCGTACTTGCAGCTACCTATTTCAACAGCTGATAAGTATTATAGAGGATTAGTTGCGGCTGCAGAGAGTTTTTATAAAAGTGTTGGTGGCTGCCAATCCCTACAGGGAAAAGATAATTGAAGAAAAATTATATCCCAATGATGACGAACAAAATTAACCCTTCTGTAGATGAAATTATGAGTATTAAATTTTGGATACTACTAGTTTAAAACCAACAAATCAAAATTAGATAAAAGTACCTAAAATTTTGATCCAACGAATAAGATGACGTGGTTATAAAACTTTGGGTACCAGTGTAATTTTTAGCCTAATGTTCCCTCCCACCCTTCGATCCCTCTCAACATATTTATGACGCTATTCTAGATCATTTAACGCTCCATTTATCCAATATAAGCCACAAAAGGAAAGAAATATATGTTTAAATTTTGGTTTCTAATTATTTACGTGTAATTCTAGATTTTTTTTTTACAAAATTCAGTTGTTTGTCAACAAGGGTGACAATTTTCAAGAAACGAAACACAAAATCAAAAAAGTTTATGCCTGTGGAAAATCTTTGAACAATTTTAGAAACCAGAAGTTGTTTAAGGGTAAAAGGAATTTTCAGAGGCCCATGTACTATGATATTTGAATTTTTCTATGTATTTTTTTATAAAATCTAGTTTATAGTAACTTTTTTTAATAAATCCCCTAGGAAGAATTTAAAACCATAGTTTACGTATTTCACACATAACTGAACATAAAACAAGGATAACAAAATTCAAAAGGAACGAAGCATATATATATAAAAAAGAGATCTATTAAAAAATTAAGCAATATTAAAAAAAGAAGCACAATATAAGTTATATAAAGGTACTTATCGGGGTAATTGGGTTTTATTGATGAATCTCTAAGAACATTACCGATAGACCAACGGTTCAAGCGATTTTGCTATAGCTTACAGACAGACGAACGGATAAGTTTTATAGTAGCTTTGTTACTAAAATCTTAAGGAATCCTAACCAAATGATAAAACTTGCAACCTAAATCCTATACAAGTGTTCAAATTGAATCGCCAGTGCAAAAAAAAATATTAAATGATAATCATTGCAATTTTTTATAAGTTTTATTTTTTTAGTCAACATTTGTGTATTTTTATGATATGTCAATAAATTTAAAATTTTGTTTATGATCCTTTTCAATAATCTACTTTTAATTTTAGCAATTTTTTTATATATTTGTCATATTTAAGGCTTTAGATTTTTGGTGAATAATATCATTTTAATAAAAAAAAATTCGCTTAATTTCCATAGGAATCAAACCGGTGCTAAACCGCAAAAGAAAAAAATTGAAACCTAAATAAAAAGCAAAGGCATAAAACCTGGTTTGTCTTCCTCATGCTGGCCAATAGCTTTATTTACATATCCACGGACAACTCTAAATAAATATCTAGATTCGAGAATAAAGTAAATTTTCTTCATCAATGTTCTAAGATGTCCATTGTAGACTAGATACTCAAAAATGTATACTTGTGTGTGTGTGCGTGTGTTTGTGTGTGTGTGTGTAAATGTATGTTAAAAAGGTATTATTGTTGACAGATAACGTGTGTCTTGAAATTGATGATACCAGCGGAACCGACCAATGCTATTGGTTACAAAAGTAGTTGAATTTTAAAAACTTTATAATTCATTTCAAAAATATTTTGGCTAAAGAGGTAGGATGTTTGTCTGTCTGACTGTATGTCCCATTTGACCTCGCAATGGATCATATAAGGATAGGGAAGCTACGTTTAAGTCATTGCCTTTTTTTTCTCTTTTAAATGATGGAAATCAGCTTTCCCACCTTAATTTAATTGGTCTTCTGAATAAATTCTAAACTAACATTGAAGGGAGTAGAGACAACCACTGCACTGTATGAAGACACAATAACAACAAATTAAAACCTTTAGAAATTAAAATACTTTGTTTGATAAACTTTGGATAAGGCAGAAAAGAAAAGTAGTTTTCTTAACAAATGGATAAATAATGGCTTCACTTAAATACTGGTTGCCAAAATGTTATTACAAAAACCAAATAAAATTAATGTTATCGTTAATTCGACTTTTTTTCTTGCTTATTGACAGATAGTATTTACCAGTTTAGTTATTCCGGGTCTTCGGCACTTTGGGGCTAACAAAACAAATATAGGTTTATAATTTTTCATCAAATATCCGCGAAAAGTTGTCAATAATACGATGCGATAAATAACTATTCTCTATTTTTACTACATAATACTTCAATAATAAGCAAAGCATATTCACTTAACTATCTTTTTGGATACATTAATAGTTATTTCTCGCATCGTATTATAAATGCCTTTCCGCGGATATAGAATGTACAATTATAAGATTAAAACGAGTTTTTTTAGCCCCGAGGTGCCAAAGGCACCGGCTAAAAAACTGTTTTTAATCTTATGATTGTACATTTTTATATTCGTAGAAAGCTGGATAATACGATGCTAGACATAGTACGATGCTAGTATGGATGAGAACCGGTTCCTATCCACCGGATTCGAATGAATACGAGAAAATGTTATAGTCAATGTCGAATAATTGTCATTTTATGCATGCTGATATGAAATACACATTTTGAATTTATTATGATCACCATTGGCATTCATATACATATACTTCTGTGGGTATATTTTCTAATAGAATGCTTTATAATGCTATTCTAAAAATGATACTACTAGACTATAGAGCAATGTGGACAAAATAAAAATCCAAAATTTTTAATAGAAAGTTTTTTTTTTGTGGTTGGCAGCTTTGACTTGACCCCACAAGTTTTGACACTAAAAGACAATTTTACAAGATGAACAAATATTTTAAATGTGTTTTTAACATCATCTTTTTTGGTGTAAGGGCAGCAGCTAACATGTTGGGGTGGGTGTAAATTTGTCCACGAATACTCGGATAAATAGAATAGTTTTTAAATATATCTAAACAAGGATAATTATGGCCAAGGATAGAACAGCAAAATCTAGTTACAACTTATATTTAATTTCAGAAATAAGAATTCTTCAGGAATATTTAGTAAATACAATATTACGTATATTTGGGTAAAGTAAAACTAACCCTTGATTTAAGACCTTTGAGTGTTTAAAGACAGTCATACGTTTTGTTATCAAAATAGCTTCGCTATTCATTCTTTATAACCTGAGTACAAAACTTTTAGGAATACTCTTTATCCCTGATTCATAGGTAGAAAAAAATGCTTTTTTTGGGGAGTAAAAATAGAGGTTATTTTTACATCCTTCCTGTGCAAGGATGGATATACATATTCAATAATTACAATCGGTTTTAAATATAAATTGCGAGTGTGGATTTTTTGATTTAACAAGGATGACAACATCCATAAAAGCGAAGCTCTGAAACGGTAGGACAAACGGACATTAACACTTGTATAATATCAGAACTGAATAATCAGAATGCGAATGTATAAGAGTCAAAGCAAAATTGTAAGTAAATTTGTTGAAAAACTGCTTGATACAGGATAATGATTATGGACATACTTACATTTTTAGGACTTGATTATAGAGTTGCTTCGCTTATAATATTGTACTTTGTTGTTCCAGGAATCAGTATACCAAAAATCAGACCAATCGAATAATTAGGTCACATACAAATTTGTTGTTAAAAATGTAAAAAAAATCAACATGTTTAAAATGGACGTACGGACATTTTTGTAATGATTATAGAGTTGCTACGCTTTCTAAATCGTATCTAACTACTAAAGGAAGCACCATGCAAAATTTGAAATCGATAGGACAATTCTAACATGCCTAAATTAACGAAAAAAAGATATCTTTCTCGGACAGACGGGCCGACCCTAATTATAGAAAAGCTTCGCTTTAAAAAAAATCATTGTACCGTTATCTTTTAGTATAATATAAACTTGACTAGGAGCTACGCCCCTAACATTTAGGAGATCAGTGCTTATAGACAGTACAAAAACTAACGCAAGACTTTAATCTAAAGATAAAATAGCCTAAAACCATCCTATTCTTGTTGTTTAAATTTCAGAAAATAAACTAAACATTAATTATCAAAAAAATTTCAAAAAAATCCTTGAATAATGAACCCTCTCCCTGTTTACTCCTCATTAAATCTCGATGGGGTATTGGTAAATCTTTGACATGATGTTTTCAATCTTTTTTGAAGCTCTGGAATATAGGCATTCAGAAATCATAGAATTGTGGCATACTAAAGACTTTTGAAGATAAACTTAAGCAAATGACACTTTAAAATAAATTCTTTATAATATCCGCCGTAGCGCCTGTCAACACATTTGCGGCTGCTGGATTGAAAACTTTAGCACTGAACTAAAAGACAGCCACAGCGGTTTATACAAACCACACTGTCATCTAATAGTAGCTGTTTTTGTCATACAATGTCATGTCAAAAATGTCTTACGTTTGTAGATATAATGCCTTGATCTTTCAAAAAAAAAAGTTTTTGTTAATAGAAGTTAAATATGATTTTTTGTGACACCTTATATCTAAAGTATTGAAATTTATCTGTCCTTTTCTGGCCATATTTGCAATTTATCCTTGTTTTTTGTGTCTTTTGGCGCGAGCTTGAAAGGAAGTTGTTGACAGGTGATTCTTTTTAAAAAACGTGGACAATTATGTACATAAGTAGCGCAGCATTAAAAGAAATAAACAATTAAAAAGGTCAGAGAAAAACAGAGTATGCTTGTGTGCAAAAATGAAAATGAGAAAGTCTGATAACAATGTCTGTATATAAGGGAGAGAGAGGACAATGAACATTTCATTAGTTTGTTTTAAAACTTTGGGAACTTATTGAATTTTAATTGGTTGCTTCAAAACTATATTGTTCAATCTTTTCAACCAATAATATCAATCTGCTAAAGATGTATATTTTGTTTATCATCATTGGTTTATATAATTTTCTAATCCAATGTCTATTAATTAAGATTTCTGCTTTATATAAAATGCAATTGCACAGTAAGTGTTGAAGTAATCTTTTACAGAGTAGATGCGCAACTAAAAACATTCATTGTTGTACTATTAGTTTTCATAGATTTTTATCAACTAATAACAATTCATTAATATGGTATATATACTAAGATATATAAGTTTTCCGGAATTTTAAAGTTAGGGGGAGATTTGAAATCTGCATCAAATTTTGAGGATTTTTATTAAATTCGTTTTTCTATAATTCTTTATCTAAATGCGGAAATGCAATTTAAGAACCAATTAGAGCACAGGTAGTTTAAAATCCACCTATCCTATTGGTCAAAATTAATTAACTTAAAATGTATTTCCGCTTTTAGATAAAGAATTATACAAAAAACGAATTTTATAAAAAAAAATCCTTAAAATTTGATGCAGATTTCAACTCTCCCCCTAACATTACAATTCCGGAAAACTTATATATCTTAATATATACACATGTTCTTTCGCGAACTTTTTAGGGGATGGATAGGCCAGTTGAAGATTGATAATGATTATAATCTAAATACCAATATCTGTAGATAAATTATGGTTCAAGGCTATTTAGTTTATAGAATTAAGTCTTTAGATTTTTGCTATTTGAATACATAGCTCCTAGGTGCAACGGGCGCTGCCACTATTGAGTAATCAAAATATAAAATTTTGTTTACCTATAAAATAATCTTTAAGTCTATAATCTTAAAACACAAAAATTTTTGTCCTGAGATGAAAATTTAAATTTGAATCTTTAATTGTGCATTGCAATCAGAGATACAGGGATATGACAATGGACGAATAATTAATGCTATATCTCTTATTTTTAAAATGTAACCTTTGGTAGCTGGTAAATATTGGGAGAAGAAAGGAATGTTGATTTATTAAACCCTAATTGTTCTCTCCCTCTCTGATGATAAATAACGCATCTGGAAAAAATTTAAACAAATTCCAAATTGACAAATAATCGTGAGCAATAATTTTATGGTCCTCATTAGCGCAGCAAGAATTTCAAAGGGGGCGAGACGACAAAATGCGAGGGGCGGAGCACTTTCACATACCCTGGATGTATGGGGACCAAAGGGGCCGGGGAAGCTGGGGGTTCTCATAGGGGGCGGAGTTGAAAATATTTCGGTTCTTATGGCTGGGGGACTCATTAGGAAACGAGGTGAATGAGATTTAAGGTTAGCCGCGGTGCCTCTGTATCTATGTATATTCATATGTGGACGAGTATGTGAATTAGACTATTTAATTTCACTAATTGCCTTCTTTCGGTTCTTCTCTTGTCCTTGTTTAAATTTTACGTTTGATGTTATTATTTTTAAGGCAGTTCATCGGTAAATATTTAATTAAATTTAAAACTATCTAAGGTTGTCTTTGTGTTTATAATTACGATTGTCCTGTAAAATCTCAAAAACGGTAGGCTTTGGAATGTTTAATATTGAAAAAGGGGTTGTGCTTAGATGAACCTCTTTTTGCAGATAATACATAAATTATGATAAACCTTTGTTTTTTTTGACAGATTTAAAAAGTTTAAAATCTGAAGATCAGTTAACAAACCAAAATGTAGACAATTTAAGACAACTGATGAAACTTTGCTAAAAATAACTTTTATGTTGATATTGCTGTTACGCTTCTTATGCACTGGACATAATCTCCTTGTCGATTATAATAAGAAAAAAAAACAATATATTACCTAAGCATTTTTTTCAGCGACAAGTGAAATACACAAAAGGACGTTTTGTATGTGTGTCTGTGTGTGTGTGTCTCTTATCTTGAAAAAAATATTTTAGCAAATTGGCTTTACTCCGGGAATGGTTATTTCGGGTGTTCATTCATCTTCGCAAATGTATTGCATTATTAAACCAGCAACATTCTATTATACAAAGTTGAAAGTTTTTTTTGTCTGTAGCTTAAGATTTTGATAACTACTGAAATGGTTAAGTTATTCATTTAATAGAAGCTTGACATAGGTCTAAGGATAGTTTTAGGCCATTTGATTTTCAGATTTAAGTCTTTGGATGGTTTTTTGGCTACTTTTCTGCTAGTTATCAAAATAACACAAACCATCCATTCCCGTTGTTTTGCTCTTATTATTAAGCAAAAATAAATATTATATGTAACATTGACATATTGCGAATATGAATCATGAGATAACATGCGGAAGTAAATGCACACCACAACCTTTTACATCAACAAATGTGGAGTATAGGTTTATGGAATTTACGGGAACAGGGATGGACACAAATTCTGTATATGGAATGATATTTATAGGGAGGAAGGGAACATGGTTCGAGATCTTAAGGGACAGACAGACAGACAGACGGACGGAAGGACAGACATCATTCTACTTTGTATTATAGATAGAAAGATGGAAGAGGGATAATTTTTTTTTCACTTCAAGGAATTAATGATCGATACAAGAATAAAGAATATGTGAATTAGTGATACCTAAAAGCAACCCATTTTTCCTCTAATTTTTACTTCTAGTTTAAAAATCATAATTTAAACAATTAGATTTCTAGTTATTGTAATTGTTATCAAGATAAAAAAATAGCCTGTTATAAAACTGCAAAAAACAAGGCATATATCTACATTTTATTGGTTTTGCTTAAAAGTATTTCCAAATCAGACTTATATAGACAAAAGTTATATAATTTCTTGCACCATTGCAAGTGTAAATTGCCTACCATCCTATAATAATAATAATAATAATATTATTGCTTCTCTACTGTGTGTTTTCTAAATATTCGGTCATATAAGCCTTGTAAATGATGTCCTATAACTTATTTTATTGAGGGGTTTCCCAGTATTATTGCAGCTGTATAATTTACACTCACCTCTCTCTCTCTATCTCTCTCTCTTTCTCTGATACAAAACTATAAAACAAGAAGAGAGGGGGGGGGGATGGTGTTGTAAGCTAATTTACCCCGTTATAAAAAAATTTGCCTATGTACATACATAGTTAAGTTTAACATTGGCAATGATGATAAAAGCTGTAAAATAGTAAAATATTATATTGTCTAAGGATTCAACTATAATTGCAGTATTATTTAATAGCCGTAGTAGACTTTTTGTTTCTGACATTCTAAAAAATTAATGAGAGAATAGTCATTTATCGCATCGTATTATAGACAGCTTTTCGCAGGTATTAAAATGAAAAATTGCAAGATCAGAACCAGTTTTGTAAGCTCCGAGGAGCCGAAGGCCCGGGTTAACAAAATTGGTATTCATTTTATGATTTTTAAAGAAGATGATTAAAGTCCCTCAACAGATTATGACGTCATATGTTAAAATAACCAATGAGAGGCCAGCATAAATTTTACCATTGGTCAACTACAGTGTATGTATACTGGCCTCTCATTGGCTATTATATCGTATGACGTCATAATCTGTTGAGGGAATATAATCATCCTAATTAAAAAATATTTGCAGAAAATTTACTGAAATACTATACTATACATAATTTTTCAGAATGGCTAAGAACTGGACGGTTTCGAAGATATACTGCAAATAATGTTTAATTTTCGGGCATATTCATGTTTACAAAGTATATCTACACATCACCAGCAATACTACTTAGTCCCATAAGTAAATATTGAACTGTTATTAAAGTTATGAAATACACTGAACTGGTTAATTTTATATCATTAGATATCTTAAGAGATACGATAAAGGAAGATAAATTGATGTTATTGTTCATATCCAATGATGAAAAACAAAATTATATCTACTGGCTGGACACTGATAGTTTGAACAAACCAATCAAGATTTAGCACAACGTTTTGAGCCATCGAAAAAGAGGACGTGTTTTTAGAGTTTGGGTACCAGTGTAATTTACAGTCCAATGTCTCCTCCCTCCCATATAATTTCTGTTTTAGAGTTTGTTGTCCTTCCTCTTTAAACCGTCAGCAGACCGTTTCTCTATAGTATTTGATATATTTTTCAGTGCTACTTATAGACATAATTGTACTTGTTTTCAAAAGCGAAGCTTTTCTATAATTAGGGTCGGTCCGTCCGTCCGAGACAGATAGCTTTTTTTGTTAATTTGGGCATGTTAGAATTATCCTATTTCAAACTTTGCATGGTGATTCCTATAGTAGTTAGGTACGATTTAGAAAGCGTAACAACTTTATAATCATTACCAGAATGTCCGTAGGTCCATTTTAAAAATGACGATTTTTAACTTTTTAACAAAAAGTTTTTATATGATATAATTATCCGATTGATCTGATTTTTGGAATACTGATTCCCAGGACATTATACATTTATGTTTTGATTATTTAGTTCTGAGGTGGATTCTTAAAAAAAATTTGCCCCACTAACCGCTTAGTGGGGCAAAATTGTTTTCATGAAAAATCCACCAAAATCACATTAAAAATCTACAAAAATTAAACAAAATCATAGAAGGGTTATTAACATAAGATTTAATTAAATTTTTGTATTTTTTTATGTGATTTTGGAGGATTTTTTACGAAAACAATTTTGCCCCACTAAGCGATAGGTGGGGCAAATCTTTTTAAAGAATCCACCTCTGATCTCTTCATGTGTTAATGCTCGTTTATCCTACCGTTTCAGAGCTTCGCTTTTATGGATGTTGTCATCCTTGTTAATTTGAATTTTGAAACTTTAAATATTATACATTATATAAGGTCCAGGAAAGTAATTAGTAAATTTATTAACGTTTTGATTCTAAATACTTTTCAAATTATATTAGTATGATCACGATCAATCTCTATAAAATAATTAGGAACAATTAGCAACAAATTATTAATAGTCGATGCTATTAATTGTGAGAATGTGTATCAACAAATTATGTTCTGATTTTAAGGGATAGGATAAATTGATTTACTTCCCCAATTGTGATGGACAAAATTACAATTAATTATTGGTGGAAAAGTTTAGACATTACCAGTTTAAAACCAATAATTGAAGATTCAATGAAAGTCCTACATGTTTAAGGCCTACGAACAAAAGAAAGTGTTTTTAAAACTTTGGGGATCAGTATACTTTAACGTTCAGAGTCTAATTGCGGATTAGAAGAACAATTATAGAATAAAAAGGCTTAAATATTCACAATAACCGTAAAGTGTTTAAGTAACCAATTTATTTTTAAAAGCGAAGCTTTTCTATAATTAGGGTCGGCCCGTCTGTCCGAGAAAGATATCTTTTTTTCGTTAATTTAGGCATGTTAGAATTGTCCTATCGATTTCAGACTTTGCATGGTCATTCCTGTAGTAGTTTGGTACGATTTAGAAAACTTAGCAACTCTATAATCATTACCAGAATGCCCGTACTTCCATTTTAAACATGTTGATTTTTCTACTTTTTTAACAACAAATTTTATGATCTGATTTTTGGTATATAGATTCCTGGGACAACAAAGTACAATATTATAAGCGAAGCAACTCTATAATCAAGTCCTAAAAATGTAAGTATGTCCATAAACATTATCCTGTATCAAGCAGTTTTTTAACAAATTTACTTACAATTTTGCTTCGACTATTATACTTTTATATTCTGATTATTGAGTTCTGACACTATACAAGTGTTAATGTCCGTTTGCCCTACCGTTTCAGTGCTTCGCTTTTATGGATGTTGTCAACCTTGTTCAATAAAGTTTATTATCTATATTTTTTATTTGTCCGCTAAGATCTTGCTAACTTCTAAAAGCTTCAAGTTGGTTCAATGATGGTTTTATTTTATTTAATTTTTATATTCTCAGGCTGGTTTTAGACTATTTTACTGACCCCTCCATTTCTTCCCTAGATGTTAGCAGTGTTATAAAAAGCTTCTGTACAATTAGGGTTTGAGTGTTTTTTATACTTTGTTGGCTGTGCTTCTCATTTATACATAATACATAAGATTACACCTTTACTTCAGTTATATAAATCAAAAAGAATTTTTTAATTTCCTTTTTATCAAGTTTTCCTTCAATTTAAAATAGAATTATATTGATAAATTTTAAATGTAAAGAATCAAGTTAGTTAATTTTCAATAGGAAATTCTTGGAAACAAATCAAATACATACATCATTTGGCATTGAATAAAAACTCATAAAGTATTTGAATTTGTCTTGTTCATATAATATTTTGTTTAGTTTTCATGATATGATAATAAAATATAATCAAAACCTTATATCTTTAAAGAATGTTTTGCCTGTATTATGTTGTTATTTACCATTTCTTTGATTTGACCTAAATTAAAACAAGAAAATTAAACTTTAAGGTATTTATTATAGCAAAGAATTTTGGCTCTCCTATATACACCTAACTAACATTAACATACACACACATATAGAGACTTCAAAATAATCAAATTCCAATTAGAAAATATGAACCAAAATTCCTCTGACAAATTTGGGCCTTTTCGGCGTGTTTGGCGGTACGTTTTGTACAGAGGGACCGCCGCTGCACGGTGAGGTGGCGGAAACGAGCAGATCAGACTTGCCGCCAGCGAGGATAAAAAGGGCCGGCAATAAAATATTGATATCAAAAGGTAAACTCAAGCGCCGCCGCAAAAATTTCCCTCCTCCTAATAAGTCCTAATGTCTTCCCATTTCCCGCCCCCCTCTCTCAATTTTTCCCTAATTGCCTCTTTTTACACCCCCCCCCCGTTCCCCCTTTCGCAGCCCGTAATAGAGAAGAAAAAAAAGAAAAAAATTGAGGGGGGAGGGGGCGATGGAGAATTGGAAAACATGACGTATTAAATTCTACCTGATGCCGCCATCAAACATTTTTTTCATGCATCTATAATAGAGTTAATATAATTAGACAGTCAATATAAGGACTCTCATTTACACAAACAAAATTTAATGTTTTACCTTCATCAAAAGCTGCGATCAGAAAGAAATCTATAGGTAGTCTGTTAGTAGATTCTTTTTTTTATATCAAATGGTTGGACATGTCTATCTAACAAATAGGCTAACCTATATTAGACTACCCTATCAAGCGTTATAGTAACACATTTTTTCAAATATGTATGTTGAATTTAAGTGTTTAAAAGAAGTTGTAATTGTAAGAAAAAACGACATCACTTATAGTTGATGTTAAATGTTGATTTAACAGCAACAAAAAAATTAACATTGTATATAATCAAAACAATTGATTTTGTGGTGTTTATCATTCTAGAAATCTCTATTGTTTTACCTTTCTCCTTCTATATACATTCGTCAATTTTCTACCTTCTTTCATGCACTAACAAACACACTCACACACATACAAACACACACACACCCACATATAAATTTGTCATGTATAAATCCTATAACATAAAGTAGTAAGGTGTTTTGTCTGCAGCTTAAGATTTCAATAACCACTGAACTTTTTGAGTTCTACATTCTAGGGAAGTTTTACATAGGTCCTGGGATGGTTTTAGGCTATTTTATTTTTAGATTCAAGTGTTAGGATATTTTTCTGTCCTTTAATACTCCTTCGAATACAGAGCCTGTAGCCGCTTGAGGCTCCGCTGCTAATAAATAAAAAACTATAGCTCATTTGTACATGAACTAAAAATTTTAATTTTAGAATTTTTTAAAACAAAATTAAATACCTTCAGAATCTTGAAAATTGTAGTTTTGCTATTATATAACTAGGATCAATCGGTCTTTCGAGAAAATTACTTAATTTACTTAGACCGAATTTATAAACCTTTAGATTTTAAAAATCAGTTTTATAAAATTCATTCTTTTTTCCTGATTTTTTAAAATTAATTTTAGGTTATTTAATATTTGGACAAGTCTTATTAATAAAAAATCAATTTATTATTACTTAGATCTTACACCAGATTAACTCTAACAAATTGAAACTTGTAGCCGGCTAAAATAAAGATCACGTCATCTACCCAATCCCCTCTCCTCCTATTTGATGAACGAACTGACTAATAGTGTTGTCCAAGTTAGCAACCTAAATTGACGACAAATTTTTCCTTGTCATAACATCCACATATATTTTATATCAATTTTAATAAATCCATAAAATTTATCTAATTTTTAACATAGTATGAACTTGATGATTTATTAATTTAAATCGAGACAAAATTTATTTGTTTGTTTATTAATATAAACTTAAGCAATTTAATTTGTTAATGATCTTAGATTATTTTTTATTGAATAGCGTCATTGATTTTAATTACCTTATTTTTACGCAAACTTTTTAACAAGATCTGAAATTAAATGCAAAAAGTGGATGCATGATTTATTGCTGCGGCTGAGGATTATAGCAGCTCTTGTTGATTTATCAGCGGCCATTAGGTCGGTAGTTGCTACATTCTAGAGAAAAATGCGACTGAGCCTTCGAAAGAAATAATTTTTTCCCCCAACTTACACAAATAATCATTTTAGATAGTTTAGATTTAAATTTTTACCACCTATTCACTAACCACTAATTCCACTAACTTTCATATTTTGTAAATTCATAACAAATCTACGTCATATGATTCAAATAGATTGAAGTTTTCTATTAAAATTAAAACCTGTAATACATATTTGCTTAAAACGTAAGAAAGTATTTATTTTAATGTGTAAGTCATGAAAAAGCAAATAACAATGTATTTGTTTTAACACATTTTGAGATCTCATCTTTGGAGATTCCTGAGAATCTTAAATACATTAAAGTAACAGTATCATTATTGCCTTGTATGCCTTGATTTTGAACTGTAGCATAAAAAAAACTGTACCCTAGAAACTATGATTTGCCTTGAACTTAAATTCATGTGCTAAATTCTTTAAAAAGCGCCGCAAATACACAAATGTAATCTTTGGATTTTGAAGAATAATTCATAGTAACGCAGTTACTTTATAATATAGGATCTGTCCGTCAGTGCGTCACAACGTATAATGAATTATTACTATAATAATTGTTGCTTTGATATCGCAAAGGGGGAAAATATTTTTCCAGTATCGCTTCGAAACCGATTAATATCCGGTGGAATAGAACCGGTTTTAATCTTATAATTTTACATTTTTATAACCGCGGAAAGCTGTTTATAATACGTTGCGATAAATATCTATTCTAAATAAAAAGACTTTTTCATCCCAATGATTTATCACATAAATTGACCTTTATAAGAAAAGAATTTTAGAAGTCCTTCCAATTTTATTTGCTGAGAAAATGGCAATAAAACTCAAATCTTTGGCTCCTTCTCCAGAATAAAAGAATTAAGGGGGGTCAAACTCACAGAGGGGGGCGGGTAAATCCCAAGGTCGATATTGTAGACTAATTAATAATGGATTGGCCATTTAGGGACTTGCAGCTATATCTTTATTCTGTATAGAGAAGGGTTGAAGCAAAAAAACCATGACATTTTATATCTAAAATGGACCCTTTTCCGGGTTGAGCTTTCCTTCCCTATTAATGACCGAACCTAGACAATATTAATTCAATAAAAAAAACATTAATTTATGTAAAAAAAACTTAATTTTATTTATCTAAAATCACTCTGAACTCTAATGTATAAGGTTTTAAAAGTTTGAGATATTTTACTATTGTCCAATCACCCCCCCCCCCCCTCCCTTTCTTCTTTCCCTAGCTTTGACCTTTCCGTGTAATAGACTGACCGGAATCAAGTAGACGGCCAGCTGTGTGTTTTGTGGGTCAACTTGGGTTTTCTTGGCGGACAATTTCTCATGGTTCTTGTGTGGCCAATATAGAACAAGGATAAATATATATCAATAAAAACACAGAAGAATTATTTCCATAATTGAGAAAACTTCAGGCTTATTCAGCAAATGTTAAGTTTAAACTGCTGGAAGGTAAGCTTATAGTTCATTACTTGGGATAAAAGTTAATATTATTTGATCAGATAGTTGGTGTATCTAAGGGTTGGTTAATATTGAAATTCTAAAAAGGGACTTTAGTCAATACTAAAGAAGCTGTACCCTCAAAAAATCTTCTCTGTAAAGTTGCGTGTTTGCTAAAAAGCTACTTTATAATAACAAATGTCCAACTGTCCATTAGTTTATCAGTAACTTCCGGAATATTTTTTTGTTGATTCCAATAACTATTTAGAATATGAATTAATTTTGATTTTCTTAGTTATCATAGCATTTTTTTTTTAATTTTAGAACTTTTGATTAATATTTTTGAACCCTCTTCAAAGCATACTTATGCGAAAGACTCCACAAAATAATTTTGTTTAATCTATCAAGGTCCCTTTTACAATTCTAATATCAACCAAATCTGATACCCTACATACTGTGTCTGCATGTGTGGGATCTTCCAAACTTATGACAGTTTTATTACAACATTTTATTTCCTTGTCTCTCTCAATCCACATTCTCGGAATCACTGTGGGACAAAGGAGGGACAAAATATTTATATAAAAAGTATTAAAAGTAATGAATTTAGAAACATATGAAGGAATCATATTCAAAAGAAGCGCAGCAATAACCAGATGGATTATTGGATGTTTATTCTCTTTCTTTATATCCACATATTTTTAATCACTATGGGTCAAAGGTCAAAGGTCAAAAGCAAGAATAAATCGTTTCGTAAAGAAGCGCAGCAATAACAAGCTGGATTGTGGACTGTTTATCCCTCTAACTCTCTACACACATTTACAGTAGTAACGGCCATAGTAAATCATGAAGGAGTCATATAAAAAAGCGCAGAAATAACAAACTAACTGGATTTTAGATGTTTTTTTTCTTCTCAAAATGACTATAAGTTACAAGAGGGACAAAACTGTACAACAATAATTATAGTTTGGTTGTTTCAATAAGAAAAAAATGACTTTAACAGAACGTATTTCTCTATCATGAAAGTAAAATCAAAGTAAAATTTTTACAGATATTACAAATAAATCACTAAATATAACATTAATTTTGTTAGCTTTTTCTATTATGCATTATATTTTACTGCGAGGGCCTGCAGGGCTCTTATAACCCTTGCTTAACCTAAACTAAGCATAATAATACAAGTATGGGGAAAACCGCTTGAGTCTGTCAATTTAATAAGTTGACTGGGTCATTCATGCAGGTGGTCAGACGGAGGAAAGAAAAGACATACCCAAATTACCTAAAAGCAATACTTCTAACAATAATAGATTTATGCCAGATGATACTTTTAGTATATATGATTTTTAAAAGCGAAGCTTTTCTATAATTAGGGTCGGTCCGTCCTTACGTCCGTCCGTCACGGATAGCTTTTTTTTTGTTAATTTAGACATGTTAGAATTGTCCTATCGATTTCAAACTTTGCATGGTGATTCCTTTAGTAGTTAGGTACGATTTAGAAAGCGTAGCAACTCTATAATCATTACCAAAATGTCCGTACGTCCATTTTAAACATGTTGATTTTTTTACTTTTTTAAATAGCTTTTTTCGTTAATTTAGGCATGTTAGAATTGTCCTATCGATTTCAAATTTTGCATGGTGATTCCTGTAATAGCTAGGTACGAGTTAGAAAGCGTAGCAACTCTATAATCATTACCAGAATGTCCGTACGTCCATTTTAAACATGTTGATTTTTTACATTTTTAACAACAAATTTGTATGTGACCTAATTATCCGATTGGTCTGATTTTTGGTATACTGATTCCTGGGACAACAAAGTACAATATTATAAGCGAAGCAACTCTATACAAGTCCTAAAAATGTAAGTATGTCCATAATCATTATCCTGTATCAAGCAGTTTTTCAACAAATTTACTTATGTACAATTTTGCTTTGACTCTTATACAATATTCGCATTCTGATTATTCAGTTCTGACATTATACAAGTGTTAATGTCCGTTTGTCCTACCGTTTCAGAGCTTCGCTTTTATGGATGTTGTCATCCTTGTTTTCCAAAAATCAGAGGCAAATCATAATTAATTCTAGTGTCAGAAAGATTATTATAAGCTTAAATGTGATTTACTCTTAATATTTACCAATAAATTGCGGCAGTAGCTTTAAAGATATTAAGGAGAGCGCCATAATTCCTTCCATCAAGATATGTTTAATGTTTATTGTATATATTGCCTTCTAGATGGTGTTTTATCATTTTCACAATATGTTCCACTTTATCATTGAAGTAAATTAATAGGGGGGGGGGGGGGCATGAGCTATATGTAACTCTGCCCACAGGGCGGAGACCCTGTCCCGATTTTGTTTTGGGTCTTTGAAATCAGCTAATAGCGTCGGAAATAAACAGCATAGTCCCTACAAAAGAACAGAATATAATTTGCTAGCAGACGCAAAGGGTCTTCGCCACTTTGGCATGTAATTGACTAAATTACACACATCTATACTTATACGTTTCTTACTTTATCAAATAAATAGCGGCTTCGCCCCTGGTCTCTAGGGGTTTTGCCCCAAGAGGAAATTTATAAAAAAATAAGTACTTTCTGGTGCTGCCATTTTTTGTGAAGGAACTGCCTCAAAACCATTTTTTTTTTTTTGGGGGGGGGGTTGGGGGTGTCCCATCCCCAAGAAAATAGCTTAAAACCACCACAGGACCAGTAGGTATTTTCCTTGAAGAGTAGAGCCTATTCGGTTCAGCGGTTACCTAGATCTTAAGCTTCAGACAGACGGACAGACATCAAGCTACGTTGTATTATAGATTAGAAAAAGGCATTTTCTCTTTTGCTTGAAGATTAAATACTTCCTGTAATATATGTGCTATTGTACCCTGCGAATATAAAAAAAAACCAGTCGAATATGCGAGTATGCGAAAGTGATAGCACATTTAACTACAATCGGGGACTTTATTCTAAAAAGTTATGAGCTAAATTATAAATAAGATATTTTTGAGACAATTATTTACACATTAAATAATGGAGTGTAATGGATAAAACAATATTTGGCTGGTGTTGACAATAAATCACAAAATATGACTTTCTTTTTAAAAAGCTAATTCAATTTAGGCAATGTTTCCACTATAAAGTTAACTTTTATAGAACGAAGTTACATTAATTTTCTTTGAAATCTTTAAGAGTTTGCTTAACTTCTTACAAGTGTACCCTGTATAAAGGGTAGCTATACTTATATTTATATTTATTATTTATATTATGAGAATTGACCCCCTTTGTCATTTATTTATCTTTGAGAATCGACCTCCTTTGGTCAAGCCTGGGAATTACCCCCTTTAAGATCTTGGAAAGGGCCACCAAGTTAGGTTATAAATCAAATTTGTTCATCTAGCCACTAGAGTTGTAAATTATGATTACTGGAGAAAGGCGATGCATCTCTATAAGTTGGACATTTATATCATACCAGCAAAATTCTCAGTGAAAAAATATTAATAAACTTTTTATACATTTAGACACATGTAATTTTAAAAAAAAATCAATATATAAAAAAACTGGCAAAAAGTGACTGACTTACGTATAAACTGACCATAAACAAGATTATTTTTTAATTTTCAAAATATTCATTGGTATTGTTTTTCATTTTGACAAAATATTTTCGGGTTAGTGAATCTAATCTATTAGAATTTTTACTTGAAAATCTATTAGAACACTTGTATGAAAATTAATTTTATCTTTTAGTTTCTTGACTTTGGGTGGCATTGAAAAAACAAGGATGACAACAACCATAAAAGCGGTGACCAACAAATCAAACAAACGAACGTTAGCAAAAATTAAAATAGATAATTTTCAAAATTAAGAAAAGTTGAATAAAATTCTTACTATTGGGCGCAATTTTAATTATCAGGTGATGATTATAGATTAATTTGACTTTTAGGAATATTTCTTATTGTTATGGGAATTATCATGCAAGATTTTAAGTCAATAAGATGATTCTAATTTGCATAGATTTACAATTACGGAAGGACATACGGACCTCTAAACAAACCCCAGAAATAGAAAAGTTTTGCTAAAAAAATGAAAATTTAAGGGGAATGAGCCGACATTGTAAATCATTACCTTTCTTATCTTTTAAATTAATTAATTGTTCAGGATTAAAATTAAAGAAAATTAGCCACTAATAAACTTTAATTCGCGTTTATTCCCATTTTGCCGCTTCTTCATTTCTATATCAGAGACTAGCTGCCGCACATTTGTAAATGCGGCCTGGCACTGGCTGCGGATTGTGCGGATTTGTTATCAGTTAAGAATCGTATGGCTTTTCTGCAGATAAATAATTTATTTGCGGCTGCAGTTGATGCTTTACCTATATTTAACGAAAGATAATTATGCAGTTGCCAAGCCCTGGTTCAAATTAAGGATTAGAAAAAAGTGTGGAAAATTTTTGACAATATCAAAATATTTGTTAATGAATGAAATGTACTTTGGTTACCGATAATCTAAAATTTAGAAAAATTAAGATCATGGAAAGAAAACGAAGTTGCGGGTTTCGTCGTATTTTCACAGTAGCTTTTCTCCTATTTCTAGCCCCTGCGGGGCAATCATTAACATTTACTTAACCTAACCTAAAATAACCTTTCAAAAGCTACTGTGAAAATACGATGAAACCCGCAACTTCGTTTTCTTTCCATGACTCAAAATTTATTCTAAAACTCCAACGACGCACTACAAAGCTTCTCTGAAAAAATGTAATATATTACTTCATTAAATTACATTGTTCATTTAAACATTAAACTTTAATCCAATACATGTTGAACTACTAGAAGATGATTAAAGTTCCTCAGCAGATTATGACGTCATACGATAGAATAGCCAATGAAAGGCCAGTATGCACTGTAATTGACCATTGGTAAAATTTATGCTGGCCTCTCATTGGTTATTTTATCGTATGACGTCATAATCTGTTGAGGGACTTTAATCATTTTCAAACTACTATTACTAATTTAAAAGAATGTATGTAAGCCTTTTTGTTCATTAAGATATATATTACCATCGTCCAATTTTACAAAAGGACTATTTTTTTGTATTTATATAGGGGTAGAATATGTCAAATTCCCAAATTGTATCTGAAAAAATCCTTCTTTCGGTCCAAAATTCGTTTTAATTTTTTCCATAAAAATGGATTGGATATAAAAATCTGGTGCAACATCCAAGTAATAGCATATCGATTTTAATAAAACTAAAATATAATGTGATATGTTATCGGTCCTCAATTCCCTGTTTTAGAGTCCTGGGGGCTAGGGGCACAGCCGCTAGTACAAAGTAAGACAGTGTAACATTGTATACAAATATATTAATATTATCAAAGATTTTAGGACAGATAAGAATAAGGTGTCAATGACATAAAGGCTTACACACACACATACACACACACACACATCCACACACCCACACACACTTACACTAATACACACACACGCACCTACACTAATGCACACACACACACATACACACACACACACACACACACACACACACAGGAACTAATAATATTACATTTTATTTATTTACATAACAAGAACGACAGCAGAGCTACAAAAGCGAAGCTCTACAAATCAGACCGCGCTTTTGCAATTAAAGAACCACAGTCTTCTAAAGATGCAATTGTTATAGAAATAACTGGTAGTGTCAAGGGGCTGCGGTTTGGAAGGAAATTAGCTCAGTTAATTAATGCCTAAATTAATATACCTATTCTATATATATATATACTAGCGGCTACGCCCCTAGAAGCCTTTAGTGGCACTTTAAATGTTTGGTTTTTTGTTGCGTTCAAGTTTCTACGATATGTTGCGTAATAGTCTCTTTATACGATACCTCGCAATGTTACGTAGGAGTCTCTTAAATAAAAATTTCGATTTATTATTATTTCTCTTGGGACGGTGGTGGTACCCTCCTACAACATAGTCATAAATCTTCCCGGGACCTATGAGAAGCTACCCTGTTAAGGAGAACCCGATCGGTGCAGCGGTTAGCGAGATCCTTCGGTACAAACAAACACACAAACATCCTGTTACTTTAGTATAGGGATATATATTGCATACGTAGATCATTTACTTATAAATTGATACTCTGTTCTAATATATCTATTCTATAAACATAAATATATTTATTATATGTGTAGTTTGTGGTGTGCATTATTTTCTGCTCATGTATCTTTTACCATATCATAAGAGCCGCATATTATTACAACAGCACTAATTCCTTCTCTTATGATTTACTTTAATCATTAGATACCCCCATTTATTTATGTACTAATAGCGGCTGCACCACCCAGAGGCCTATAGGAGCACATTAGGTAGAGGGTTAATTTAACCTATAGCCTTAAAATGATTATTAACCTTCGGTACAGACAGTTACACAGACAGATAAACTCATGGACATCCATTTACTTTTATATAAGGATTGTAATTTTTTTGCGAATATGCAATAGTATAGATATGCGAATATGTTGCAGTGAACGCCCACTATGGATTGTTTATAAAGGGTGTAAATACCTTTATCACTTATGAATTTTGTCGCTATCTTTATTATTGCTTCATGAATGATATTATTACTTGCAAAGCGTCTCTACAAGTCAATTCTGTAAAAACGTTTGCTTGTCCGTAACGCAACAATTTCCCATTTTCAACCATTTAAAAAAGTACACGATTTTAAGATATATTTCGACCTTAGCAATCATTTTCAATTTATTTTGTCTCTTGTAGAAGTGAATCAAGCAATATTAGCTTGGTCGTTTTCGTAAAAAGTAAACAATTGAACTTGTTTAGTTTATCTTTGCCGGATTTTCAAACTGTTTATTTAAATTAATTGAAAATAAGGAGGGTTTTTTTTCAATGACCATCCACTGGCCCTGTTTGGCCATACCAAATGTGCCAAAATCCATCGGGAATTCCAGTTTCCAATATGACCTAACTTAACCTAACCTAAAGTGATAAACACAACAATAAAAACTACACCTTCCTTTATTTTCAATTCATAAAAAGATTAAGAACTGGGGGCTAATTTGTGCTTTACAGGCATTTGAAGGGAAAGCAATTCTTATCGCAAAATAAAGTATGACTATAGTCTTATGTTGGAGTTGCACATGTGCTCCCAAGAAAGGCACATCTTATTTTGAAGTGTGTAATTAGATCTATGTCAAAGTATATAATGATCTAATAGCTCCTAACATAGTATATTTTCAATATTGCATAACCCTCATCTAACTAAGTGATACAAATAAAAATAGTGCAACCAAGCATTTGACCATCAATGCATAGATAAAAGACAATTTTCTATATTTTTTCATCATATTCTATAATATTATTAAAAATTATCCTCAGCAAGAATGTTTAATAAGATCACAAGAAATATTCTTGAAAAAAATAATATGTCTAATGATGTTGACATAGAGTCACTAACTACAGAGTCTAAAGATACCAAAACTGCCCCTAAAAATGACTCTATTAAATCAGTAAGAGCAAGTCTCCAAGAAGCTCTGAAGGTAATATCTTTACTCCAAGACAGAATTACTGCCCTAGAAAAGGTCAACAACAACACATCTACAGATAAGTGTTCTACTTGTCACTCAGACATAAAAAGAATAAAAGATATCCTAGGTATCAACGACGCCCCCAAACCCAACTGCACACTCAACTCTCACAATTCTGAACCAGAACTTGCTAAGATCCACAAAGCCAGACACATTGTGAACATAGGTGACCTCATTCATGTCGACAAAATCACGTGGAAATATGGAGGAAGCCACAGTGAACAGATTATGGCATTGTTTGGTAATAGCCAGGCTATAGTGAAAATATATCAATTAAAGCCTAAAGTTGTGAATGGGAAATCCCTTTATCCAGTGAATATATACTTCAGTTCTGAAGTTGCAAGTGATAAAGCTATCTCAATACTGAAATCTGTTTGTGACAAGGCTGGTAAGAGAATGCCAACTGTTCAATACGCCCTAACAGGCTTCCCAACACTACAGAAACGTGTCAGAGATGTTTCTTCTATTCTCAGCTTGGCAAAACAGAACAAAGAAATTACTGCCTATTCTATTATGAATTTCTCTATGGCTAAAGACAAATCCATAATCCCACTATATTCTGTTAAAGTTACTGAGAATGGACCATGGAGCAAGTATATAGAGAGTCGAACTATCAACCCAGACAGCGCAAGCAACGGACATATATTTCAGGAAAGCACTAACACAGAGGAAGCGCAGATCCACATTCAAACATTGACTGGAAAGATTATGGAACACATTCAGTCATTAGACCGCACAAACACTTCTATCAACCCTAAAAGGAACATCCAACAGAAAACTAACAAACACAACACTCCCTCAGATTCTGTGGACGGCATCAACAATTATCAAAACTCTAACCCTTTTATCAACAGTACTCATCAAAGTAAACGCGGACGCTCTTCCTCTTCTAGCCCATTTCTCCATGCCACAAAAAAACAGTTTTACAATATTCCCTCCAACGATCATCACAATACCTCCCCCTTTCTATACTCTCCACCACAGCAAACACACATCTCCACATCCCCCCCTCCCCTCCAACAATTATATCCTATCACAAGCGTTCCTACAGTAACACAGCACCCCAGTCTAGCACCAGTCCACCTACACACTGGCATAGCCCCGCAGGGATACAACCACAGCAACTTCCAGACACACCAACAAACCTACAACCAACAGCAAAATCCAGGCCTAACTTATAATAGCTACAATGTGTAATATGATGATTTAAAATGTAGAATATGTTTTTACATAAGTTGCATTTTTAGGAGAATCTTTCATTGATTTGCCTTTAAATTTTTGGCTGTTGTCCAAAGCCAATTCTCATATTTAAATTTGGACTAAGAATTTCAAAAGTTTGGCTTTTGATTCCCTTTTTTATAGGAACACTCATTGTTTGTTTCTTCCCCCCCCCCCCCCTTCTTCTTATTATTATATAGTTATATTATTAGTTTTAAGTTAAGATTAGAATGCAATTTGACTCCTCTTTTAACATAAGATTTGTTAACTGTCGTGGTCTAGGGCTCCTCTCAAGTAACAGCAAAAGGCATAGACTAAATAGGATTTCACACAAAATCAAAGAACTGGAATACTCCAATAATGGCATACCTTCCTTATATGCTCTCTTAGAAACAAAATTAAAACCTAGCAAAAATACCCCAAATCTCCCAAATAATTGTAGTTACATCGGGGAAACGTCAGGAGGAAAAGGAGGGATACTATTATATTCTCATAATAGCTTGGAAACTGAAAATTTTAAAGTAATTTCATCAAAACATGCATGTTACATTAGACTGAAGATAAAAGAAAAATATATTGAGAACATTATAGTGTATCTCCCATGCGACATATTGGAGTGTTTTACTGTTCTTTCTGAAATCGAAAAATTCATTGTAAACAATAATATAAGCAATTTTTGCATATATGGTGATTTCAATATATCATTTGATTCACCTCACCATTCTTGTAAAGCTAAGCGGTTACAAAAATTTCTAAGCAAATTTAACTTGTTTGATCTAGCAGACAAATTAGGCAGTAATCATGCATATACTTGGTCCACTATTCGAAATAAAAAATTACATACTAGCAATATAGATCATTTTTTTGTCAATTTCGATGGTTTTACTTCCATAAGATTTGAGCACAATAGCTTTAGTGACCACATGCATGCGACAGTTAGCTTTAAAAAACCATACGTATATACATCTCCTAAATGGAAAAATTATTTATTTCGAAATAAGGACTTTACCTCTATGCTAGAAAAAAAAGCTACTGAATTTTTGTTCGATTACGCAGATCCCGGCATTTTATTAAAGTCTAAAGAATTTTATGTTGAAAACCCAACTTGCTTAGATAATGAAATGTCATTTAATAGCCTCGAGTATAAAGATACAACTGCTTTTTTTAAACTTCTGAAGCATCTTAAAAATGAACATGATCGTTTTTTCTCTAAATATAAACTGAAAAATTTTCATAAAACACAAGAATTTAACAAGCAAGTTAACATGTTGTATGAAAATTTAAGTAGATTTAATTCCAGAGATACATTAAATCAAATCCAAAATCTAGTAAAAACCCAACAAGATTATTTCAAAGGTCTAGTTTTTACACAAGCGGAATTTAAATATATGCAAAGATTAAAAGTTGATGGGGCAAACAATAGCTATACATTTAAACATATTCCAAATCTTAAGAAGCAGAATTACAAATTAAAAATTGATGGTAATACAGTAACATGTCCCCATAAACTAGCAAATATATTTGCAGAAAATCATGCCAAAATTGTGTCCCCTGAAAACATCCCCCCCTCTGAATTAAAGGGTTTACTAGAGGACTATGATTTGACATTAGATGAAATATTTCCGCAAATTAAAAGTCTTACTTCTCCTTATTCTACATCTATTGAGTTTAAGAATATAATTAAGTCTATGAAAAACTGTTCTGCCCCAGGAATTACTTCAGAAACAAAAATTCTATTTGAGTTCTTAATTAATATTTTTCCAAATTTTATAACAAGAGCTTTGAATAACTTATACAATATCGACATTGATCAAAGCCCCTTTAAATTCATAAAAGATAGAAATATAATTTTCATTGCCAAGAAAAATAGTGACCTTTTGTCACCTGACGACTATCGTGGCATAGCGTTATTGGAAACTGTGTATAAAATTCTGTCTAAGGCACTGAATAAAAAACTTAATGTCCATCTTCATAAAATTATTCATAGTCAACAATTTGGCTTTGTTCCTAACAGAACAATGTCCAATGCATCAATTAACATTACAGCCGCCATAAACCACATTGTTAAAAAGAAGGACAATGCTCAAATCATTGCACTTGATTGGTCACGTGCCTTTGACACAATTTTACCCTCAGTTATTGACTCAATCTTATTGCATATATTTCCCAATGGTAGTTTTGCAAAAACGTTTAATCAACTTACAAATAACGGTAGATTTAGAGTAGCTATAAAAGGAACATTCTCCAAATTCTACAAGTTAAAAAGGGGGTCAGCTCAAGGTGACCCACCCAGTGGAAGTAAATTTATAATTACAAACCATATATTTATAAGATGCTTAATCAGCGAAAAATTAAAGCATATTTTCTATAAGATTGGAAAGAAACATACCAAACCTAAAAGTTTTGCTGATGATTCTATTTTAATTTCTCAATTGAAGACAAATAAGGATGTTAATGATTTAAAACAGTTATTGCACAAACTTGAGAAAGGTATCGGGCTTCATATAAACTTTAGTAAGACAAAAATTTTAACCCATGGCACCTTCCCCCCCGATCTTGCTTCTATAGGGAAAATTGTCGACAAACTTAAACATCTTGGAATTTACCTCTCCTTTAATCAAAATTTAGCAAGAATTCATACTTATGATGAATTATGTAGTAAACTTGAAAAAAAAGCAAAGTCAATTCCTCTAAAAAGCAGTTATAATTTGATTAAAAGACGCAATCTTTGTAGCCATTTATTATCAGCCTGTGCTTACCATGTATACAGAATTTATCCCCCTGACGAGAAATATTGTAAATCAATTTGGAAAATTATTTCAAAGTT
The DNA here is from genome assembly GCF_053477335.1 of Acartia tonsa. Classification (NCBI taxonomy): domain Eukaryota; kingdom Metazoa; phylum Arthropoda; class Copepoda; order Calanoida; family Acartiidae; genus Acartia; species Acartia tonsa. The sequence goes on along the minus strand of NC_137264.1, from coordinate 43,788,951 downwards.
TTTATGGTCTAGTAGAAATCCTGATGGAAAAATATCATACAGATATAAAATTTCACAAAATCGTATAGAACAAGATTTCACTCAGGGTGGTTTGAACTTTCTAAAACCTGACACCCAAGCATTTTCAATATGGTTAAATAGTTTTATGAATTGTCTAAGATTTTCTTCCCAACATAATGATACTACCATTAGCTTAATTTTAGAACATAAACATCTAAACATTCAAGCAATGTTACCTACATTTAGTTATAAAACAATAATTGAGCATCAAAATTTCTTTAAGAGTCTTTATCCATGTGCAGGTGGTAATTATTTTCATAAGCTAAGTGAGTTTTTTTATGATTTAGAACATGAACCATCCACGTTTTTCCAATCCCCCATTATTTCATCCAATTTTGCTAATATTTCAACACCTTTTAATAAACACGATGAAAATATATTACTTAAAACTAAGAAGCTAACCATCGCTTCCATATTTGAAACAAGAAAAATTGATGAAAAAGTATTGTTTTTGCCATGCATAAAATCTGATCTATCGAATATAATTAGAGATGTTTCTTTAATAAATAAATTGAGTAAACTAGTAGAGTCAACAAAAACAGCTTTTCCTAGAGATTGTGTGTTTAGCATGAAGAGAGCAAAGCAACTTTTGATTCCAATTGGAACAGTTTTTTTAAAGAACAAATCTGTATTTTCTCTCCATTTTAAACTAATTCATAGAAATAAAAACTCATGTGAGCTACCTGCACTAAAAACTAGAGTGAGTGATAAGTTATATATTCCAGACAAAGAAATGCTTTCTATGTCGTTAAAAAAAATATTTAGCATGCCAATTATTTTATATTATAAAAATTTTATCCTTGAACAAATGAACAGAACATTAAATAGTAAAAATAAACTATATAAATTTAAATTAACTGATTCAAATTTATGTTCAAAATGTAATATAATAAGTTCAACAGAACATGCCCTCTATTTCTGTGTGTTTCCTACCTATTTTATACATAAACTTGCATTATTTCTAGATTATGTTCTAAATGATAGTAAGCCAGAATTCATCTTTTTAAAAGAAAACTTTTACTTATACAATATGTTTTATGAAGGCTTTTCAAACGATTTCTATCTACAATTATCCCATTTAATTTTAGTTGCAAAAGATAGATCTTTAAAAATAAGCATAGAGGACGATTTCATTAAGTGGGATGACAACAATTTCTATGCACACTCTATTCTTTTATCTCAATTTACTTGTAAACTCCTTCATAATGCTGGCTTGAATAACAATATAATATATGATTTTATTAATTTCATATCAAACTAAGCCTAACATACACATTGTTTCTTTTATTCGTTCTATGTGGATCGATTTATGTCTTAATTTTATCTTTTTATTATTATTATGTTTTAACTATGTTTGTATATTATTTCGTATTGGAATAAATATTTAAATTCGAAAAAATAGTCTTATGTTGATATAATTGCAGCACATAATTGTTATCGTCCCTGTTGATTTGGGTGGGCCCTTATTACATACAATAGCTGGCTTCTTTTGTTAATTCGACACCTTCTTCCTATCTGCTTCATATCAACACGTGCTCTTTGATTGTTAACAACATAGGTGCAGGTTACAGGGAGAAGAAAATGGAAGATAAACTAATTTCAACCTCCAATTTAGCTTGGATTTGCAGACAAAATTTTATGATTGCTGTGCAGTACATTTGGGGAAAGAAGGCATTTGACTGAAAAACAAGTTGTTACACAAAGTTCTATGAAGACGTTCTCTAACTCGATTGCTTAAAAACTGTTGGTACTTTTTAAAATCTTGATCGTTTGGTATGAAACTTATAATTCTTTTTAAACAGAGCTGGATCTTTAAATCATTTCAATAGTGCGCCAAATCGGGGTGCGCCGAATTTTAGCCAATCACAGCGCGGCATTTCGTAAAATGATGTGCTCTCATTGGTAAAAAGATGGCTCACCCCGATTTGGCGCACCATTGAAATGATTTAAAGATCCAGCTTAGAAGGAATTATTTTGTCTATCATGATTCGTAATTATATCAATTTATTGTTCTTTGTCTTATCCCTTAGGATCACTGAGTTGGTTGTTATTACTTTGCTTATTATCGACGATATGAGTATTGTTTATTATTTCTTACAAATGATTTTTATATAAATAATCAAAAAACAAGGATGACAACATCCATAAAAGCGAAGCACTGAAACGGTAGAACAAACAAACACTTGTATAGTGTGTGAACTGAAAAATCAGAATATAAAAGTATAAGAGTCGAAGCAAAATTGTAAGTAAATTTGTTGAAAAACTGCTGAATATAGGATAATGTTTATGGACATAAAAACATTTTTAGGACTGGATTATAGAGTTGCTTCGCTTATAATATTGTTCTTTGTTGTCCCAGGAATCAATATACCAAAAATCAGATCAAACGGATAATTATATCACATAAAAATTTGTTGTGAAAAAAGTAGAAAAATCAACATGTTTAAAATGGACGTACGGACATTCTGGTAATGATTATAAGTTGCTACGCTTACTAAATCGTACCCAACTACTACAGGAATCATCATGCAAAGTTTGAAATCGATAGGACAATTTTAACATGCCAAAATTAACGAAACGAGCTATCTCTCTGTGACGGACGGACGGACATACGGACGGACGGACCGACCCTAATTATAGAAAAGCTTCGCTTTTAAAAATATATGGAAAGCTCTTTATAGTGACTATAAAAAGGGGTTAAAGTAAAAACTTTTTTTCTGTAGTATTCCGAATAACGTCAATTTAAAGAGTCCATTATTCTAATGTGACGTCATTAGGGATTTTTCGGCCAAAAGTTTTTTCTCCCCCTTTTAATATGCACTATAAGAATAAAGAGATTCGAGATATGCCCCATGAAAAAAAAACGGATTTCATACTTTATTCTTTGACTGCACCGTTCTTCCAAAAATGTTTGACAACCCTAAAAATCAAAAAGTGGGTGCGAGCATTAAGCACGCACCTAGATAACTTTTTAAAATATGTCCAAGATCTTTTTTGCATACCCCCAAAATATGTGTACCCAACCATTCCCACACTTGTGAGAACATGTCTAATCCTTTTGAACGTCTGTCCGTCAGTAAGTCCGTCCTATTGTCTCAAATTTTCTCAGACTTTTCAACAAATACATTCAACCATTCTGTACCAACAAGGATAATTATGTTCATAGGTATTATCAAGATAAGAACATTATTTTTAAAAAAAGAATAAAATCTAACAATAGTTCCTACTGCTGCTATGTCAGGTGCGCGACATGAATAGTTAGAGTAGTGGGAATGTCTTGGTCCATAAACAGGCGCAACTCATTACCATGCGTGTTTCGGAACTCTCAGAAAAGGTTGTGAAATCAAAGAGTTGGTTGTCTGTTTGACGTTACTTAACTTAATATCCTTGGGTAAGTATCGCATCCCATTACAAGCGGATGATCCTCTGAATTCTCTTGATAATCACTAAAAAATCAAAGAAGAATCCATCACTTACGAGGTAAGTATCTATGATTTATTTTGTCAATAAATCACTTATGATAATATTTTAGTTAAAAAGCCTTTTTTATTTCATCGATTAAAATTCTTCATATTCATAGATAGCAGTTATCATCATTTCTTAAGGTTAGTTCAGACAGATAAACGTACGGACATGCCCTAGTCACAGAATAGCTTGCTACGCTGCGCAACCAAAAATAATCCTCTAAACGTGTCATATATTCAAAACCTTTTCTTTACCTAAGTAAAAAATTGAATGGGTCAAAGGCGCCGCGCCAAAACATCTAAATCAAGTTTAGAAACAAAGGTGGGTTGACAGGACGAGAGGACAAATATCTTTTACGCAGCGCATCTACTATACATTTAGGATGTATCTGTTCGGCTGTTAAAGAAATTTGTTTATTAAATTATCATATCCAGTACAAACCTTCATTATAGTTACTATAACGATAAGGCATGATCTTCACAAGAAAATCAAGTCATTCATAACTAAGCTAATACTAAAACTGATGATGATAACAGGGATAATTAGACATAAGCTTGGAATTTCTGTAATCATATTACCCCATAGATATTATCCTTATACTAAAGTAACAGGATGTTTGTTTGTCTGTGTGTGTATCTGCGTAGAAGCTTGAATTTAAGAGCTGATAACATAGACAAATTTTTTCTCAAATTAGATATTTAAAATAAATTAAAAACATTTAAATGCCACTAGAGGCCTCTAGGGGCGTAGCCCCTAGTACAATATAAAGTAGTAAGGTTTTTTTTCTGAAGCTAAAGATCTCAAAAATTGCAGATCCGAAGAGGTTGTAATTTTCAGGAAGCTTTATATATGTACAGGGGTGGTTTTAGGCTATTTTCTGATCTCCACCACATTCCCAAAGAGGCTATAGTCAAAGCAAGCAGTAAGTATATATTTTACTAACTAACTTATTGAGCTTCGATTTTATGGATGTTGTCATCCTTGTTTTTGTGTATGACCTTAGCCAATGTCGATCATATGTTTGTGTTTAAGTTTGAGGAAAAAATTTGGAGCAAGGATCTAAAAGTCTCCTAATTTTGCCCATTTTTCTAAATTCGACAGTTGACTTTTTTTAATAGTCAATATAACCAAAGGATCTATTCCTTTTTATAATGTGATCAGATCATGATCTTTTTTTATGGCAACATTAAACAAAATTATTTTTTTACTTTTAGGTGATTAAATTTACTCAAATGCCTTCTACTGTATCATTCTTTTTAACAAAAAAATAACTTTTTATGCACCTAGAAAATTCGTATTTTGCAAAGGTTTAAAGAAAGAGTCCACAGAAACGTAGATAAAAAGTCAAATGTGTTGACATAGGATTCCTTAAATTTTTGCACCAATCGGACCATTTAGGAGATCTAATGGTCAGACACATACAAACATAGTAAAGAAAATCAAAATTAGGAAACTTTTGAAAAAGGCCAAAAATGTAAAACTACTAATTTAAAAGTGCGCAAAGCTCGTGGAAGTCAAACAAGAACGATAACGTCCAATAGTAGCGAAGCTGTTTGAAATTTTTACAAAATTTACGGCCAAACATAGAGAAAGTAAAAAGAAAAAAAGACATATTAAAAGAAAAAAAGACATATTGACAGAAAAAAGACTGAATTATAGAAAGACTGAAGAATAGACAGACTTAAGGATAGACAGACTGAAAGATAGATAGACATACGAATTGACAGACAGAAGGATAAACAGACAGATTGACAGAAGAAAGATTTATAGACGGAAGGACACTCAGACAGATAAAAGAACAGCAGATAGACAGATGTTCATACGGATAGACAGAAGGACAGACAGTTAGACAAAAGAGCAGACATACAGACAGAATAAAAGACAGATAAACAAAGGGACAAATAGACAGACAGAAGAAAAAACAGACAGACAGAAGGACAAACAGACAGAAGGACAGACAGACAGAAGGGCAGACAGACAGAAGGACAGATAGACAGAAGGACAGACAGACAGAAGGACAGATAGACAGAAGGACAGACAGACAGAAGGACAGACAGACAGAAGGACAAACAGACAAATGGGTAGACAGACTGAATTATAGACAAACTAAAGGTTAGACAGACTGAAAGATAGACAGACATACGAATTGACAGACAGAAGGATAAACAGACAAACGAATTGACAGACAGAAGAATAAACAGACAGATTGACAGAAGAAAGATTTATAGACGGAAGGACACTCAGATAGACAGAAGGACAGAAAAGAATACTTATATAATAGCTTCGCTACTAAAAATGGCGGGTACTTAAAAAGACAAATATTTTAGAATTATCTTTTTCAGGAATCCTTTTTCGGCCTTTTTACTTGTATATTTTTTTAAAAAGCGCATCTATTCTGTACCTAGCATATGAATTACGTCCGTACGTCACTTCTTCGAGATTTTTTTGGAAATTCGCTCCATCTTCCTTGTTTATTGATTAGTTTAGATAAATTTAAAAAAAATTCTGTGTTTGTATTTTAAGATCTCGCTAACCGCTAGACCGACATGGCTCTCCTTTTCAGTGAAGCTTTGTTTAGTTCCAGGAGAGGTATGTAAGTATTTTAGATGAAGGTTTATCCACACCCTCCTAAGAGAAATCACTATTGAAAAATCACCCCTTTAAATCTTGTTTTTACTTTTTTTTAAACTAAAATGTATTGTGGAATGTCCACTAAGAGATATAAGTTTTCCGGAATTTTAATGTAGGGAGTAGATTTGAAATCTGCATCAAATTTTAAGGATTTTTTATAAAATTCGTTTTTTGTATAATTCTTTATCTAAAAGCGGAAATACAAATTAAGTTAAATAATTTTGGCATCTGTGATTGGTGGATTTAAAAAATCTGCGCTCTGATTGGATGTCGTACATCATTCAACCAATTAGAGCGCAGGTAGTTTAAAATCCACCTATCCTATTGGTCAAAATTAATTAACTTAAAATGTATTTTCGCTTTTAGATAAAGAATTTTACAAAAAACGAATTTTATAAAAAAATCCTTAAAATTTGATGCAGATTTTAAATCTACTCCCTACATTAAAATTCCGGAAAACTTATATCTCTTAATGTCCACTCCCTCCTCTTCTCTTAAGTGCCCTAAGAGGCCTCTAGGGGCGTAGCTGCTAGTATGTCTACATAACGTACTTGTTGTTTTTGCTGCGCTATTGCTGGACATAATTGTCCTTGTTTGTTTATGTATGTATTTTTAATGTGTGTATTGAAAGGTTTTTAAGCAGAGACAAAATATTCAAAAACCCCGCGAAAAAGAGAATAAAAAATATGAAAGTCTAATTATTATATTATATTTGTTTTCTTTTTTTAGTAAACTTCTTTCAGTAATAATAGCCAATTCAAAATTTGAAAACCTACTTCCCACTTTAAACAGAAACTGAGACATCCTTGCCCTTCCATCTCAAATTCTTTTTATCAACAAAATACCAATTGAACTTATTTTGTGTTTATTATATCCAAAATAGTAACTATTTTTTGTCTGAAGCTTAGGTATGGGATGCATTTTTAACGGAAGCTTTACAAATGACATGAGATGGTTTTAGGATATTTTTCTGAACTCCCATGACCTCCTCTAGAGGCTAGAAGCGAGGAAACTAGTTTAGCAAAAGGAGGGTATGGGCACAACTACCAAACCCCCTTAAAATTATTTTAAATATTTTTAAAAGTTAAAAAATTTCCAATCTATAAAACTATTTGTACTAATTGTAAGTTATGTATATTTAAACATTTGTGTTACTCTTGTTGTTAATGTCTCTTTTTGTCGCACTCCGCAATTTTAAAAACATTTCTCAATTTTTCAACAACTAGGCGGGTGGTTGGGAGTTCAGGGACACAGTGGCATTTTTATGTAAACTTAAGTTTCTCATTTTTTCAATGTATCAAACAAAATTAAATTTAAGCAAAATAAAGGCATATATTTAATTAAAAAAGGATAAAAATTATCTAAAATCAAATGTAATTGATTCATAGATGATGTTTTTTTTTACGATACCTGACAAACATGTATGACTCTAAAACGTCTTTTTATGGTTATATTTGGCTAAAACCATTCCTTTTTTCCAGTAGTTTTAATTATTAAATACACTGGAAATTTTGACTTTTTAGAAGTATCATAATCTATGAATATCTGTGTATTTGATGGAATGGCTAATAAATTTTAAAACTTGTTATAATACTGATGTTTTTTTTTAGCTTAACAAGCATAGCAACTCAGTATTCATTCTACCATATCACTTGATAAAGAGATGTATCAAGATTTTTGAACATTTAATAACTCCCTTTTTCCTACTGTGGAGTCAGAACATTTTGGGAGATAAAAAAGTAAGAGGTAAATTTTTGTTGAAAAATGGTGGCTTTTTTTTACACCACGTGTTAACTGGCCATATTTGTCAACCTTTTGGCTCTCAACATTCCAGGGCAGGGAAAGAACCTTTGAAAATAAATTTTAAAAGGAACATATCACGAAATATACGCATACCATTATAATATTGAAAACAGTATTTGAAAATAGCAAAAAAAGAAACATATTTGCAGGGTTTTTCTATAATGAATTTGTAAATTAATTTCTGTTAAATATTTGTTCTAAAGGCTTTGATATAGCTTTAATTATTTTCGTCTAAACATAACATTAGCTAAATTTTGAAAATTTTATTACAGTGCGGAATGGAGTATATGCTTTTAAGGGAAAGAAAACTTTAAAAAGTCTTTCTTTCAGATTGTACTCAATAGATACTACTTACTCCACATAGAGTTACAGACGTACGGATATTATGAATTATTATGTAGTTTCGCTACTTAAAGAAAACTGTATAATATGGCTAGGATCTAAAGGAATAAGGCAATGGCTAATAAATCAATGTATATCCCCAATTATGATAAAAAAAATTGCCACTTCTATAGATCACAATTAGTGGTTAAAACTAGAGTTGGGCCGGATATCTGGCCAACGTTCTATATCCGGCAAATTACCGGATATCCGGCCGGATATCCTGTAACCGAATAATTTTAATATCCAGTATTTAGTCGGATATTGAAAATGGCCGGATATCCGGCCCAACCCTAGTTAAAACGTTTGGACACTCAACTTAAAGAACCAATCAATCAAAATTGAATAGAGTCCCCAAAGTTGTAAAGCCATACAACTTTAGGGACTATTGTAATGAACACCCCAATGTCCTCTGCCTCCGTGATAATATATTGAAGCTAGTTATATTTTGATTTGGGTGTATCTGTCTCAAGGGACCAATTGTATTCCCATTCACAACTATATTTATTCTGTGCAGTCATAAGAAAGGGAATAGTAATCTTGCAGCAGAAGAATTTCAGGTTCGAGTCTTGACCATATCCTTACAATGAAGTAACAGGATGTCTGTTTGTTTGTTTGTCTGTCTATTTTGGGGGAGGGTACCACCACCGTCCCAAGAGAAATCGCTCCTAGAAAAAATTACTCCCCCCCAAAAAAAAAAATCTATTTAAAAAAATAGGGTTTGGAATTCAACTCCCCTTTCAAGTGCCCCCTAGAGATTTAGGGGCGTAGCCGCAAGTAATCCATATATAGAAGTAACAGGATGTCAATCTGCGAATCAGTGTGTAGCGAAGGATCTCGCTATCATCTAAACCGATATGGTTCTCCTTTACAATCAAGCTTGTCATAAGTCTAGGTAAATATTATCACTATTTTGGGGTTGGTTATCACCACCCTCACAAGAGAAATCGCCCCTAGATAGATATTAACCCCCAAAGTTGAAAATGAGCAGGAGTCGACTCGACATAAGTGCCCCTAGAGGCGTCAAGCGGAGTAACTACTTGCCAAGTTACTACCTTCAAAATTCATAAAATTATCATTTTTGAAATTAGAATGATAACAATTTCCTTTTTCCCTGATAATCACTACATATTTATATTCTTTGCATTGCATTGGGAGAACAAAATATACACAGGGTGAGAAGTGACATTAAATTACACTGGTACCCAAAGTTTTATAACCATGTCAGATAGTAAACTTTGGGTACTTTATTGAATTTTGATTTGGTGGTTCAAAAAAAGATGTGTCTAAACTTTTAAGATTAAATCTTAATCTCCAGATAGGGTAATTTTGTTTATAATCATTTTGGAAGTTTATAAACTTATTTTCTTATCCCTTAAAATCCCTGACAAATACATGTTGACAAGGACAATCAATATTCAGAAAACAAGGATGACAACATCCATAAAAACAAAGCTCAAAACTAGAAAACTCAAAGAATAACGTTAGGGATATAATCTTATAGCAGAGTAGATTTTAGATATTGTGACAAAAAATGGAAAATAATAGTTATTTCTCGCATCGTATTATAAACAGCTTTCCGCGGATAAAGAATGTACAATCATAAGATTAAAACCATTTTTAGCCCCGAGGTGCCGAAGGCACCGGCTAAAAAAACTGGTTTTAATCTTATGATTGTACATTTTTATATTCGTAGAAAGCTGTATATAATACGATGCTATACATAGTTTTTTCGTATGGATGAGAACCGCTTTCTATCCACCGGATTCGAATTAATACGAGAAATATATTTTTGAATGCCCTGAGAGGCCGAAGACTTTTACTTTTTTCCATAGAACCATATTGGAACCAGTTTTTATCCAGCTGAAATTAGATTTAGAGCCGCAATTTAAAATATTTTTTACTCCAACTTAAAAAGTATCAATGTGGTTAAATACAAGAATTTTTTTTTCTAACGTTGGAAATATAAAATCAAAACTATATAAAAGAAAATTTAAGATATGATTATCTTTGTTGCTAAAAATCGTAAAGTTACCCAAGTTAGCTTGGGTAGAGTTTTACATCAATGACCACTAACTAATGTCCTTGATCTCAAAGCAAAGGACATTAGAGGTGCCAGAACTTTTCACTTCACTTCATTACAATTTTTATAAATTTCAGAATTGGTTTGAACAAGCATTTTAAAATATTCTTGCTGTTGTTGTATAAGCCGATTGATTTCCTTACTAGCCTGGCCACAATTTATATTTGAATCAATCATATCATAAAGCACATTAATTTGTTTGTCAAATTCTTTAGTCTTGTTATAAGATTTGAACTTTAATTTAGAAAAAAATCTATCATGCGCTTTTTTGAGATGATTTATTAAATCAAATTAAATTGTGCTATTTTGATGTTCTGAGCTTACATATGTAAAATTGAGAGCCCTCTTACTAGATGGTTTACCAAACAACTTTACTTATAAAAATTTTAGAAACTCAAAAAAACAATGTTCAAACTTGCTGGTTGATAATGAATTGATTGATTGTCCAAAGAAAATAGCCAACATTTTTGGTGATTTGCATGCACAACTAGTGTGCCCAAATGTTATGCCAAATTCGAATTTAGATGAATTACTTAATTTTTTTGATTTAAAGCTTTATAATATGTATCCTAAAATTAAGCATTTAACGAATCCATATTCAACAACAGGTGAATTTAGAAAAGTAATCAAGAGCATGAAGTCAAATAGCATGCCTGGTCCAACTTCACAACCAACACAATTATTTGCTTTCTTGCTTGATAATTTACCTAAATTCACCACTAAAGCTTTTAACAACATGTATGATATTGATTTGGATAATTCTAGTTTATCATTTGTTAAGGAAAGAAATATTACATATATTCCCAAACCAGGACTTGATCCAACAATACCTGGAAACCGCCGCCCTATTGCACAAATGGAAAATGTTTTGAAAATTCTTGATAAAGCAATTAATAAAAAAGTTACTCCTTTACTTTCTAAAATTTGTCATTCTGACCAATATGGATTTATACCTAAGCGTCATATGGCCAATGCCACTATTTCTATTGTAAGCATAATAAATCATATAAAAGCGCACAACTACAATAGCCAACTTATATTTTTTGATCTACAACGTGCATATGATAAGGCATTACATTGTGTATCAAATACTATAATTAACATATTTTTCCAGAAGGCAATTTTGCCAAATCTTGGATCTCTCTTACAAATGGCGGAAGCTTTAAAATTGTTGTAAAAGGAAACTCATTTAAGAAATATAAAAATAAAATTGGTTTCTCTCAAGGGGCACCTTCAAGTGGAAGTTTATTTGATATTTACAACCACATATTTTATTGTTGTTTAACAAGTCCTAAAATTAAAAACCTAACTTTGAAGTTGGATGGAAAACCATTTGATCCAATTTTTTTTGCTGACGATGGCTTTAATGCCTTTCAATTAAAATCAAATGAAGACATTGGTTTCCAACTCACTTCAAAAATTAGAGTCAACAGTAAACATCAAAATCAACTTTCAAAAAACTAAAATTCTTACAAATGGGGAGTGTCCTCTTAACATATCAATTCTAGAGACTAAATGTGATATAGTAAAACATTTAGGGGTATATTTATCTTTTAATTTGACTCAAGCAGCAGATTAAACATATGAACAGTTATTTGAAAAACTTAACACAAAATCTAAAAAATTTGCATTTTTTTGCAGTGATAATGTTTTTAAACGTAGAAATATTACTTTCTCCTTAATGAACACCATGGCTTTTCATATTTTTAGAATTTATGCTCCTAATCAAAAGCAAATAAAAAAAGTTTGGAAAATAACAGCAAAATTTCTTTGGTCTTCAAAAAGCAATGAAGGCAACAATTCTTATAGATACAAGGTTGCAAAAAATAGAATAGAGATGGATTTTTCTCACGGTGGGCTAAATATGTTGCTGCCATCTCAACAATCATTTATTATTTGGTTTAATGCTTTTTTAAATTTAATCAAGCACGCCCATCTTTTTCCAAACTCAAATATTGCAAGACTTTTGTCTCACAAACATGTACCAATAAGTAGTATTTTTGATAACCTTGGATCTGAAATCTTTCATAATTATATTAAAAATTTTAGAACCTTTTATCCATTAGAAAGTGGACTAATGTTTAGAAAAGCCAAAGGATATTTAGTACTTTTAGAAAAGCATAGAGAAACCTTTCTTCATTCAAATATTACTTCATCTGTTTGGGCAAACAATGTCAAATTTAACAATGTTGATATAATGGAACTAAACGAGCATGGACTAAACACCATTGCATCAATTCTTGATTTCATCAAAATACAGCACAAAGTTTTATATCGGCCATTGTTAAATTCTGCCATTAAAGAAAATCTTACTGAGAAACCAGTTTTATTAAAACTACAAAAAGTGGTGGAAAATATGTGTAGTGGTTTTGAATTTAATAACTTAATCTGTTTAACTGAATCAAAACAAAAGTTTGTTTTGAAGCCTATCATAAAGCTTTTTGAAAACTCTCCCAGAATATATACCTTTTATTTTAAAAAAACAAACAAAGAATTATTGCAAGATCAATTTGTCCCCCCTTCATTTAAAACTAGAAAAATGGATAAAAAATACAATCCAGAATTTGAGGTTTTCAAAAATAGCTTTAATAAAATTCTGTCGCTTCCTATTGTTTTATACTATAAAAGTTTTCTGTTTGAACAATTTAACCGTACTCTTATAAGTAGAAGCAAATTGTATGAAATGAAATTATTGGATAATAATCTTTGCTTGAAATGTAACGTAAAAGCAGACACTGATCATTCAATTATGGAATGCTACTTCCCTAGTTATTTTACGCATTGTCTCGCATTATTTCTTGATAATTACTACAATGATGGTAAACCAGATTTTATTTTTTTGAAAGAAAACTTTTATCTGTTCAATATACATTTTCCTGTATATCAAAATGATGAATATATTCAAATTAGTATTTTAACACTTATAGCAAAAGACAGATCATTAAAAATAAGCAAGGATGAACAAATATTGAAATTCAGCGATTTTAATTGTTTTGCTCAGACAATGTTTATTGCTCAATTTGCTTCTAAAATTCTCAATAACACTGGAATTAATAGTAACTTAATTGATAAATTTATTGATTATTTGATGCTCAGTAAAAATAATGTCCACTTATTTCGCATTAGTTAGATATTATAATTTACAATATTGTATTAACATGATAATAACATGATAATTATACCAAATATTAAATGTGTTTAATTTGTTTCATTGAAATAAATTTTAAAACAACAACAACAACAATTTCTATAAATGTATTTGGTAAAAAAATTTGGCCAAATAGAATGATTCTGAACAATATTTCATAAAAAATATCGGATCATGGAAAAAATACGAAGTAGCGGGTTTAGTCGTGTTTTCACTGTAGCTTTTCTCCTATTCCTAGCCCCATACGGGAAGCTCTAACCCTGCGGGGCCATCATTAACATTACCTAACCTAAACTAAAATGACCTATTAAAAGCTACTGTGAAAATATGAGGGAACCCGCTACTTCGTTTTCTTTCTATGATCTAAATTATATATTTTGGTCTCCAACAAAAGAGAATTTGATAATAGCCGAAAACCTTAAAAGACCAATTTAAAGCTTCCGTAAAAATAATAACCTTACAGTGTAGTCATCTTGAGTATTTTAATAAACACCAACACAAATATAAAAAAAAATACAGGTATTCAACCATCTCAAATATTTTTTAATACACATAAATTACGGATGGAAAATGTGTGTGTGACACCCTAGCTGTAAAGATTCCTTACCTCTCCTGCTATGTAATAAAAGTAGAAACATTAATGTGATGACTTTATTGGGATACGAATTAAACTGTGACAAACATACAGAGATAGGCAGGAATCGAAAGGGATAATAATATGACCTATAAATTGATGTCGATTAGCCATATCTTCATATTCGTTTTGGTTTATTTGACATTGTTCTTATTTCACTTGCTTCGCTTATTTCTGAATGTTATAATCCTTGTTAATTTTTATAAACAAGTCAAATGTTATCTTAATTAGTTATAATCCAGTTAAACCATCATACTATAGAACCCAGAGAGGGAGGTGACATTGGGCTGTTTATTACACTAGTCCCCAAAGTTTCATATTAAAGTTTTCGGGAATAGTCCATTTCGTGGCAACCCCCCATAAGGGGCGATTTTTCGTATTTTAAAATGGCTTTTTATAGGTTATTTTAGGTTATTGGGTTAGGTGATTGCCCCACAACAGGGTTAGAGCCCCCCGCAGAGGCTAGAAATAGGAGAAAAAGATACTGTGAAAAATACGAAGAATCGCCACTCTAAGGTGCGTTGCCACGAAATTTTGGGACTTTTATTGAATTTTGATTGAATGGTTTATTAAGTTAATTGTCCAAACGTTTCAAACACTAATTGTAATCTACAATAGGGTTAACTTTGTGTATCATCATTTGGGATGTACATGAATTAACGGTCATTGTCTTATACCTTTTGATCCTTGTTTAAAACAAGTGATATGATATTTTTACCAACTTGGACATGGATGATGATAAAACCTTAAAGTTAGAAATTCTGCCTTAAGAAGTCTAAAAACGTAGACTGCATAAGAAAGAGGAACACCCATTTGACAATCAAACCTTTGATATTAAGCCCTAACTTTGAATATTTATGAGTTATGATTGCTTATGATCCACTAATACATTCCCCTAACCAAGACATCTGACATGAAAGCGGTAGATATAATTGAAGTATCTCCAGTTTGTCAAGGATCAAACTCATATCCTTCCTGACTTACAACTCATGGACGTTTTTTAAAAAAGATTTCTATCCACTTTCCTTGAAAAAAAACACTAATTGATGTAAATGATAAAAACACCTTATCCTAAATTATCTGTGGGAAAACAAAATATCTATTTATAGTATAGATTTTTTGTATAGCTATATCCTTTAGGATTTAGTTAGATTCTATGATATAACTAATTATGAACTACCTGTTACATTGCAACAAAGTTAGGAATAAGGTATAGCCAATAAGCGAAATAAATCTATAAAATATCGTCTTTACTACGATGTTTGCCCCTAGAAAATAGAAAAAATCAATGATACAATAACCTTCTTAAATTGATGATTTGTAAATTAATGTTAAGAATATATGAAGACTTTTGTATTACATAGATTTGAATTTTGAATTTTAAATATGAATAATTTTAAAGGCTGCCTACGACTAGTATATATTACAATTCTGTAGATTGTAAATTATATATTTAATTTTATGTGGAATTGAAACGGCTTGGTGCCAAAACTTTAACGTTTTAAGGCTTTTTTTTCTAAAAGATTTTATATTAGAAGAAATCAAAATGTTCAATGAGTTTGACTGCGGCCTTGAAAAAATTTAACAGGCAGCTACGGAAATATAATAGGTTTCGTAAGTAATGTAATAGTAAAAAATTATTGTTTATGCAAGGCAAAATAAAAACAACATTTATTTCATACTAAATGAAATGTTTCTAAAAAGGAAAAAAACAATTCGAAAACTCGTTTTAAAATAAGTGAAAACTGTGAAATCTAATAGAATACTTATAACATTGTACCTTGTTGTAATAGGAATCAATTCAGTATTCCATAAATCAAATGAATAGGACAATTATATTTCATAAAAAATAGTTGTTTTAAATGGGCATACGGACTTTCTGGTAACGATTATAGAAATGTTATGCTTCCTAAATCGTACCTGATTGTTATAGTAATTAGCATTCAAAATTAAAATCAATAGGACTATTCTAACATGTTAAAATTAACAAAAAGAGCTAACCGTTACGGACGGACGGACCTAAAGACGGACGACCCGACCCTAATTTTGGAAAAGCTTCATATTAATAAATGTTTTGCCAAACATTAATATATACCATATAGGGAAATATAATAGAATGAAAGAGTGTCCCTTGAGCTGATGCCATCTATGTAACAAATCTGTACACAGATAGATTTCAAATCAAAATCACTTTTATGGCCTTGTTTTTTAATCTTCTCAAATTTTTTCTCTTGCAGCAGGGTTTAAGTTGGAAGAAACTGGAGGTTTGGGGGGATAGAAAAGTGAAAGTTTCCACAAAAATGCACAGAACAAAAAATAGCAAAAACAGGATGAAATATACAGAGATCTAAAGGGATAAGACAATGACCGATACATTTATGTACAATGATTATACATAAAATTACCTCTTATTACAATTAGCGGGTGAATCGTTTGTACTCTCGACTTAATGAACCAATTAAAATTCAAGACAAGTCATTAAACTGACACCGAATAAGAAAACGTTTTTATAAAACGTTGGGGACTATTGTAATAAACAGCCCAATGTCCACTCCCTCCCTATTAGATATACCTTACTGAATAAAGACTCTTTTGCAATAGCATGTTTTGTCTGCAGATTATTTTAACCAATTTTGTATGTGAAAAGTGCATTAGGAATAATCTGTACAAACAGATAATTTAACATAATACCATAATAATGTAGAAAATCTTCGCTGCAAGTATATTTTATGCTACATATTGTGTAGAAAGAGACCAGTCCCTCGAAAAGAATTATCATAAAATAGCTACGACATTGAGCAGTTTTTTATCTTTATTGTAAAAACTCTATCAAAGTTGGTTGAATTTTTGTTAAAAGAATAAGTTGGGGGGGGGGGGGAGCATTAAGATAAAGATTTAAAAAAGATAAATGGTAGAGGAGCTTTGTAATCCTACTTGTAAACTTATTAGCACTTTAAAGTCACAATTTAGCCAAGCACAGGGAAAAAGGTATTTATTTTTAAAATTTTGAAAACCTGTCAAATTTTAGTATGCTTGGAGCAAAAATGTCCAAAAAAATTTTCAGACCTTTAAAAACCCTCATTACACCGTAATTATAGCCGTCAATCTTGCAGCTAAGAAAGAATTGTTAATAGTTATTTCTCGCATCGTGTTATAAACGGCTTTCCGCGGATATAGAATGTACAATTATATTCGTAGAAAGCTGGATATAATACGATACTAGACATAGTTTTTTCATATGGATGAGAACCGGTTCCTATCCACCGGATTCGAATGAATACGAGAAAGTTATTTACAGCAGTTAATGCTATGTTGCATATTTTCTGAGGATTTTGGGCTAAATGTTCATTAAAGCTTAGCTTTTTTTACATCTTTAAACTAAAATATTATTAACTATTCAGTATCAATTGCATCTCTTGTAGAAGTGAATCAAGCAAAGCAATATTAACTTGGTCGTTATATAATTTGCATTGTAAAGATTTATTTTCAAAATTTCTGTTCCTGTCAATGCTGTGAACAAGTTTCAAGTCATTTGCACTTTTCACAAATCCAAAGATTAAGCAAAAACAATAAAACAGTTTTTTGGTCTAGGTTATAGACAAGGATGCCAACTTACATAAAAACAAAGTTACGTTTTACTTTGCTTTATAAATGGTTAATTTTTGAATTTTACATTTTCTTAAATAGCGATTGGTTTATAATAATCAAATTTACATTCTCCTACTTTAAATATCTTTTTCCTATCATTAGGGCCAGTCCTCTGTCCGTCCGTCACGTTAGCTTTTTCTGTTAGAACTGTCCTATCGATTTCAAACTTAGCATGATGATTCCTGTATTGGGCATTTTGGTGCCATTTTACGCGGAACTTTAATGTATTTTTAAATATTGATTTGTTTAAATTTGTTTTTATGGATGTTGTCATCCTTGTTCCACACAAAAAAATAAATTGAGATGTTTTGAAACTGAGATCACATATTAGATGCAAATTTTGTTTAGTCTTGTTAATTTTATGATAGTCTTAATTTTACAGCTTAAATATTTACAAAAACAACAAGTAAACAAATCAGAAAGTTTACAAAAGCGAAGCTTTTCTAGAATTTGGGTCTGTTCGTCAATTAGTCATGCAATTACATGGCTCGTCAATCGTTACACGCGGATGATGCTCTAGATTCTCTATTTAAACTCATAAAATCAAAGGAGAATCCTGCACTCAATCTTTGTCTATAACGATATGCCATAATTGATAATTTATTGACAAAAAATATATTTTGTTAAACTTCTTAGTTTATCTTTTGGTCTATTTTTTTTGTTTTACGGCATGATAATATGCTAGTTGTTTTTCTTTGCTGTGCTACTTAAGAACATAATTATCCTTTACACTATATTGAAGCCTTATTTTATTTTAAAAAGGTTAATCAATGAATTTTAAGATATTTTATGACCGAAACAACTTTTTATCCTAAGCCTGTGTAAGTAAAAGCCAAGATGTTACAGGGACATGGGATAATCAATAAATAATTTCTTTCTCTATCTATCTATTTATCTATCTATCTATCTATCTATCTATCTATCTATCTATCTATCTATCTATCTATCTATCTATCTATCTATCTATCTATCTATCTATCTATCTATCTATCTATCTATCTATCTATCTATCTATCTATCTATCTATCTATCTATCTATCTATCTATCTATCTATCTATCTATCTATCTATCTATCTATCTATCTATCTATCTATCTATCTCTCTATCTATCAGGTGAACCAACAGAGGCTTTTCTTGTCCATTGTCTTTTCATCTTCTGCTTCCAAAAGCAGAAGTTTACACATTTGAATCAAAGAGATGGATTAAATCATCTTTCATTGTAATGTTTTTTAACTCTGGTAGAATGTCCAAGTGGGAGGGGGGGGGGATACAAATTTTACTCCCAAAAAAAACTTTAACTCCTGTGCCAGCCCCCCCCCCCCCCCATAAAATATAATGAAGGCTTGGACGTCCTTTTAACGCTTTATAAATCAGCATTTTAGACAAGCAACGTTGACACAAAATAGTTTTACTTGAGGTGACATATCCCTTATATCCATGAGATGGATGGATTTGTGTGAAAAACAGTTATTTAGCTAGATTCCAAAAGTTGGTGCAAAAAGTACCTGGATTAAATTGCGCACATTTTAGCGACATTGCTGCTATTCATGTTGGCATTTACTTTATGTATTAAAATCTAGTTACTCCACCCCTAACCTCTCGGAGATGGTGGGGAAGATCAGGAAAAAAGCCAAAAACAATCCTAAAAAATTATAGATCTTCCCTAAAAAGTAGATATCAGTCGTATAAGAAATTTACAATATCTTTAGCTATAGACAACAAACCTTACTACTTTATATTGTACTATTCTGCGCCCCTAGCATCTGGGGACTCTGTAATTTGAAGGGAAAAACAGAAAAAAAATATCCTAAAACCATCACAAGAATTAGATTTTAAAAATAAAACAGTCTATAACCATCACGAGACCTATATGAAGCTTTCCTTTAATGGAGGACTCAATCGGTTCAGTAGTTATCAAAATCTTAAGCTACAGACAAAAATACCTTATTACTTTATTTATTAGGATTAAATTAGGTCTATAAACACAACTTATTTTTTTCTTCAAAAATAACATCATGATTCATGTTACTCTCTCGGTCAGTCCTTCCAATCTAAAGGCACTTCCAAGCTGGACTCATTGTAATGAACTACACTTTTAGTTTTTCAACAATTTCTTAAATTACTATTTCTGCGTAGCCTATAATAGAGCTGTAACCCCGCAGGGCTCCATTAAATCCTAAATAACCTGACCATACCTAACAACCAAACTACTTTCTCCAATTACTTTGTATGTTTGTGAGAATGTATCACCTAGCCTATATTTTATACATAGCTTATACCCAGGAATAATATTGATATGCCATTTTTGAAAAATTTTACGTCGACTATATGTCTTTAAAAAGTGGTTATAGCTGAAATGCTGTAGACATATCAATAATCTAATGAAATCATAATTGCATACATATGTTGGCATAATAATGACACAAATAATATAAGTTAATGTAAAGAATAAATTATCAAATTTTTATTAAGAATTGTCAATAAATCCCCGAATAAGACAGCATGCCTTTATCCCTGTGTTCTAAAGAGCTTTCCAGAGAAAAAAGATGGCGCCCTTTGCCAAATCTTTGATTTCAACCATTTAAAGCGTAAGAGGTTATATACCTTTAAATTTCGTTGCTCCCATGTTTAATTTTTCTCTCTCCCTCTCTTTCTCTCTCTTCTTTTCCCTATCTTTCTCTCTCTCTCTCTCTCTCTCTCTCTCTATCCCACTCTTTCGTTCTTTCTCTTTATCGGTTTGAAATCGAAGCATTTATATTAATGGGATATGTCCGTTCGTCCGATAAGAAACATTTTTCTATCTCAGCTCTCTCTTTTTCTGTATTTCTTTCTTTCTCCCCCCTTCTCTTTCTCTCTCTCTCTCTCTCTCTCCCGCTTTTTTTCTTTCTTTCTCTCTCTCTCTCTCTCACTCACTCTCACCATCTCTCTCTTTCTCTCTCTCTCTCACTCACTCACTCACTCACCATCTCTCTCTTTCTCTCTCTTTTTATTATGAAAAAAATGGTTATTTTTATCTTGTTACTAGCGCCTGTGCTCCTAGCAAATTGGGGTTTTATATTGGGATATGGAAGGACAGAAAAATAGCCTAAACCCGTACCAAGAATTATTTTAAAAATAAAGTAGCCTAAAATCATCTGAGAACCTATAAGAAGCTTCACTGTAAAGAAGAACCATATCGGTTCAGCGATTAGCGAGATCCTTTGCTACACACATAAAAGCTAACTACTTTGTATAATAGGATTGCTCCACTACTTATGGACATAATTGTCCTTGTTTTATCTTTTTAGCTTCATCTTATCACCTTTCCTCTGCCCTAATAAAACCGTCACTAGGTTCAGGTGCGGTTATTCTGAAACCAAGTTTGTAGAGCAGCTACTCTATAAATAAATGGTCTGTATGTTTGTATATAATCCATTTCATCCACTTATTTTCCTTCTTAATTGATGGATTCAAAGAAAAAATTATTATTACCTATAGAATTTTTTTTTAATTATTCAGATTTAGGCTTAAAAAACATCTTATACTTTATTTTTACATTTTCTATAAAATGTATTAAGAACTGTTTAATGCTAATTTCATCCCATAATTGGGGGGAAATAATTTAAAGTCCAATGTACTATACCTGTATATCCATGTAAGTCTTTGCTCTCATTCTGATTTCACACATCTTGTTGAATGACTTTACAACCATGAGGCTTTACAATTTAACAAGAATAACATCATCCATAGAAGAAAAGCAGTCAGCTGAACCAATCAACATTAACACTGAGAATGGTGACAGTGTCACTTTAAATATTAAAGAAACTGAGCATTGTTAGAACCAATAATTAATTTCAATATTTTGTAAAATTGCTTTAAGATTAGGTTCTTGCATGAGGTTAAAGTTACATTTTCAAAGGTAATTGGAAGGATGCTACATTAACGCTTCCTTTTCTTCTTAGAATTCTCCTTTTTAAAATGCGAGCCAATCATGTCGTAAAAAAATCGGATGTAAATGAAATAAAAAATTAACATATATGAAATTAAAATAAGAACTTTCGAGCAAAAATTAAAGATTTGCTACGCTAAATTGATTTGATATATAATCATGCATGGTTTAAATTGATAGGACATGCTAATGAATAGAGCTGTCCTTAACGAATAAACGTACCAATCCAAATTTTATAAAAGATTCGCTTTTAAAAATTGAGGCCAAATTTTGGGAAAGATCATCCCATGAAGTTTTCTTTAGCAAGATTGGTGGACAATTTCCTACCCATTTGAAATGGAATTTTTTAGTTTTGAGATTCCTATAATATTAGGTATAATACAGGAAGTGCAATAGCAGAGAGTCTCTTTTCAAATTATTTTGAATGTATTTGGGATGAAAGAATCATCTTATTAGAGTCAAACAGGAAAGTTGTTATATGCATATATCAGGCATAAAGTTTCATATAAAATATATACAGCTATTTTGACCACACTTCAAGATATTCAACACTTCAATAGCGTAGGTGGTGGGGATTCAATGGGTATACAACAATTATGTTGGAAAATGTTTAAAATTTATTATGGAACATATCTTCTTCGTTTTGAATTCCTTTTCCACGAAATTTTTAATTTCATGCTTTCTTAGAGTATTCTAGTTTTTGACACTTTTTAATTACTAAATTAGGTCAGTTCGAAGAATATTTATGAAAAGAAAAGCCTTTTCATTCATTATTTCTATTCTTTACTTTCTAATTTTAACTAGCTACTGAGTCCTTAGCATCTAGAGGCTCTGCATTTAAAGGCGTAAGAAATTATGCAGAAAATTAGCCTAAAACCGTCCCGGGATTTATGTAAAGCTTCCATAAAAAGGAAAATTTATTCATTTTAGTAGTTATCTAAATATTCAGCTTTAGACAAAAAAAAAAACCTTTACTATTTTATGTAATAACTTTCGGTAGAGTTGTTATTCTTTTAAAGAATTGACGTCCCTCTGACTGAGTCACTTACGCTTGTTCTTGCAAATTATAACCAACAAATTTCGCATTAATATCTCAGTTTACTGCTAAATTTTCACAAGAGGCATCTATAGAAACTTGAAAGAGGGGAGAATGGTATATCGACCCTCCACTTTCCACTCAAGACATAAGATTTAAAGAAATAATACAGGATTGGTATTTTTACCAGGATCGATTTCTCTTGGTAGATGGAGGTATCCTCCCCAAAAATATAAACCATCCTTATAAAAGGAAATCAGTTAGCGAGATCTTAAGCTACAGACAAACAAAGAGACATCCTATTACTTTTTTTCAAATATAAGTTTTAAAAAAATGTCGATTTAGCCGACTAAGTGTTGGAGAACCGATTACAGAAAAATGATTTTCTTTTTTTTATATTTTAAAGATATTCTTAGCTAGAAAAGTAAACATAATTGTCCATGTTACTTTATTTGTTTTGTATGACACGTCATAACAATTAATATTATAATATCATACACGGAAAATAATATGTTCAACTAGCTTTGATAACAATTATTTGAGGAGCGTAGCAACTTTTTAACTTTATGTAAATGTCATGAGGAGTTGAATAAAAAATTTATTATCTAAAAATATAATTGCTTAAGAAAATCAGGAATTATTTTGTCAATGAAAAGTTTTACAGAAAATAACTAGGAAAATTTGCTTTTATTACACAAAATTTTATTGGCTGATATTCAAAAACCCAATTGAAAGTCAGCACAGGATCGGAGCTACTTGTGGACATAATTTTTCTTGTTGAGTATTCACTTACTCGTTTCTTCCAGGGACAAGGGACCAGGATTCTGATAAAAACTTCCTTCTTTTCCCTCCTTCTTACCCACTTCCCTTAAAGTTAAAGAACAATAAAGATTGGATCATGGAAAGAATAACGAAGTTGCGGGTTTCACAGTAGCTATTCTCCTATATCTAGACTCTGCGGGAGGCTCTAGCTCCTTCGGGGCCAATTTCCTATCCCTGCGGGGCAATCACATCAATCACATTTACCTAACCTTAATTAACCTATAAAAAACTACTGTGAAAATACGATTAAATCCGCTACGTGCATAATTATTTTTTGAATGATATGTCCTTAATCTTTTTATCAATATTCAATTTTATTGTTTGTATATGAATATTTGATACCTGTATTATAATACGTTATTATTTCCATTTGTTATGTGTGTCATAAAATAAAAATCCCCTAGAAAAAAAATAATTTAAAAAGCTTTGACGTCCTTGCCAATGTCCTATCCCTGTATCCCTGAGTGTTTGTGCTCTGATTAACACCTATCACAAACACTCCCACACAAATACACACACACACACACACACACATACACACACACACATACACAAACACACACACACATCGACCCACAAAACAAAACATATAAAATTAGGAAAAATATTATGTCCAGGGATCTTAAGGGATAAGATTAGTAGATAAAAAGTAAACCACCAGATACTAATAAATATTATTTCTCCTCCTGCAGAATAAAACCATTGGTAGAAAAGTTTGTACTCTGTTAGTTAGTAAAACCTACTCAAGATATAACAAAATCCCTGAAAGTTTTTAATCCAACGAATGAGAGAAGATGTTAAAGAAAATTTAATGAACCAATATCTCTCTCTGATTAAGTAGCTCAGTAATATGAAATACTTCAGGAAAGAATAGAACAGCAAAGTATAATACAATATATGAATAGTAATTCTACAAAATATTGTTAATAAATCACTAAATATGTATTATTTGACTATTTTAATATAACCAACCTATCTTTCTTTATAAGATTGATAATATAAAGAAAAGCTTTTCGTAATGTTTTAGCGGCTAAAAATGAATAATATAATAAATAGACCTTGATTAATTCAATATGTGAAAAATAAACAAAATATTCAAGGTTTTATTTGTAAATTACTGTTTTTTACTATTCATTTTTTAATTCAAGATAAGAATTATTTATTTTTTGTTTAAACTTTTAATTTTATATAATGAAAGTTTCTAAGATAAATAAGACACTTATTTTGACATGTATTGATTCTTTATTTTTATCATTGATTTTCGATGTTAGCTTCTATGGATGTTGTCATAATTGTTTGTTTGAATACTGGAACTAATTTTTAATTTTAAGTTTAGCAGCTAATATATCTAAATTAATTTAGTTATGAAATTATTTCTATTGGTGCTTGCACCCAAACCTAATCTTTGACCACACATTATGTTTACTAGGTATTGCCCATGCGGGCTATTTTAATCTTTACTGAACCTAACCCAACAAGCAATAAGTAACAAAAATTCTTTTCTCTCTAAAAAGGTGGGGTATAGTCCCTTTCGTGGCAACGTCTCTTAAGAGGCGTTTCGTCGTATTTTCACATTAGCTTTCGATTATTATTTTAGGTAAGGTTAGATTAAGTTACGTTAGGTGATTGTCCCGCAGGGAAATGCAATTGGCCCCGCAGGTTAGAGCCTCGCGCAAGAGCTAGAAATAGGAGAAAAGCTACTGTGAAAATACGACGAAACGCCCCTTGAGAGGCGTGGTCACGAAAGAAACTATACCTAAAAGTTGTAGTCCAAAAGTGACACGATTGAAATCGCCGTTTTACCTATCTTGCTTAAAGAGAAAATATCGAATCATGGAAAGAAAACTAAGTAGCGGGTTTCTCCGTTTTTTTTATGTTATTTTATATTAGGTTAGGCAAATGTTAATGATTCTTGCAGGGTTAGGAAATAGTAGAAAGGCTTGTGTGAAAATACGACGAAACCCGCTACTTCGTTTCCTTGCCATGATCCAAAATATCTATAATTTGCTGCCGCGCTAATTTGCAAAATTTCTTGTTCCTGATACGTATTTTAATCCCAAGCTTGAGATGGCCAAACATTCAACATGTTTCAATGATTAAAGCCTGAAATTGTTAATTAAAGCGTACACTGTCCCAACCTTTTAACCTTTCTGAGCATCTATTAAAATTGTCAAAGCTATTTTTCACGAAAAAATGGATTAGGAATTTTATTTTAAGAAAGGAAATTCTTATATTCCACAAAGGGGGGTTTGTGGTGGGATAGAAATACTATTTTCTTTTATTATTAAGGGTTAAACTGTTTTTTTTTGGTTATATTACTCAAAAATTGATAAAGCTATTTGAGGACTTTAATAAATGAGCCTCAATGTATAGACATTTTAGTACTCACAGACAGAAAGACAGACAGACAAATATACATCCACTTACTTTTATATAGGGATAATTATTTATCAAATTCAATGAAAATATACCTACCACTTTCTCCCTTGATATCTTGGTTTTTTTTGGGGAGAAGAGAGAAGTGATAAATATAGAAATGGATGTAGAATACGTGGATATTGTGTGAGATTCACCCAAACCAGTTAATAAAATTTTTCTCCCAGCTGGCCAATATAACGATCCCCCTATCCCCCCCTTGTCACTTTATCCCATCACTTCCGCTTACCATGGAGGAACGTATTGACCTACAATTTAGGACTTTATAGCAACCTAAATTGAAGACAAAGATTTCCCTGTCACAATATCCACATATTATATAATCAATGATATACAGAAAGATGGGGAGAAAAAAGTGTTCCATCACACACACACACACAAAGTTTTAAAAATAAAGTCAGGGATCTGAATGGATAAGACAATCGACGACAAATATATATACATCCCCATTGATTTGAGACAAATCTACCCCTTCTGTAGATCAAATCATTGAAAGAAAAGTTTTTAAAATTGCTGGTTTGAGCTAATCGATCAAGAATTAAAAGAAGCATCAAAAAAATTTAAGCCAACGAGTGAGAGGAAGTGTTTAAAAAACTTTGGGTACCAGTATAATTTACAGTTAAGTTCAAAAAGAGGATTTTTTAGCTTTAGAGAGAAAAATGCAATTAATATACCCAATAATTTACCATTTTTACGGATATAATAGAACACCATGATTATAGAGGGGGGATTGAGAGGGTGCATAGTATGAAATTTAATTGCTCCGTGGGGCTGTAAAAATTGTCTATCAGCTGAAAATTTCAACTTTTCACACATTGATGCCGTAGGGCGATAACAGCGCATTTTTGGCATACACATATTTAAACCTCATACGCCTATTTGGTTTTTATAAGCAAAAAGCCTTGATTTTAGGTAGCGTTGCTGCTCTACAAGTAATACAGTGTACCTGTCTGTCTGTCCCTTTTTTTCTTATAATGATGTTAATCCCAGCTTTACCAAAAATTTTATTAATGCGGGAGAGTGGGAGGAGAGTTATTTGTTTATTCTTGTTTAACTTAAGGCTAGGTTAGGTTAGGTTGGGGTATATCGGGTACAGGATAGTCCCGCAGGGTTAGGGCACCACAGGTGTAGGCACCATAGGGGACAGTTTAAAGAAAAAAACACCACCCTTATTTCCAATTTATTTCAAAAATAAGGAGGGATATATCAATGTGGGAAGCACAAACCTGTGTGTCTATTAATAATGAATACATATGAATCTACACAGTCTCATTGCAGTTTCTCTTGGATCAATCAGGCCATAATATCATTAATTTACAAAAGGTGCAATTTTTTGTTACTTGACTACATTTACTGAATATATCATAATATTAAGATAGTTTCTGTATCAGAAATAAATAATCTTTCATAATATGTCTCTGGGGTACTATCTAATTTAATAATATTATCATCTTGATTTACTGTGCCACTTATATATATTTTTACATCCAATATTGTTGACAGTTAGGGACCTAAGGCCAGGGCCAACAAAACGCGGATTAATTTTATGATTTTAATTTGATATTCATGGAAAATTGATGCTATACATGATTTTACAGTATGGCTCAGAACCGATTTTAATCTAGCACGTTTTAAGCCATACAGGAAACAATATTTCCCATTCTCTAAAATGACATTCAATTTTAGAAAATTATCGTCTTTTTATTGCTACGCTACTTATAGTCATTATATTACTTGTAATAAAACATTGTGGGTTTATTTATATACTAGCTGCTACGCTCCTAGTTACCTTTAGGGGCACTTAGGGTGGTGGAGGTTTTGAATTTGCCCCCCATTTTTTATTTCAGTTTCAAAAAGAAAAAGTAAAATCATCTTTCTCTATTTTTTTGGATTACTCTCCCCCCCCCCCCACCCTCAGATAGTTATAAGAAGCTACATTGTAAAAGAGAACCATATCGGTTCAGCGGTTAGCTAGATCCTTTGGTACATTCAGATACAAAGACAGACAAAAATCATGTTACTTTCAAATGTAGATAATCTTTCCCAAAGAATATTATGAGTTGCGCTGCTTTTGAAAATAAATTTCCTTGTTTTCCTCCAACACAATGACAAAAAAACTGTGAATACATGAGAAGAATCTTTGTCCATTCCCTAGGGTGTCGTCCAATTTAACCTCAATTTAGCCAGCACAACTGCAGAATAGCATTGTTTTCCAAAAAAATATCTCAACATTCTAGTTATTTTTATGTATTAGTAGAAGCGGAGCTACTCTATTCTATCTTGGAAAGACGTCAGATTTTTGTGTGTAGAATTCATAATAATCCTATCATATAAAGCAGTAAGGTTTTTTTGTCTGAAGCTTAAGATCTCAATTATTACTGGACTGGTTGAGCTCCTTTTAAGAGTAGCGTTACTTTAGATTTGATTCTTGGGATGGTTTTAGGCTATTGTTCTGCCCATGTTATACCCCTTATCCCCCAGATAATAGGGGCGAATCCGCTAGTTTGGTCATAAAACAACAGGGTCGGTCAGCCTTCTAAATAAATTCTTAATATAACATTATTCATAAGTAGCGAAGCTCAAAAACTATTTAATTCCTGAAAATTTCAGCCGTCTATCTTAAATTGGAGTCGTGAAAATCACGAAAACTTGAAATTCTAGGAATCGATCTAGCACCCCAATTAATTATTAAATCTTAATAAAACTTGGTGGAAATATGTATTATGTGAACTTAATTAATCCATGTCTATCTTTCATAGGAGCTGAGAAAATGAAGTATCCCCCATAGCGTTACGGACTGACTGATGAACGGTCATACAGTCAAAGTAAATCATAGAGTAGTTTCGCTTCTAAAAATTTAATCCATTAGTAGGACAAGCTTAAGCAACAGTCTATACAAAAACAGAACAGTAAAGTTATTATTATTATTACGTATTTTATTGGTTTTTAATCAGTTTATAAACATAAAATCACAAAAATATTACTAAAAATATAAAATTGAAATTATTTACAATTACTATATAAAAATAAATTTGGTTTCTTTCATGTGTTCCGTCTTCTTTGAAGATGTGTTGAGTGCTGGTAATTTCTCGTCTAGTCAAAGTGAGGGCAATGGCATCTTTTTCATTAACACAAGGATTTTTGGTTATCCTGATTATCTGTTTACCCTGAGCCGTCAGCTTAAGAAACTGAAAAAAAAAGAATGAAAGTTTAAGTTAGAAAAAATTCATAGTTGAAAGAAATATTGACAGATATTAAGAAAGAGATACAAAAACTAACAAACAGATTTTCTTAATGGCCCTGTAATAACACTAACCCTTTTATCCTCTTATCCACTTATTATACGCATTCTGATATTTAGGAAAACGCATAAATATTGCTCTAAAATTCTTTAAAAACTCTTTTAACATTGACAATACAGGTTTAATTTTCTTATTTCTACATTCAAAAAGAAACCAAGCTGAAATAATAATTTCTGTATTGATTATTATAGCTTTATAGAATGGTATATTAGACGGTGCTCCCAAGAGAACATAATTGGCAACCCATGTTATATTAGATTGGTAAAGAAAAGTGTTAAAATATTCTAAAAGTAATTCTGTATTTGATGAACAATAAAGATAAAAATGACAAGAAGTTTCTCTAGGGGTGGGAAGATTTAAAGCTATTGTACATTGTGTACATGCTGGACTAGTGTCACTAAATTTTGATAAATTTGCATTAAATTGAAGAAGATTGTTACATAATTTAAAAGCAAAGTCTCTTATGTTCATGGGAAGATAGGATAATCGCCACATGCACATAAACCTTGATTCTCTATTTATATCTATTTCATTACTGAGCCACGTATTTCTAGTTTTAACGGGTTGACAATTAGTTAACATAGATTTGGATATATCTAAGAAGTATCTAAAATCTTTTGCTCTCAAATTGGGCTTTGAAATAAAGACCAATATTGAAACAGATTTTTGAGAAAATTTTGTTTTACACCTATTTAAAAATACTCTTAGATTATGTTTCATTCTTATAAATTCATTTGGGGTTACATAACAGGAAGATTTCCTGCAAAATTCATCATAATTTAAAACATTGCCAAAGTTTGAGATAAAATTACTTAAGGTAAGATTTTTTAGTTCATTACCATACCTTAACCATGAGTTTATTGTGAAGAAGTTGTTATTGATCATATTTCCTTGATTATCCGTGAATAAATGATTATTAACAACTTGGGCAGCGAGAATGTTTCCACTAAATTTCCAATAATAATCACAAAAACGTAAAAAAGCTTTAACTAGATTGTACAAAATTGGGTTAGATTCTGGAATAATTTTATCAATTTGTATAGATAAAGGGTTTTCGGGATCTGCAAGATATTGTCTCAATTCTTTACCCCATGAATCATTTGCCTTAAAACCTTTTAAAAAAATGCTAACTTTAAGACTAGAGGGAAATTCTTTTGGGTTAGGCAGGCCAAGCCCACCCTTGCTACAGTCAAGAAAAATTCTATCCTTTGCAATCCTTCCCCCTTGTTTTAGAAAGCCTACAACACACTTTTCAAAGTCTGCTAAAAATTGGTCTGTTGGTTCGAAAATTGAACCTAGATATGATAATTGTGAATAAAAATATGTTTTTATAATAGAAACCCTTCCAGGAATACTAAGATTGAATAAATTCCAAAAATTGCGCAATTTTACAACTTTTGCCAATATTTTGTCCCAAATTAAATTAGTGTCATTTAAAGATTTGTGCAAGCTTAGACCTAAAATTGTGAAATTATCTGAAATTTCAAAATTCAGTTCCTCAACTTTTCTTATAAAATCTAAAGAAGGTAACCCACCAGTTATAATAATTTGAGTCTTAGAGTTGTTAACTTTAAGGTTTGATAATTTTCCAAAGCTGGTCAAAATATCATAACATTTTTGGAGAGATTCTGACTTTACTTCCATGAAGTTTTGCATATCGTCTGCAAAACCACTTGCTACATTTACTTTATTTTCATCTCTGTTAAAATTGTAAGGAATTGAATTTGGAATTTTAAGAGTATTTGTTAGACATAATTTTATAACGAGTGGGTTTATTGCAATTTTAAATAAATTTGGAGATGGAAGGTCTCCTTGAATAATACCTATTTTATTTTCAAAATTTTGTGTTAAACCGCAATCAGTCAAGATACAAGATTTTCGGTTTTTAAAAGTAGAAGATACCATTAAAATAAATTTTGGACCAAAATTAGAGAACTGCAGTACAGATTGTAAGTAGGTATTTCCTATTGTATCAAATGCCCTCGAAAAATCAATTATTAGACTTGCTAAAGGAGAATTTGTGGAGTTTGATTTTGAAAGCAGTTCATATACATTTATTAAACATTCTTGTATAAAATACTGATCGGAATAAGCTTTCTGAGCATTGTGTATTATGGAATCTACAACAGTTTTTAATCTTAAATTTATAACTCCACTATATAGTTTATAAGGAGATGTAAGTATACCAATGCTACGCCAATTTTTAATATGAGAAAGATCTTTATCTCCACCCTTTGGAATCAAATTGCTTCTACTTATATTCATCATACCTCTTAACTC
This sequence comes from Acartia tonsa, assembly GCF_053477335.1. NCBI lineage: Eukaryota > Metazoa > Arthropoda > Copepoda > Calanoida > Acartiidae > Acartia > Acartia tonsa. The sequence continues at coordinate 43,757,293 of NC_137264.1, read as the reverse complement.
CCCTTTATTAGCCATATAGTTAAAACCATGTAACATTGTATCTTTAATTAAATCCCAAAAATGTTTAATTGACGCCATAGGTATGCCATCTAAACCAACAGCAGCATTTAAATTAGCATTTTTAAGCACGGTTTCCAGTTCAGACATTTGAATAGGTGACTCAAGATTTAATTTATCTTCTTGCGATAATTTAAAAGGGTAAAAAATTGGATCATTTTCATTTCTTTCAAAAAATTCTTCAAAAGAAATTTCTGGCTCAACAGACGTGCTAAAAAGTTGTTTAAAGTGATTAACAATAAAATTTTGTCTCTCATCATCATTTTGAATAATATTCCCTGAGTAGTCTTTAATCAAAGATACAGATTCATGAGAGTTCTTATTTTTCAAAAGTTCAGAAAAGCTTCTAGTGCTTTTCTCATGGTTTAATAAGTTAAAATAATTTGTGTTTTCCAAAAGTCTTAGATTTTCCCTGTGTTCAATTTCCAAAAGTTTTGCCTCAGTTTCTTTAATATTAACAGAATTAAAATCACCAATACTTCTTAAATATGATAATTGATCAGACAAATTATTTTTTTCCTCCTTTGTTGTTTTAACATAAAATGACTGAAATGATATACATGTATTTTTTATTTCATTTAATAAACATTCTAACATTAAGTCCGGTTCCAACTTAGTGTTATAAGATAAAAAAGTTTCAATACTAGGAAAAAGTGAACAGTTTTCTTCAATTTCATTACTATAAACTTTAATTAAATGCTTACAAAATTTGTCATTGGGTAGCTTTAAGATCGTTTTTTCAAGCCCCTGAATATACAAAGATAAAATGTTAATCCTATTAATTAGTAGAGTTAATTCATTTTTATTTGGAGGTTCTGTATTATCAACCATAAAGCTGTACACAGAAAATTTTACTGTAGAATATAAATGTTCAATATTAAGTAGGGAGCTATCAATAACTTTTGGTCTAGTAATATTCTTACTTTTTCCAAAGAAAGTGACAGGTTTATGGTCAAAATATTTTGATAGCCTATTTGGATATTCAACTTTTTTGATTAATGGACTAAATTGTGGGCTTGCCAAACAATGGTCAATCCTTGACCTATTTATAGCTTGTTCACTAAAAGGAATATAACTATAAGTTTTTAAATTTGGATACAAAAGTCTAAATTTGTCTACAATAAATCCATCCCTTATCCATGAAACTAAAGTTTTTGTGTGAATTAAGTTAGGTATTGCGCTCATGTTAAGAATTTCATAATTATTCAAAACTACGTTAGAATTTATAGGCAAATCACAAGTTAAACAGTTCAGATCTCCCAAAATAACAAACTTAGAAATTCCAATACTTTCAATTTTTTGTTTTAAGAGTGAATAAAAATCTTTATTTTGAGATTGAGTTGGACCATAACAATTAATGATAAGCATTCGTTCATTATTTATATGCAAATCAACGATAATGATATTTTCACACCTAGATTTAAATATTCTATAAACTTTATGACAAAAATTTCTCCTTATCATTGTGATTACACCACGATCCCCTTTTGTGCTATGTATAAAAAGTTAATTTTTTTCTATTTCTTTATATTTTCAAATTTTAAGCTGAATGTTGATATAAATATTTCTGATCCACTAACAAATATAGAATAATATGTTTGCCCTATTCGGACGAAGCGACGTACACACGTATAGTACGACCATATTTATTGAATATCTACGTTATTTAGAATAACTGTGACGTCTTTGCAAGAAATCTTTATTTCAGAAAATCCACGAAAAAATAAGGAAAGTGAACTTTGTTTATACTTTTTTTTTATCATGATACCTATTAATCATTGTTTTTGCCAGGGTATCATATTTATTTCTGTACTCCTTAGTCGTTATATGATGAGGAACATTTTCAAACAATGATGGCAACATTCATAAAAAGTAATGCACAGAAATTGATTATTTTTTGTGTGACTATTTTGTATCTTTTTTTCCGTCCATATACAGTGTGTTTTAAAACAAAGGATGACAACATCCATAAAAGCGAAGCACTGAAACGGTAGGACAAACGGACATTAACACTTGTATAATGTCAGAACTGAATAATCAGAATATAAATGTATAAGAGTCGAAGTAAAATTGTAAGTAAATTTGTTGAATAACTGCTTGATGCAGGATAATGTTTATGGACATACTTACATTTTTAGGACTTAATTACAAAGTTGCTTCGATTATAAAATTATACTTTGTTGTCCCAGGAATCAATATACCAATCAGATGAATAGATCACATAAAAATTGTTGTTAAAAAAGTAAAAAAAATCAACATGTTTCAAATGGACATACGGACATTTTTATAATGATCATAGAGTTGCTTCGCCTTCTTAATCGTACCTAACTACTACAGGAAATACCATGCAAAGTTTGAAATCAATATGACATCTCTAACATGCCTAATTTAACGAAGCTATCTCTCTGTGACGGACGGACGGACGTACGGACAGACGGGCGGACGGACCGACATTAATTACAGAAAAGCGTCGCTTTTAAAAATATGGCTAATTAAACTCACTTATCCCGGTCAGAAATTATTCATCAATATCTTATTTTCTTCATTAACGTGGGTATTTTATATAAGAAAAACAATATTTTATCGTTTTCAACAAATTATGCCCTAAAATCCGGTATTTCCAAAACTTTCGAGGAAATTTATTTTAACAAAATATATTAAATTTTCCTAAATTAAATCTTTTTTGTGTGTAGCGATTTCTCTTGCCTGTAAACATCTTCTAAATAACTCTCATTTGGGTTATAGTCCCTTTCGTGACAACGCCTCCTAAGGGGTATTTCGTCGTTTTTCAGAGTAGCTTTTGATAAGTTAGGTTAAGTCAGGTTAGGTGATTGCCCCGCAGTGTAAGGCAACTGGCCCCGCAGAGTTAGAGCCCCTCGTAAGGGCTAGAAATAGGAGAAAAGCTATTATGAAAATACAACAAAACACGCCCCTTAAGAGGCGTTGCTACGAAAGGGACTATACCCAACATTTGTGCTCCGCTACTTCTATGATTTCAACCTTGTTTGTCTATGTAAATAAACTCACAACAAATCTAGTGACAAGTAACTAATTATTAATTAAATAAAAGGAAGTACATGTAAATAAAAAAGGGACACTACTACACATACAATTGTATAACTATTTTTAAATGGAAGTCAACAATTATTGAATCAGAACTATGGCTTCAGGGCGCTCCCTGAAAAAGCAATAAGGAGTAAAATCAGAAAAAAAACTATAAAATTTGGCCAATTCTAAAAGACCTAAAAATAGTGGTTATTGAATTATTTCTAAGGCTTGGAACAAGATATTTTAAAGTTCCTGATTCTACCCAGCAAGGCCTTTTCTGCTAGGACCATGTAGCTATAGTTCTGATTCAATGAATGTTTTTACTCCCATTCAAAAATAGCTATTCAATTGTATGTTTGGTAGCCAATGGTTTTGAGACTTTAGATAAATTTTAAATCATCCAGAGGTGTATATGCTTATAAAAATTATGTGGAAGTTCCCGCTTTGGTCTCAGATAAAATGTCCAAAATCGACCCACCCTAGTAAGGAGTGTCTCAATAATGTGTGAGATGTGCTAATACAAGATGGAGTATTATCTATAGTAAGGAGTGTCTCTGTGTTGGATAAGATAATACAAGGTGGATTAATAAATCTATAGTAAAGAGTGTCTCTTTTCTGTGTAAGATAAGATAATACATGGTGGATTAATAAATCTTTAGTAAGGAGTGTCTCTTTACTGTGTAAGATAAGATAATACATGGTGGATCATAAATCTATAGTAAGAAGTGTCTATTTCCTGTGTAAGATAAGATAATACAAAGTGGATTTATAAGTCTGTAGTAAGAAGTGTCTCTTTACTATGTAAGATAAGATTATACAAGGTGGATTAATAAATCTATAGTAAGGAGTGTCTTTTTACTGTGTAAGATAAGATAATACAAAGTGGATTTATAAATCTATAGTAATAAGTGTCTCTTTACTGTGTAAGATAAGATTATACAAGGTGGATTAATAAATCTATAGTAAGGAGTGTTTCTTACTGTGTAAGATAAGATAATACAAGGTGGATTAATAAATCTATAGTAAGGAGTGTATCTTTACTGTGTAAGATAAGATGATACAAGGTGGATTAATAAATCTATGGTAAGGAGTGTCTCTTTACTGTGTTAGATAAGATTATACAAGGTGGATTAATAAATCTATGGTAAGGAGTGTCTCTTTACTGTGTTAGATAAGATGATACAAGGTGGATTAATAAATCTATATTAAGGAGTGTCTCTTTACTATGTAAGATAAGACAATACAAGGTGGATTAATAAATATGTAGTAAAGAGTGTCTCTTTATTGTGTAAGATAAGATAATACAATTTGGATTAATAAATCTATAGTAAGGAGTTTCTCTTTACTGTTTAAGATAAGATTATACAAGGTGGAATAATAAATCTATAGTAAGGAGTGTCTCTTTACTGTGTAAGATAAGATAATACAAGGTGGATTAATAAATCTATAGTAAGGAGTGTCTCTTTACTGTGTAAGATAAGACAATACAAGGTGGATTAATAAATCTATAGTAAGGAGTGTCTCTTTTCTGTGTAAGATAAGATAATACAAGGTGGATCAATAAATCAACTTTCTGAAAACTTAATTTGATAACTAGTACTGAATAAATACAAAATAAACATTATGCTACAAACATTTGAATTTTATTAGATATTTATATTAAATTTTTTTTTTCATTAAAGTAACAGGATTTCTTGAGTTTTAGAACGTATGTTCATCTATGTCCAGAGAAAGTCTAAAACTGTTTTTGGGAGGGTACCTCCAACCCTCTAGAAGAAAGAAAATAAAGAAAGAAGGAGCGTTGCTACTCTATGATTGGTAATTTATGTATGTTTAATTTGTTGATTTTCACGTTTATGGATGTTGAATGTTGGCAATGGATTTATTATTACTTGAATCAAAAACCAGAATAACATGAATTTTGATAAAGTGAAACACTGGCTAAAATTAAGTCTCTCCATCCACCCCCCCTCACCTTGTCTCCTACTGGATGAACGAAATGACCATTAAGTGATGTTCTTCACCTGTCTTAATATCGACGTATATTTTATATCCATTATGATGACGTATTATAAACCTTTGTCCACTACTTTAAAAATAAACACATTAAATTTATAAAATATTTTTTTATGAATAACTACTGTAATAAATTCAGCATTTAATACATCATGAATTTAATAAATTAAAATTGGACAATAAATATATTTGTAAATAACAATTTACGAGGTAAATTTTCCGTATCAAATATGTATAGTATATGTTCTAGTGACTACTAAAAGCCTGGATGGAAAACTTCATATGTGGCAACTTTCTGATGCTAGTGGCGAAGGGGCTAGTTAAGGATATAATCAAATTTTTAGAACTTGATTATAGAGATACTTCGCTTATTACATTGTGCCTTGTTGTTATAGGGATCAGTATTAAAATAGTCAGATGAATAGGATAATTATATCATATAAAAATTTATTGTTAAAAAAGTAAAAAATCAACATGTTTAAAATGGACATACGGACATTCTGGTAACGATTATAGGATGGCTACGCTTTCTAAATTGTACCTAACTACTACATAAAAGCGGATCTCTGAAACTGGAAGACAAAAGAACATTAACACTTGTAGAGTGTCAGAATTGAATAACCAGTTCAAAAATGTATAAATATAAAAGTCGAAATAAAATTGTGAGTAATTTTTTTTTAGAAAACTGATTAAATACAGGATACTGTTCAAGGACATACTTACATTTTTATTGCTTAATTATAGAGATGCTTCGTATATATTACTTTGTAGTCCTAGGAATCAATTTTCTAAAAGTCAGATTTATAGGATGATTATATCACTTAAAAATTTGTTGTCAAAAAAGTTAAAAAATCAGGGTGTTTTAAAGGATGTACTTACTTTCTGTTAACGATTATAGAGATGCTTCGCTTTCTAAAGTGTAGCTAACTGTTATATAAATCATCATGCAAAGTTTGAAATCGATACCGTTCGGGACGGACGGACCGACCCTAATTATAGAAAAGCTTCGCTTTTTAAAATAAATAAATTGCTCTTGATCCTACTACAGACAAATGATAAATTAATTTTAAAATTAACAACAATTAAAAAGGGAATTGTACATTTAGTTTAATGTACTTTTCAAGCGCAGTTCAACAGGGAGTAAGGGAGGGGACAATGGGCAATTAATTCAATATAAGAGTTATCAAAGAAAGGGCATGAAATCCAGTTTAATCCAATAAATTTGTAGGAAATTAGAAAGGGATTGTTAATTGAATAATAGATTTCCATAGCATCATGTAAAGTGAAATCACAACTTGTTTTTGATGAAATATATTGAGGTTTTATGGTGTGATTACAAGATTATTGGACCCGGCCAGCTGCTAGCAAGAATATGACTGCTTCTTTTTATTCTGTTTATTTACCTTGCCCCTTGCCCCCACCTCCCTTCTCCCTTCTCCCCATCTGCTACATTCCAAACTAACACAATGAGTAGTTATTTCCCTTGCCCCCACTTCCCTTATCCCTTCTCCCCGTCTGCAATATTCAAAACATACACAACGAGTAGCGGCATTTCATGCGCAAGTACCCAAACTCAGTCAGAAACTGCTAAATTCTTGCACATTCCCTTTAAGCCAGTACCCAAAGTCTGAGACTCCTAAAAATTGAATATTCGATCCATTGTCCCCTCCCTTACTCCCTGGCTGTTCAATCTTTGTTACTTTCTTTTGTGTGTCCGGCGGTCTAATCGAGAAATTTAGTAAAAATGTTCAGTGTTTGATTGGTTTAATTTTATCAAAATGTTTTGAGCTTTAATGATTGTTGCTAAGTTATGGACAAGTTTTTTTTAGGTGAGTTGTATATGTTTTTTTAAGATCTCTCAGTATACGATATATGTATATCAAATCATTGAGTACATTTACCAAAAAATACAAAAATTTAACAATGCTATTATCTACCTAACTTTTATGATACCGTCTTAACTAATTTTTCCTGTTTGTCAAATCTGCTTATACATCAAAACAGGGATTATTAAACTTTTAAAAAATTTTCCCTATAAAATGGCAGCTGATTTTTTAATAATTATAAAAAAATAGAGTGTAAATAAGAACTATTAGACATATTAGGAATAGAGTATCTATTATCCCTGTACAAATTTGCATTGTTTCAATTGACCACCCGTAACCCCATCTGCGTTCAAAGTTTTCATTTAAAAGTTGTCTATTTTGTTGTATGAAAAACTCAAACTCAGCTAAAAAATTTGAGATCAGTTGCAATTAGGTTTTTTCAGCGTAACATTTTCTTGCCTAGACTTTATTTAGACTTTTGCGGTTTCATTCGAAGTGCCTAGTCGAGCACAGGAACCGCCTCTCCATTAATTTAAAATAAATTGAAATAAAATGCCAGGGTTAGTTTTTTGTAATTTTTAGTTTTATTTTAGATCAGATTCTGTTAGATTATATTAGCGCAGGGTTAGGGCACCGCAAGTTTAAGTCCCGCATGGGTTAGGCATAACCCTCACCTCATTTTCAAATATTTATTAAAAAAAATTTTGGCTTTGTGCTTTGAGAATAAGCCCCGACTTTGTTTTAGCAACCTTTGTCCACATGTATTGTTGAGAATACATTCACAAGTGATAAAATCATTTAATCCCTTTGATAAGATAACAACAAAGTGGAAATCAACACAGCAAATTTCAAAATTGGTGCCCTCACAATAATACAAATTTCTCTAGATAACTAAATAGCTATTTTCGTGTTTTATTAGTACAGCTACTCTATAACTGAGCTAAATTTAAACTCTATTTATACAATCAAAATTGTTTAATAGTTATTTCTCGCATCGTATTATAAACAGCTTTCCGCGGATATAGAATGTACAATTATAAGATTAAAACCAGTTTTTTTAGCCCCGAGATGCTAAAGGCACCGGCTAGAAAAACTGGTTTTAATCTTATGATTGTACATTTCTATATTCGTAGAAAACTGGATGTAATACGATGCTAGACAAAGTTTTTTCGTATGGATGAGAACATGATCCTATCTATCGGATTCGAATGAATACGAGAAAAAGAATTAAGTTTTTGTAGAAAATTTTTTTGTTTTCAAATTTAACATAACAAATTTATTTTCTAGATCTTTTTCTCTTTCTCTTTTCAATGAGGTTAAAAAAAACATGGTTTATATAGGATTTGGCTTTGCAAAGTATGAACCTCAAGGAGAGAATTATTTTTTGGTACTTAAAAACTTTTAAAATCTTTTTATATAATATATTTTATACTTTTTGTATGAGCACTAATTGAAATAGAGAGGGGGATAAGTGAGCAGGGGGGTATAACCCCCCTTTTCAAAGTAGGTAGATGCCAGGGATTTCGGGACAGGACATTGACTTTTTCACTAATTCTTGTTTGCTAAATTCTGTTTTATGAAGGTTGCAAATTTTGGGATTAGAAAGGAATACATAATTTTTTGACCATCATTGACCTATCCTATCCTGGTAGATGGATAGATAGGACTATGAAGGGGTTGATGGGGGGGGGGGGGGTAGAGTACAGCTGACCTAATCCCCCCGGCTTAGATTGTTTGATTGTTACAAGAATATTATTGCCTTCATTTGGTAGCTAACAATTTTATCGGGTTTTGTACAGCATTATCATTAAAGTTTTTTTTTCTTATAGAAATATCAGTTCTTCACTATACCTTTTTTTTTTGGGGGGGGGTGGGGGGAGGGTTAGTATTTTTTTAGAATGCCGATTGCTCTTAATAGGGTGGCGGTACCATCACTCAAAATCGAATTAAACCTTCCTGGACCTAAAAAGGAAGAATCAGTACAGCAGTTAGCTACATCTATTGCTACAGACACAGACAGACATCTGGTTACTTTAAATTCATGATTATACATAGATGTACAAGGTATAAATTTTATTTTATTGTAAGTACACCTATTTTAATAAAAGTACACCTTGAACAGTTGACAAGTTTTGTAAATAAATGTTGTTAATCCTTGCTTAACAATTCCATATGTCACAACATAACAAGAATGGTTACCATACAAAGTTGGATAACAGTGGTTCAATACAAAGAGAGAGAGAGAGGGAACAATGGGCTGTTTATTGCACAAGTACCAAAAGTTTTATAATAACGCTTTCTCATTTGTTGACTTAACAATTTTGGGGACTTTAGTGATTTTTGATTGGTTAGTTCATTATGTAGAGTGTTCAAATGTTTCAACCACTATTTTAATCTTCAGATCCTTGGGTAAAATCATAAAAATTAAAGTAATTTCAGTATTAGAAATATCCTCATAAGAATCTGATTAGCTCAAATTGTGTTTTTCTTGTTATACAATACTTCAAAACACAAATCCACTTGCGGCAGAGAATGATTTTATATATAGCAATGGATATTATTACTTGGATCTTATTATTACACCAGATATTTAATTATCTATAATACAAAGTAGAATGATGTCTGTCCGTCTGTCTGTCTGTCCGTCTTTCCGTCCCTTAAGATCTCAGTAACCACTGAACCGATCAGATTCTACTCTTCAGGGAATATACTTACTGGTCCTGTGGTGGTTTTAGGCTATTTTCTTGGGGGGTGGGACATCCCCAACCCCCTAAAAACAAAAAATCCCCCCCATTTTTTTTTGCTGAAGATTTCCTTGGTTCTCTCTTTTTTTTCAAATTTTTGCTGAAGATTTCCTTGGTCCTTTTATGAATTTTGCCAAAATTTTTTTTTGATCACCTCTTGGGGCAAAGCCCCTAGAGGCTAGGGTCGAAGCCGCTAGTCTCTAATAAAGTGAAACTTACAGCAGGCTGAAATATCAATTCACCCCATTCGACCCCACATACTCAATAATAATTAAGAAAATAGCCCCTTCTGTATGATGATACTAATTTTGAACCAACCAATCTAAATTTAACAAAAATACCCATAGTTATTGAACCAACGAATAAGAATATAAAAAATTTTGGGTACCAACCAATGCAATTTACAGTCCAATGTCCCTTTCCCTTTCTCTGTTTTTCCCTCTTTTTGCAAAAAACACCACCATACCATAGTCTTCTCTGTTCCAATAAACTAAATTTATCATTCTATATTATTTTGTAATAATAATTTTTCATCCAGAAACTGTTTATATTGTTGTGCTACTTATGAAAATAATACTCCTTGTTAGGGTACAGTTGCACAGAAGGCAGGCAGCAATGGGTCAACAATTGACGAAAACAAAATGTGACAAATTGTCGTCGCTGAGAGGAAAGGGGGTGAGGTCAAACAATAAAAGGGGGCTTTAGATCTTTAAGTCTCTCAGGCGTAAAAGGAAATGTAAATGTAAAAAATTGAAACATTAATTGACTTCATTTCAAAAGGTAAATAATGTTTAAAAGTAGCGCAGAAATAAGAAGCCAACTTCAGACATATCTTTATTGAAGTAAAGGATGACTGTGTGTCTGTCTGTCTGATGGTTCTCCATTTACACTGGAGCTTCTTATAGGTCCATATAAGGTTTATGAGTATAAATACTCCCCCCCCCTTTCCCAATTGTTTTACTTCTTCTATAAAAATCTAAAAGTAAAAGTGGAGGGACGACTTACCCCCTCCTTCCCTTAAACAAATGCCACTAGAGGCCTCTAAGGGCGTTGTCGCTCGTTAACTAAATAGTCAAGTATTATCAAATTTAAGTGTTTTTCTACACCAAGCGTGTTTATATATAAAAATTCATCAAATGTAATAATAGTTATTTCTCGCATCGTATTATAAACAGCTTTCCGCAGATATAGAATGTACAATTATAAAATCAAAAGTTAAAACTAGTTTTGTTTAGCCCCCGAGGTGCTTTCGAACATTTTTATATTCGAAGAAAGCTGGATATAATACGATGCTAGACATAGTTTTTTCGTATGGATGAGAACCGGTTCCTATCCACTGGATTCGAATGAATTCGAGAAATAGTTTTATTTTATTTTTCAGCTTCTCGTTTAAATATCTTAAATACAAATATGTGAAGATATAAAAATCATCTTTAGTTTATCTTAGTTTACTGTTATAAAGTTTTTTGCAACGATATGATTTAAGATTTTTAGGTTATTTTTGTATACCCTTTTTTCCTGAAATAAACAAATTAGGGGGGGGGGGAGCTACATAGAAGGGTCCCATGGATTAATTAGATAAAGAAAGTTTTGAAGGAAAGGATTAACTTATCTATTATACATCAACTTTACCATAGAGTAAATTTACATAGAATTGCCATATTATAACTTTACCATAAAATAACTTATATAAACTTAATTATAGCAAATAAATATTTGTATACCAAGGAAGGGAGAGGAGTGATTAAAGTTTTATAACAATGTTATCTTATTCGTTGATTAAAATTTTTGGCTACTGTTGCATAATTTTAATTGGTTGGTTTTAAACTAATAATGTTCAAATTTTTCAACCAATAATTTTAATCTTAAGAAGGCGTAATTTAATTTATCATCAGAGATCATCTTGATTAGGAAAACATCAAGTTGATCGTCCATTGTATTATACCTTAGGATCCCTGTAGTGCCCTGAAGCCCTAGTCTGTACCAAACCATGTGCCAAATGCAACAAATAGAGGAATTAAGTGATACCAACATCTACCAGGGATAAGGATATAGGACAACGGGATGAGAAGAATTTGCTATTCTAACAACAGCATGCTCTAATTACAGTCATCTAAAGGGATAAACATTTGTTCACTTAACCTAATGAACCAACTAATCAAAATTCATTTAAAGGTCCCCAAAGTTGTTGAGTCAAGTAATAAGATAACTTGGTTACAAAAATTTGGGGATTAGTGTAAAAAACAACCCAATGTCCCTTCTTCCCTGTTTTAATTATCATCAATCAGAAAAAAAACACTGTACAAATATAAATGTCATATTTGATTGACAAAAAAAGTAGAGGTGAAAAGTTTATCTTTATTAAAGTAATGATTAGTACAGTTTTTTGTGCCAATTATCCTATCAATTACCAAACCCTTTATCCCTGACAAAAACTGAAAAAGATAAATGATTTTTGTATGAAATATACAAATGGTTGATTAATGTAGATAGATAGTAGCTGGCGAGCAGCGACAACTTATAATGGTTACAAAACAAGGATGACAACATCCAAAAAATATAAGTCAAGCAAAGCATTTAATACAAATTTTATTATAAAATTATTCAAATGAAAATGCTTTCAAAGGACGTCTACCCATAGAAAAGCTATGTTTTAAAAAGGTTTAAATCGGAAGGATGATTCAATCATTTTAAAAATACTTTTAATGGCTTGCTTATAACAGATCTTCCTACAATAACTATAAAATAATTGCACTATATATTTATTATACTTCTGTCATAATCATTGCATGCAAGGTTTCATACCAGTAGGACGATTTTACATGCTTTTAATAGGGACGAGTGAAAAGACATTACCTAAATGTAGAGAAGCTTCGCTAAAAAATGAGGGGTAGGATTAGTAAGGAAGAAAGACTTATTCTTTCAAAACAAAACTTAGACAAATTTGAAAAATTAACTTTTAAATAAATTAACTTAAGCTTTTGTTGTTTTTAAAATTTGTTTTTGTTCCCATGTGCTATTCAAGCTTCTGGCGTATTAAAAATAGAATGAATTTATCTGAAGGCGGGTGATGTCATTATTTTAAAATAAAGTTGGGTAATAGTCGAAGCTTTACAAAGTGTCTCAAAAAAGCAGTTGTGTGTCGTCATATAATAAGGGATGAGAGGAGAAGGGAAATTGATAATCTCTCATTTTTGTGACGTCACATGGCTGATTTTTTAGACACTTTGTCCAGTTACATTTTAAACCGAATTGGAGCAGAAAATACGAAAATCACAGTTTAGAAAAAAAAATTATTTTGAAGGGGAGAGGGGGGTGTAGTAATTTATTATGGATGGTGACCAGTCCCTCTCAAAAGTATATATGAAACCGACCATGATAAATATGAAACTTCCCTTATTAAGAACAACCCAATCGTTCCCAGAATTAAAATAAAGAAATCTTAAAGGACTAATATACATCCCACATTTTTATGTTAAGATACGAGATAGGACAATGGGCGATAAATTGATGTACATCAACAAAGATTCAACAAAAAACTATCCCTTCTGTAGATTATGATTAGTAGTTGAAAGGTTTGAACACTCAACTTGATAAACAAACCAATCCAAATTGAATAAAAGTCCCAACAGTTGTTGAGCCAACGAAAAGGAAAACGTGAATAAAGGACTTTGGGGACCAGTTTAAAAAACAGAACATTGTACATTTTCTCTCTTGTTCAGATAGAATATTTGTGGATATTATGAAGGGGAAAATTATCGTTAATAAAAATTGTTACCTCCCCTGTCATTTCTTGGACAATTCGTTTATCCACTGAGATGGGAGGGGATGGGGTAATAATAAATCCATTCAAGCATTGCATTGTCCAAAGTTACCAGCTTCAATAAATATTGCATGACAACAGGCGATAAAAATTCCCCTAAAATTTTCTTTCCATGTTCTCTACAAAATATTTTTCTCTCTCTCTCTCTTTCTTTCTCTCTCTCTCTCTCTCTCTCTCTCTCTCTCTCTCTCTTTTCCCCTCTCTCTCTCTCTCTCTCTCTCTCTCTCTCGCCTTTCCCTTCCTTTTCCCTCTTTATTCAGTTATTTAGTTTGATCTATTTTTTTTTATTTTGCTTGCCTAAGGTTCAAAGTTTTTAAAACAACAGAATAATCTTTTAAAACTACCTTCTCTTTTGATATAGATTTACTGGATAATATCTTACTGTTATTTTTTCGCAAAAAGAATTCACTGGCATTTTGTTATTGCGCTTATGATGTCTAATCAGATAGACGACTGATTTTTTTTTGTGAAGATTCACTGTACCAATAAGCATCCAATAATTTACTTTGTCCGTAGGTCTGTCGGTAAAGCTCTGTCGTTCATTAGAGTTAAGAAAGGAAAGGTTTAAAGAAAGCCACTAAATATCTATACTTTTCAATTATGTAATTATCATTTTTTCCTTTCGTTTCCTGTTCTTCTTGCCTTTAAATTTAAGTGTTACGCTACTTATGGGTGTTATCATCCTTGTTTATGAAATATTATAAATATCTACTTTAGATATGTATTCTTTTGTATAACCTAAATTCAAAGGATACGAAAAAGGTTCATGCAGTGGCGTGCAATAGGGGGGTGTAGAGGGTGTCCACACCCCAATTTAAAATGAAAAGGCATACCCTATGGTTTAACACCTCCCTGAAGTGCATGCCACTGGTTTCATGACACTTTTTTTTAATAGAGTTTTTCTTCTAAAAAATCATTAGAGTAAAACACTAGAGGGGGGAGGGGTTGAATAACTGTGTGTGCCCTTCCCAAGGACCCTGTGTCGGCTTTCAATTGGGTCTTTGAAAATCAACGAATAGTGTTTGGAATATTAACACAGCCAAGTCGCTATAAAAGGGCAGAAAGAAATTTGCTAGCAGACGGAAAAGGTCCTTAACAAGAGGATGTAGGTAGTTGTGTGGTTATGCATCTATACTATATATCTATTTTCAAAACACACAAAAGCTTTATCTTTGACTATTGATTCAATAACCCCTTAAATTAAAATTGCCATGATCCTTGTTTGATATTTCAGCCATGCTAATTTCTGTCAAATGTGCCTGTTTGTCTGTAATGGCTATATGTCTTTACTGGAGATCTACAGAGATAAGACATTGACCCAATAATTGATGAACATCCCCAATGATAATACACAACATTAACCCATCTATAGATTACAATTAGAGATTGAAACGTTCGGACTTTTAAATTAATGAATAAACCATTAATATTCAATAGAAATCTCCAAAGTTTGTAGGACAACGAATAAGAAACTTTAATGAGGTCTGTTGTATGAATATGCGAGTGAAATGTACTATTTTTCTTTAAGATTTTCAGACTGACAGACGCACACAAGGGCTAACTTAACTAGAGTAGCTGCGCTACTTTTAAGGATGACATAAAATACTTATAGGGATAGCAACCTGGTTAAGATGTAATAAATTAAAAGAGATTAAGAAATACTAAACGTCTGGTTCTCATAAAAAAAAATTAACAAGGACAACTATTTTCATATCTAAATTTCAAAGGGGTTGAAGAAAATTATACTTAACTTATAACTAGTTTATGTTTTCTTCCCGATACTTGTCCAAAAAATAATTGTATCTTTAATCGGAGACAACTGACGATAAATTAATGCACATCTCCAATGATGATAAACAAATTTACCCCTTTTGAAAAATGTAATTATTGGTTGAAACTAGTTTAGAACTTAACATCCCAATTTAATAAAGGTACCCAAAGTTTTAGAGCTAACATGTCACTGTATTTTAAAACTTTGGGTTCCAGTGTATTTTACAGTCCAATGTCCCCTCCCTCCCATGTCCTTCATGTTTTATTAGCGTATTTAAGAATCTTTAAATTTGCCAAAAATCTAGTTTAAAACAAATATTTTTTCAGCTAACCTAAAGATCGAAGGACATATTTTTTAAATCTTTAATTATAATCAATAATTTGAACTCTCTATTTATTATTATTGAACTTAAAATAAAAATATCGGGGCTTAGCTATCATAATCTATGAATAATCTCTAAATTAAACCATCATGAGAAAATTTTAATTATTTATAAAATATCAGCCATTTTGACTTTACTCCTCCCATTTTCTCAGGCTACGGTCTTTTTATTACACAACCTGGCCGGTCAGTTTACATAATATGTATGGCCTTTTTTAACCTAACTTAATCCGGACACACCCACCATTTTAATAACTCCGCCCCTTTCTCACGGTATATTTCAGGTTGAGAAATGGATAAACATTCTTAAATATGAAACTTTTTTGTTTGTTTTTTTTGGCTCAACTTACTTTTTATCTTCCCAAAATTGCGACGAAAGACTTAAAGACCTATTGCTGCTATGTAAGAAGCGTGACAATAATCTTGATATTATGACAAGCGCAACACGATACATTGATGTCCTTTTACGGCTTACTAGACAAAGGTTCTTCTATTAAAGAGTTGATTGTTTGTTCAAAAACCTCAAAAAAAATACAATAAACTTAAAAGAAAACAAAAGCTACAATTTTCTTATATAAATCTTTTTCTTTAAATGATTTTCCATGTCCGTAGATTTTATACTAATTTTGATTATGTGAAATAAGCATTATTAAATAAGTCGGTTCATAAGAATTATATTTTTTTATCGAGTGACCTTAATTCCCATGAAATTATAATTAGCGGAGCTACTTTATACTTTGGAAATGTCTAAATATACAAGTGTCAAAATAGCTGCGACGTAAGTGAAAGTTAAGTAAGTTAAAACTATCTTATTGTATTATAAATATATTGCTATTAATTAATTATATTATTTATTAATTATAAAATATTACTGAACATAGATTTAATTGTCCTTTTTTACAAAAAAAAAATGGATTATGGAAAGAAAACGAAGTATGTGGTTTCGTCGTATTTTTACAGTAGAAAGTAGCTTTTGATAGGTTATTTTAGGTTAGGTTAGGTAAAGAAATAGATCCCGCAGGGTTAGAGCCTCCCGCAGTGGCTAGAAATAGGAAAAAGGCTACTGTGAAAATATGACGAAACCCGCTACTTCGTTTTCATTCCATGATCAAACAAAATATATAATTAGGTTGTTATTGATGCGCCACTTAAGAATAGAATTGTCCTTTTAATTTAAGTTATCTTGTGAAAGGTAAAAAGTCTTATTTGAATAATGTAACATAAATTATATGAGAACTAAAGCCGTCTCTGAGGTCTTAATTGTCACATTGCCCTTAAATCTATTTTGTGTATTGCCTGGCCTTCTGATTTGTTAAACTTCGCTTTTATGGATGCTGTCATTCTTGTCTTTTTATTTTCCGATTTGTGGGAAACGAATTTTCTTTATATTAAAGTCTGTTTACCTATCCAACCATCCGTTGTGAGATCTTAACTAACACCCGGACAAATAGACATAACAACAGTCAGCTTACTTTTGTGTAAAAAATATTCCTGTATGCCGCCAAAAAAAAATAAACAAATGTCGGAGCGCCAATTAAAACTCCATTAATCTGTCAATCAAAAAATTAATTTATTCCAAAAAATTACTGTTTAATTTTATTAATATCACAAATCTTAAACATTTAAATATTTAGAAAATATTTTTTTTTACCTTTACTGAATTAATTGTTGTTGTTTTAAAATTTATTTCAATGAAACAAATTAAACACATTTAATATTTGGTATAATTATCATGTTATGATAATACAATATTGTAAATTATAATATCTAACTACTGCGAAATAAGTGGACATTATTTTTACTGAGCATCAAATAATCAATAAATTTATCAATTAAGTTACTATTAATTCCAGTGTTATTGAGAATTTTAGAAGCAAATTGAGCAATAAACATTGTCTGAGCAAAACAATTAAAATCGCTGAATTTCAATATTTGTTCATCCTTGCTTATTTTTAATGATCTGTCTTTTGCTATAAGTGTTAAAATACTAATTTGAATATATTCATCATTTTGATATACAGGAAAATGTATATTGAACAGATAAAAGTTTTCTTTCAAAAAAATAAAATCTGGTTTACCATCATTGTAGTAATTATCAAGAAATAATGCGAGACAATGCGTAAAATAACTAGGGAAGTAGCATTCCATAATTGAATGATCAGTGTCTGCTTTTACGTTACATTTCAAGCAAAGATTATTATCCAATAATTTCATTTCATACAATTTGCTTCTACTTATAAGAGTACGGTTAAATTGTTCAAACAGAAAACTTTTATAGTATAAAACAATAGGAAGCGACAGAATTTTATTAAAGCTATTTTTGAAAACCTCAAATTCTGGATTGTATTTTTTATCCATTTTTCTAGTTTTAAATGAAGGGGGGACAAATTGATCTTGCAATAATTCTTTGTTTGTTTTTTTAAAATAAAAGGTATATATTCTGGGAGAGTTTTCAAAAAGCTTTATGATAGGCTTCAAAACAAACTTTTGTTTTGATTCAGTTAAACAGATTAAGTTATTAAATTCAAAACCACTACACATATTTTCCACCACTTTTTGTAGTTTTAATAAAACTGGTTTCTCAGTAAGATTTTCTTTAATGGCAGAATTTAACAATGGCCGATATAAAACTTTGTGCTGTACTTTGATGAAATCAAGAATTGATGCAATGGTGTTTAGTCCATGCTCGTTTAGTTCCATTATATCAACATTGTTAAATTTGACATTTTTTGCCCAAACAGATGAAGTAATATTTGAATGAAGAAAGGTTTCTCTATGCTTTTCTAAAAGTACTAAAAATCCTTTGGCTTTTCTAAACATTAGTCCACTTTCTAATGGATAAAAGGTTCTAAAATTTTTAATATAATTATGAAAGATTTCAGATCCAAGGTTATCAAAAATACTACTTATTGGTACATGTTTGTGAGACAAAAGTCTTGCAATATTTGAGTTTGGAAAAAGATGGGCGTGCTTGATTAAATTTAAAAAAGCATTAAACCAAATAATAAATGATTGTTGAGATGGTAGCAACATATTTAGCCCACCGTGAGAAAAATCCATCTCTATTCTATTTTTTGCAACCTTGTATCTATAAGAATTGTTGCCTTCATTGCTTTTTGAAGACCAAAGAAATTTTGCTGTTATTTTCCAAAGTTTTTTTATTTGCTTTTGATTAGGAGCATAAATTCTAAAAATATGAAAAGCCATGGTGTTCATTAAGGAGAAAGTAATATTTCTACGTTTGAAAACATTATCACTGCAAAAAAATGCAAATTTTTTAGATTTTGTGTTAAGTTTTTCAAATAACTGTTCATATGTATAATCTGCTGCTTGAGTCAAATTAAAAGATAAATATACCCCTAAATGTTTTACTATATCACATTTAGTCCCTAGAATTGATATGTTAAGAGGACACTCCCCATTTGTAAGAATTTTAGTTTTTTGAAAGTTGATTTTGATGTTTACTGTTGACTCTAATTTTTGAAGTGAGTTGGAAACCAATTGTATGTCTTCATTTGATTTTAATTGAAAGGCATTAAAGCCATCGTCAGCAAAAAAAATTGGATCAAATGGTTTTCCATCCAACTTCAAAGTTAGGTTTTTAATTTTAGGACTTGTTAAACAACAATAAAATATGTGGTTGTAAATATCAAATAAACTTCCACTTGAAGGTGCCCCTTGAGAGAAACCAATTTTATTTTTATATTTCTTAGATGAGTTTCCTTTTACAACAATTTTAAAGCTTCCGCCATTTGTAAGAGAGATCCAAGATTTTGCAAAATTGCCTTCTGGAAAAATATGTTTAATTATAGTATTTGATACACAATGTAATGCCTTATCATATGCACGTTGTAGATCAAAAAATATAAGTTGGCTATTGTAGTTGTGCGCTTTTATATGATTTATTATGCTTACAATAGAAATAGTGGCATTGGCCATATGACGCTTAGGTATAAATCCATATTGGTCAGAATGACAAATTTTAGAAAGTAAAGGAGTAACTTTTTTATTAATTGCTTTATCAAGAATTTTCAAAACATTTTCCATTTGTGCAATAGGGCGGCGGTTTCCAGGTATTGTTGGATCAAGTCCTGGTTTGGGAATATATGTAATATTTCTTTCCTTAACAAATGATAAACTAGAATTATCCAAATCAATATCATACATGTTGTTAAAAGCTTTAGTGGTGAATTTAGGTAAATTATCAAGCAAGAAAGCAAATAATTGTGTTGGTTGTGAAGTTGGACCAGGCATGCTATTTGACTTCATGCTCTTGATTACTTTTCTAAATTCACCTGTTGTTGAATATGGATTCGTTAAATGCTTAATTTTAGGATACATATTATCAAGCTTTAAATCAAAAAAATTAAGTAATTCATCTAAATTCGAATTAGGCATAACATTTGGGCACACTAGTTGTGCATGCAAATCACCAAAAATGTTGGCTATTTTCTTTGGACAATCAATCAATTCATTATCAACCAGCAAGTTTGAACATTGTTTTTTTGAGTTTCTAAAGTTTTTATAAGTAAAGTTGTTTGGTAAACCATCTAGTAAGAGGGCTCTCATTTGAAAAGTTTCAGAATTGGTTTGAACAAGCATTTTAAAATATTCTTGCTGTTGTTGTATAAGCCGATTGATTTCCTTACTAGCCTGGCCACAATTTATATTTGAATCAATCATATCATAAAGCAAATTAATTTGTTTGTCAAATTCTTTAGTCTTGTTATAAGATTTGAACTTTAATTTAGAAAAAAATCTATCATGCGCTTTTTTGAGATGATTTATTAAATCAAATAAAACTGTGCTATTTTGATGTTCTGAGCTTACATATGTAAAATCATTATCTATTAACCCAAAATTATTACTATAATTGTGACTGCTAATTTTAAAAGAAATAGGATCTGCATTTTCAATTAGAAATTTAGATGTTTCTTCTTTCATTAAATTAATAAAATCCTTATTATTAAATAGATACCCTTGCCATTTTGGTGCTGAATATTTAAATTTTTTCTTGTTTCCAATTCTCATTGATTTATGATCAGAGAAAGAATTGTAAGAAAATTCAATAAAGTTAAAAAAATCCATATTTGTATAAAAATGATCAATATATGAATAAGAATTAATTCTTTGCTTCGTACCCCTCCAGGTATAGCCTGGTTCAATATTTAGTTTATTTGCTAAATCATGCATATTATATTTTTCAAGAAAGGATTGAATAAGGATGTTCCTGTTATTATGTCGTTTTTGATTAAAATCACAATTGGTATCACCAAACATACTAAAATTTGTTATGTTGTTTCTGTCTAAAAATGAGCTAACTTTTTTTAATATTTTGTTGCACTCCTCCCTATTTGAGGGCAAGTAGACAGGGACTAGATTCAAATATTCATTCCCAATTTTTACCCTTACAAACATAGCATGTTTAGAGACAATAACTTTTACATCTCTTTTTCTGTCCTCAATTGAATAACAATTATCCATGAATCCAAAAATGCCTCCTTGCCCCGAATCACATGAAGTCTCCCCAATATATTTCATCCCCTTGGGTAATCGAATCCTTCTGTGAAAAGATTTAAGTTTAGTTTCAAGGCAAAAATAAATAGTTGGAATATGTCTGCAAGAAGAAACCATTTCCTTAATTTTATACGGGACACCATTTAATCTATATCTATTTTTCTTAAACTGTCCCAAACCTCTGACGTTTGTACATAGTATATTTACAGGGCTTTTAGGTAAACTATTCATTCCCTAAAAGTATTACACTATTGCTGTTGGTTAGCAAACCAATACAATCTAAGGTCTATTTATCAAATAAACCCCTTAAACCAATGTTCAAAATTGATGGGTTGGTTTTTTCCCTTGTAGAGTAATTATCAAAAGAAGCAGAAGAACTATTAATATCTTAAAATATAGAGGACTTTCCTAAATAAATTTTTTGAAACAGAATTATAATCTAGAAGTATTTTACCAGTCTAGTGTGTATGTGTGAAAATTTTTATTTTTGTATCTAAACTTTCCTCCCCCCCCCCTCCCCCATCCCCCTCCATCTATCCATTAAATTTCTTCCCCCCATCTCCTTATAGTAGACCCCCGCAGCTAGGAATAACATAAGTATTTTTCCCACGTATAAGTAAAGGGTTAACTTACCCCCCCCTCCCCCCCTCCTACAAAACTCCTTATATATTCATGTGAACTGTAAGAAATATATACTTATTATTGTAACGCAGCTACTCTATAATTATTTGTTATTGCATGCAATTTAGATAAAATAATACAGTTCAATTATAAAGGTTAATATAGGTACACTAATACTATTTAAATTATTCTATTGGCTATTATGAAATCCAATTAGCATATTAGCAAATGCATCAATGCTAGAATTTTGTTCTTGTTGATCCTGAAGTGAACTATTTTGGCTTACTGTTTGTGGTGGCATTGAATATATTTGAGTAGCTGGTGGGCTTGTATAAATTGGACAATTGTTAAATATACTTGGGCCAATTGCTTGATATGCAACGCTATAGTGTTTTTGCTGCAAATATGGACCTTGCTTAAAAGTGGTTGTATATATGTTTTGATATTTTGGCTGTTGCGATAGCCTTAGGTCTGCCATAATTGCACTCATTGGTAGGTTGGGTTGTTGCATTGTTGCATGATTGGTTGATTGCTGAATAGGAGATAGCATTATATTCCTTGGGGAAATGCTATTCTTTTTTTCACTGTTAAGTGGCGTGCTATTGCATACTATTTCCCCAAAATATGAGGACTTAACATTCTCACTCATTTTAACTTTTTTACGCCCTTGATTATTAGACAATGGACTACTTTTAGCCCCACGCTTTCCTTGGCTATTTAGCCTGTCACTATTGCTGGCGGATGTTTGTTGCTTTGTTTTTCTAGCTGGTGTTTTAACCATGTCAACATATGATGGTTTGGTTGCTGCAGTCTTACCCTCCACATTCTGAGGTGTGGTGTTGCTCTGAGAGCGTGTGTTTCCAGGGGCTACAGGGATAGTGCCACCAATTTGTGTGCTCAATGATTTTTTCCCCTCCACATGTTTTCTAATAGCGTGCATGAGCATGTTGAACTCGTCAGATTCAAAGCTTTTGTCATCTAATGGAATAAAAACTCCATTGTGAAACATCTCATTTGTAGCACAGTCGCTGTAGCTTGTAGGTTCCTTCATCCCTGGTGTTCTGAAAACATACATTGGGGCCACTTTCTCCATTCCATTAATCGCCATAAGGTTGTTGGTAGCAAACCAAGTGATCTCCCCTTCTTTTTGTAGCTGTTTTAGAACAGAAGTGACAGCTCTCATATTGTGTTTTAACAGAGGAAATTTATTAACACAATAGTGCACAGGAAATATTTCCCCTTTCTCCTTACCCAACTTAGTCAAGGACTCTACTGCCATGTCCCTGGCAATCCTGCTGCTAAACTCAATGTTGATGGGATACCGTTTGACAGAGCCTACAGCAGGAAGTTGTCTAAACTCTTTCACATGGTCAATCCCTGCAGGCCCAACGCCTAACAAATCAGCAAATGCATGAAAATGTGAATACTGCTTACCCCATAAATGATAATTGACCTTCATGATACGCCTAGCATCAGGGATGTGAAGGGATTGCTGTAGATAGCTTAACTCAGGAGGTAAAATATCACTATGCAAAGTGACTAAATTGTCAGGGCTGCCATAATCAAGCCCAAGCCTAGTTTTTAGAGATGAAAGTTCTCCTCTTATGTCATTTACTAGATCATACAGAGCAAGCATATGATTCGCATGCTCCTTATCTGTTTTGGATAAAGCTCCCAGCTCGCTCTCTATCTTTGATATTCTGCCATTAAAGTTTGACAGAGCTTTTCGTTTGTCAACATTCACTTTACTTTTTGCACCCGTCATGTTTATTGCAATATGTTAGAAAATCAGCACAGTGTGCTCACGATGATAAAAAGTTGGATGCTATGGTTTAGATATTAACTGGTTTAAAATGTTAGTATTTCAATGATATTTTAACTTTAAGTTTATTTAAATAGATAAGTCACTCTTAAAATATTAAGACACCATTAGTATAACATAAACAAACATTGTGCTATATATAGACAAGCACACATGTTAATGTTATCACACTAGCGGTCAGATAACTACTGTTGCTTTACTGAATTAATAATGCATCTTTTTTTATTCAAGTTAAAACAACTACTGTAGCTTATATAAAAGTAATAAAAAATGCAATTTGATTAAAGGCAAATACAATTAACATTGAAATTAATGGCGTTTCCATGCAAACGAAACATTGAATTAAAAAGAAAATTTATTTCCTCTGTGTAATTAAAGCTTACGGCTGTATAAAACACAAGTGGCTTCGCCTACAGCCTATAGGATTCAACGGCAATTATTTAGTTTAGAAATAAACTAAATCAAAGGCGATGATGACTTACCCCCATCCTTCAAATAGCCTAAAACCTGGTTTGGACCAATATTAAACCTCCCTGAAAATTATGGAACAATCGGACAGAAAGACAGATATACATCCTGTTACATTTGTATTTTCAAGTAAATAACAGTTGGTGGACAGGGAGATATAAAGTAGTAAGCTTTTTTTGGTTAAAGCTTAAAATTTCAAAAACTACTGAACCGATTGAGATATTTATTCTATGGAAGCTTTATATACGTCCAAGGATGGTTTAAGGCTATTTATTTTTATTTTATTTAATCTTTGGATGTTTGTAGGCAATTATAACTCTAGAAGCAGCCCCTCCCCATTTTATGTTAGGTCTCCATTTTATTTAAGTTTCACATAGGTCCGGGGATGGTTTTAGGCTATTTTAGAAGCTAGGGGAGCAGTCTTTTATAATTTCTATGAAAAAAGCTATTTTTCCTCAAGTATTTTTCCTAAATTTAAGTTTTATCATAATCAAATAAAATATACACAAAATGTTTGTTCATTTATTAATTCTATTTAATTTTCTAACTATCTATCCAAATCCCAAAGTTGCGTGTATAATAAAAAATTAAAAATGCATCCATTTTTAGTTTTTTTTTAATTTTCTTTTTTATTGCTTAGACTTCAGCTTTAGGATATTGGTTAATTTTGTATAATTGTATTCTTTTTAGGAGGGCAGCTACTCTTTAAATATGTTAGAACAGACTACAATCAACGTAAAGGGTTCGTGATTATTTCATTCAGATAAGAGATTAGATTTTGAATTACTTCTTTTCTTTTAAAAGTTGGATAAAATATAAAAGGTTACTTAGTCGAATCATAAAGAAAATTTATTTTAGCAAGATTTTTAAAAAATGCATAAACAGAAAAAAAACACTTTTAAAACAATTTTGTGTAGAAAGTCTATATCTATATATCTTTTTATAAATCTTTATTAGTAATTGTCTATCTATCTTTCTATCGTAGTATATAATTCATCTATCTATCTATTTTGCTTAGTATCTTTCCATTTTGTAAGTATCTATATGTCTTTCTTAGTATTTATCTATCTATCTTTCTTAATATCTATCTATCTTTCTTAATATCTATCTGTAGAAAGCCGTATCTAATCAACATTTTAGACCCCCTTTCACCAAATCTACCTTTAACACCCCCCCCCCCCCCCGTTTACATTAGGCATGTTATTAAGATATCCCCCCCCCCCCCCTACCTATTTAATTCCCTATCTCCCAGAGAATTTTTGGTAGGGGTGGGTGCATTGTCTTCCCCCTCCCCTAACACCACTCGGCCTAAAACCAGGTCTTGAGTGATATTTGAAGGCAATAAAGTAATAAAAGGGGAAGAACGTAGCTAAAGCTCGAAGCTAAAAAGCAGTTATGCAGTACGATCAATTTATTCGAAAATAGTTTTAATTGTCTTATTATATGAGAATCTTTTCTAAAAAAAACTAAATAAAAATATAACCATTCACTGTGTAGCAAAACTTCAATATTTTGATTTAAAGATTTTAACATAAGATATATTAGAATTAAAAGTAAGGATTTCTTTCGTATGAATGTATTATCAAATAGCTAGGTCTCTCTCTCTCTCTCTCTCTCTCTCTCTCTCTCTCTCTTATATCTATCTATCTCTCTTTATATCTCTTTTTCTATCTATCTCTTGTCTACACATACATATCAACGATTAAAGCCCAAAACTTTTTATAGTAATACTAGTATTTCTTTAAAAGCAAAGATTTCTGAAGTTACATTATGTTTAGTTGAAATACTTGTTTAAAAGTGAGTTGTAGTCTAAATGAAGTAAACTTTGTTGGAAGAAAATTTTTTTCTGCTTTTTCTATGTTTTAGACTATACAATTAGAGTATTGGCCAAAACTCATAATATATGACTCCAAAATAATCTATCTCTCCCCTTCACCGTAAAATACAGTGTATTGGTTTTTTGTTCACCGAATCACAGGTATATGCTTCGCCCCAAGACCCAAGGGTTGAAAACTCGAGTACATTTACAAAATTATCCCAAGTTTTGGTCTGATGACAGACAACAGTTTTTATTATATCAAACATGGTGCGTGTTCATTTCAACGCAAATCATTTCTTTCGCATGTTGATTCATATTTGCAAAAAGACAAAATCAAAGAAAACAAGAAGCCTTGACAAAAATCCGTGTAAATTTGTCCCAAATTTACTTAGATACAAGATATTTTTCACGGAAATACTTGTATTTGATGACTTGATTATATCATTACTTCAAAAATCAAACTAAAAGAACAATTTCATCTTGAAAATATTGTGGTGAAAAAGGCCCTCGGGACCAACAAAACTGGTTTTAATCTGATTATTTTTCTTTTAGTATCCGCGGAAAGCTGTCTCTAACACGATGCGATTATCAATATACGGTTCAGATAATTTGCTAATGTGTTACATGAGCGGAAATGTATGCCAACCATCAAACAAACCTTGCAGGAAACAGAGATATAACATAGGAGTCAAAATTAGATCTAATAACATATGGATAAAACATTGGATTACAAAAATACTTATGTCCATAAGTTGCACAGCAGGAGGAGGTTTTATATTTACGTTCGGGCAAAAGAATCTTTAAAATCAATTTTAACTCCTAATTTTGACATAAGATAATTATATTTTTATCTGATTTTTAAAAGTTGACTACTATGATGATTAGGCATGTTGCAATTCAAGCAATTTAAGATTAATATCAAATTTTTGTACAGAATATTCTTTTCATTCAACATTCAAAGGGCTGTTATTCTGTATTGACATATAATTGATTTGCCTTTATTGATATTGGCTTACTTGTTATTAAATATTTGGTGATTTGAAAAGACTGCATCCACCTATTTATTAGACTATGTAGGAAAACTAAATGGCCCCCCTCTATATTTACAATCCAACATACCATGTTGTAATAACCTGTAATAAATAAATTAATGGATAAGTCAATTTAATAGAAAAATTAGCTGCTGTCTATGTAGCGAAGAATGCTCTATAACTAAGGAATGACAGACTGTTTGTCCATCATGTTTCCGTAGAATCTAAGCTGATGATGTTTCATTTCATATTTCTATTTAGAACAAACCTTAGCGAGAATACATCGTTATTGTATATCACACAGGGTTTTTAAAAAAAATATGCTCAAAGACAAATCGTCATTGTTTGAATGTAGAAACTTAGCAAACCTATGGTAATCCTATTTTAGTACATAATGTAGAACATTGCCTGTGTGTCCGTCAGGCCTTTGAGTCTACTTGAGAACCACTATTCCCGTCGTCAAAACTTCAAGTACTGTCAACAAGGCAATTTCAATGGTTTACGTCGACATTGGCTGTTATTTGTCGATTACATCTTCTGCAAATAAAATTATTGGTTTTAATGTTTGGACACTATAATTTGGAAACAAACCAATCAGAGTTCAATAAGATAACGCAATTATATAATACTAGGTACCAGTGTTATTTACAGTCCAATGTCCCCTTCCCTCCCTGAAACAACATAAGGTTTTTTTCAAATTGAGAAATTTTCTATGCAACATATACATTCCTTTATCCCTGGCGTTCCTTATATCTCCATCTGTCTCTCGAGCTAGGGCTAGATGTGATATCTTTATACGAGTGTAAGTTCACTTCCGCATATTATCACTTTTGCATAATCTTTTATAATCACAAAAACACATATCATTTATCGCTTCGATACCGATTTATATCCGTTGGATTAGAACTGGTTCTCAGCAATACTGAAAAAAATATGGTTAGCATCGTATTATATCCAGTTTTCTACAAATATAAAATGTACAATAAAAATTAAAACCAGGTTTTCCAGCCCGTGCCTCAGGGCTAAATAAACTTGTTTTAATTTTGCAACTGTACATTTTTATATCCTCGGAAAGCTGTTTATAATATAACGATGCGAGAAATAAGTAATGATTCATATCATTCGACAATTTAACACATGCGCGAAAAAGAGTGCACACCTCTTTATACAACCCCATACCAGTCAAAACATAAGGAGGAAAATAACAAGCAAATAAATTTATAAAACTTTGAGTATAGAGACATTATGCATTGTAAATAATTGCATTTAGATGCCTAAACATCCTTTAAAAACATTGGTAAAAATGAAGATTTTCTACAATTACGGCTTGTCTTTCCGTTTTCCAGTCTGACGTTCATTTTATATATTCAATAATTATGATTTCTTAAATGGCAATTCCTTGAATGAATAGGCCAGGTATTACAATGTAAGCATTAAGGAAAAGCAGAAAAATAGCTGAAAACAATTCCAAAAAAAAAATAAAAAATTAGATAGTTTAAACCATTTGAAGCTTCCCTAATATAGAGCACTCAATCACTTCAGTAGTTATTAAAGTATTAAGCTTCATATGAAGTAAACCTTACTACTTAAACTGTCGTAATAATTAATGTTTGTTGGTTTGATATTATCCCATCAAATGGATGTTTATATTCTTGTTATTTACGTAAAAGCAAATGGGCAATTAATTTGTTAAAAACAAACCAATAAAAAGGATTTGCTTAAAGATGGCATTTTTGATCTGAAGAAAACATTGACAGCAAATTGAAACAAAACTTATGTTTTAATTTCAGAAGTCTAGATTTTAGATTTTTGCGGATAATAAATCGTAAAAACTTATTTCAATCCAAACAAATTGCTGATATACAAAAACTATTCATTTTACTAAGGAAAATCATGTATCAGCTTATCGAACGACTTACTTGCAATACCAGCTTTAACTAAAAATTTGTAGCTTTGCAATGAATTACAAATTTATTTTGAACATCAATCGACCAAAACGTCTCTCTTCTTACAACTAACAATACTTTATTGTTCTTTTCACTCAGTTGTGAATAATTGCTCTGCTACTTATGGATATAATTTTCCTTTCTTGTATTTCTGTGACAATTTATATATGACCTAATGCTTAAAATATGCACTTTTTAGGGGTGTACATTAAATTCTGCACGTAAATAACAGTATCAAATAATAATTTTAAAATAAATTGGAATAAAGAGGGAGTTTCGGTATTCGTTTGTTTGTTGTTTTCATTAGGACAGGTTAGGTTAGGTTATACTGGGTACTGGGTAGCCCACAAGGGTTATGTAAGACATAACATATAAACATTCCCTTATTTCTAATTCATTAAAAAATATAGATTGTTATTCAGTGCTCGATGGGAACTTTGTGGAAAAGCATCCCACCATTAATCGCTCGTCTAAATATTTTGCGAATATGATAACTATGCGGATGTTATGATATGCGGAAGTGAAAGCCCACCTTATTAAAGATAAGATTTTCTATTTTTGCAAGTCTAAATTTAGTCATTATCACTTGAAAACGTCAGCAATAAATCAAAAATTTCATAAATCAAACAAGGCCGCATGCGGCTGTAACACAAAATAACGCCTACACACACAATAAAGATTTGGATATTAAGAGAAAGCAGGGATCTTAGGGGATAGGACAATGGACAATAAATTCGTGTACATCCCTAATGATACCACTTTTGTTGTTAAAATTATTGGCTGAAAAAAAACCAATAAAATTTCGATAAAAGTTTCTGAGCCAACAAATAACAACGTTGCGATACAACATTGGGTACCGGTGTAATTCATAGTTCAATATCCCCTCCCTCTCTCCCTGAGAGGAAGCAAAAAAGTACATAGAAAAGTTTGAGCCTCTAACTAACAAGTTGAAATTTTGATGTTTAATTGTGACTACTTTTTAATCGTTATTTACTTGGATGTTGCACCAGATTTTCATGTACTTTAATAAAGTACTTTAAGCTGGCTAAAGTAACGATACCCCCTTTACCCCATCCCCTTCCCTACTAGTGGATTAACGAATTGATCAATAAATGAGGTGTATCATACGTATTCTATATCCTTTATTATATAATAGGCCGATGTTCATCTATGCGAATATTGATAAATTTGTTTTATTTATTATTATTAGCTTAATTTATTTCAGTACAATTACAAATAACATGAAATAAACTATAATTTTTTTTGGATTTTTTTATAATATATTATTATTATTATTTGATTCTTTATTTGTCTTAACTATATACATAAAAAGTTAACATATGAATTATAAGAGTTATTATAACAATATTAAATAAGGACTAATCCAAGATATTCTCTTATAAAAAGTGTAAGTTCATTGTAAAGCAGAAGTAAGCAATACAAAGAAAGAAATTTTGCCGTTTAACATAAAAAGTGTACATTTAAATTAGGTCAATACTAATTCAACATAATATCTTCTCAAAATATGTCCAATTTATACAAAAAAAAAATAAAACTTAAGTAAGTTCCAGAAAGAAAAATAATCGTCATCGAGAAGTAAAATATAATATTCATGATAAAAATATTAGGTCACTAGGTACTAATCCTTAATATAAAAATGTGTATAATGGATACACAGCTGAACTTAAAATTGTTAAGGAGGGATAAATAAGTGTGGCCTGTTAAATGAAAACTGCAGAATGCTTTAATGGGCAGATCACCAAAAGCTCCACCTCAAGATTATTGTTAAGGTTATATACTGACCCTCTATTGGATGAGGTAATTTTTCTTGAAGGTCTAAACGTCACCATATGAAAAACAGGCTTAAATTCATATGGTTAAAGTTAAGAATCACAAGAAATAATTATCCTCGGGATCATTCTTTTTTACTACACTTTATTTATCAATACCCACCTGTAGATTTTACAGGTGAGATGAAGTTGAGGTGAAATACTTAAGTGTGTCTAAAGATTTGGTGTGTTTGTTGTAAGTGTAGAGTATAGTATATATATATTACATACGAATCTAAATAAACAAACACTTTTTAAAAATGCCCTCATTTGCAGGTAGTTTTCTTTCTATACTATAATATAAATACAATAAAATATTTCACATTAATAAAAAATAATATGTATAATATTTTGTTTTGTTTTCAATAGTTTAAAAAGAAATATTTGCTAAGGATAAATTTGTTTTAAATTCATTTTTTTTGGAGATATTCTTTTTGTTTTTACCTCCTAATTTTCAGTCCTAACTTTTCCTTATGTATTATGTACTAATAATAGAAATAGAAGAATAGAAGCATATTCTGAACCCTTGTTTCGTCAAATCTAAGAAGGAACATTTCTAGCAGACAAAAGTATTGTTTACTTTCGACTCAAGCTGATGTGGATTCTTAAGAAATTATAGACTCGCTACTCGATAGTGAGGCAATATTATATTTGTGAAAAATCATCCAAAAGCACATTAAAAATCTATAAAAATTAAACAAAATCATATGTTAATAACCCTTTTAAGATTTTATTTAATTTTTGTAAATTTTTTTTTCGATTTTGGAGGATTTTCCACAAAAATAATTTTGCCTCACCAGCGAGTAGCCAGCCTAACTTTTTTTTTAAGAATCCACCTCGTTACTAAGCTTTCAAATTTAAACGAAATTTTTGGGCAATTAATTCTGATTCCGCAAAGCTTTCTACTAAGAAAATATACTGCTTACAGCTGACTTTTATCTATGTATGAAATGAAAAAAAACATGCATTCGTGACAAGATGTGTACAAAATTTCAACCAATGACATTAAATGTATGTACCGATGCGATTCTCCTATTGGCTCAATCAGACATTCCCTCTCTTTCTTAGTACCTTTCTTGTACTAATCAAGATGTATATAAATTGGAGCAAAAATATTGTTTTTTCTTTATGTTTTTAATATATTATTTGGATCTACTGCAGTTCACGGTAAAATATTGCTGGTAACGAATATTGCTAAAAATCTATGAATTTTAAAGGCTGCTAGCTGCCAAACGGCTGAACGTACAGATCATTGCCCGCACACTGTTTTAAGCGGCATAAGAAGGCCTACAAATAATCTGAAATAGCCATAAATCAATAATGCAGAATTATCTCGCAGTGCAGAGAAATGCGCGAAAAAGGACTATTTTACGTGTTTTTTCTTCAGTGAATATTTCCCTGTGCATCATTGGATCTTGGCTATTCTAGATTATTTGTAGGCCTTCTTATACTGCTTAAAATGGTGTGCGGGTATGATCTGTACGTTCAGCCGTTTGGCATCTAGCAGCCTTTAAAATTCATAGATTTTTAGCAATATTCGTTACGAGCAATATTTTACCGTGAACTGCAGTAGATCCTATTATTTTTATGGATTTCCTTAATTTTATTTTCATATCATCATATATGTATTTCAATTAAAAACTTTCTATATGCATCTTCCGGATCAATAAAACAATTTTGCTTTTCGGGAGCGAAGCGTTTCTACTGCTTGGATGTTTCCTGCCGTTTGTCCGTCTGACCTTAAAATTTAGGCATGTTCAAATCTGTCTCATTAAAACCTTGCAACTCGACAATAATCATTAAAAATTATTCTATATTTTGATAATTTTTTATACTAAAAATAATAAAATGGTATAATAACCTTACACTTTTATTTATGATATGAGAATCCCTAAACGATTAGACAGGATAGCTTCTCTTTAATGAAGTTCTTTAGGTAAGAAACGTCTATATTTAAGCATGTTGCACTTAAATTTCACTTATAAATGTTATCAAAAGCGCAATAAATCTATGATCATCAATGCCTGTTCGTTCCTCTGTATAAATTGTTCAGCTCTTAAAGACGTTGTCATCCTTGTTTATGTTTGTTATGCACCAGTAATGAAAATGAACTTTTTTGTTGCAATTAATTTACAGTTATATTGTACAAATAATATAAAAGAGAAACAATAAAAGTTGTCCCACAACAGCTTTACTAAAAATTGCGACATTTTTACATCTTTTATACAGTGGATACTGTCAATTTGATGGGTTTTATTGATGTTTTGGACTTTGGCATAATAATCAAGCATTTAATCTAGACTTGAAATGTAGAATCAGAAGAAATGTCATGGCACTTAAAAGGGCTCATTCATTTAAAATTATGTGCAATCAAATGGTTGGCTGTCGTCAATTGCATATAAAGGGTAACATACATAAGTAGAATATTGAATTTATTGTGCTTTTCTCAAAGTTCATAGCGAACATAGAACCCCATCCTCTTTTTTCAAAATATGTTGGAAATTAGAGAGGGGGAACCATAAGCGGGGTTTAACCCAAACTAAAATAAAACAGGGGGCGGGGTTTTCTTTGCTCTAATAGACATTTGAGGAAATTCGCCGAATTTACCGATAATAAAAATACCGGAAAATTAGGTAAACTTGTCTTTAAATCTCTAAGTCTTTTTTTAATACATATCATAGAGATTGGTATGCCTTCATTCTTACAGAAGATGATTTAATATTTCAGTAAACTTTCAGTTTGATAAGATAGAAAGATATGTCTGTCCGCCCCTCTATTTATTGGTATATTACTCTTTAGTGAAAGTTTTAGCTAGACTCTGCTAGTATTGTAGTAGTAGTAGTACTAGAGTAGTATATAGCAGCAGTATAGTTTTATATTATTATATTAGGGGGGGTTCCCTCTATATTGCCCTCCAATATTGCTCACTTTATAATACTCTATGGTCCCATATATAACTTTATAAGCAGTGCACACACCAACAGTTTTCAGGGTCACATTTAATTCATTGTCTTTTATGCTACTTTTATTCTTCAAGGTTTTATAACTTTAATGCTGGTGTGTGTGTGTGTGTGATCACTATGTGCTAAAAATTAGAAAAAGTTTAATGACAGATTTTGAGTGTACATATTATATCTAGATGGTCCATCCGACCCCAAAATTCGTAAGAACTTCTAGCAGGTAAACACCTTGATTTTTGTTTATTTTAAACAACTAATAATAAATTTTTCCAGGATGTAATTACCCAAAAGATTTTTTTTGGTAAAGGAGTAAGTGAGATGTTTTTTTAATCGCTTTAAGTTTGACTATAATAGGTTGACGTTTTTATCAAATACAAGCCAATTTCTAGGGGAAAAAATGTTCTTAAACTTATTTTTAGAGTTATAAAATGTAATTTTGGAGAAAAGCTTACAAGAAAAATATTGATAGAATGATTTTTATGTGAAATAAACAATGAAGATTTAAATTTCACATATAGGATACTTATTACACTAAAAAATCTATGCGACAGTGTCCTTCTTTTGGTGCTAATCTAACTTGAACTTATTTTAGTCTGTAGCACAGAGTGTGATGAAGCTGCATTTATTCATTTATGATTTTGGTATAACACACACTAAAATAATAAAATTGACTATATAAACTAATTTATTTAAAGCTGTTAAAAGACATCGAAAGTTGATTTTAAGTGAAATTTTTATAATGCAAAGCTTTTCTCTTATAGTTGTCTGTATATCACAACAAACACGATAAAAAGTTAGCATTTGAATGCATAGAAAATATCCAGGGAGGAAGGGGACATTGAGCTCTTTATTACCATAGTCTCCGAAGTTTTATAATAACGTTTTCATTTTCGTTGTTTTACCAACTTTAAGGACTTTTATTAAATTTTGATTGGTTGGTTTATTAAGTTGATTGTCCAAACGTTTCAACCAATAATTGTAAGCTAAAGAAGGGGTAATATTGAATATCATCATTGGGGATATAAATAAATTCATCTGCTATTGTCTCATCCCTTCAGATCACTAGAAAATATCTTTTCTTTCTCTCCTAATTGAATCAATATATGAAATAATAAAAGGTAATTTTGTAAATCAAATCTTTGTAGAACACAGTATGCGTGTAGCTAAATAACCACATATCCTATTATATAAAGTCTGAAGCTAAAGATCTCGGAAATCCTGGTCCGAATTGGTTGTACTTTTCAAGAAAGCTTTATAAATGTCTTGGTTTGGTTTTGAGCAATTTTTATGATTTCCTCACTCTCCCCTTGAGGCTAGAGGCGAAGCAATTATTTTTTAAATATTCAATTCAACTCATAGAAAAGTATTTTCTCGCATTGTATTAAAAACAGTTTTCCGCAGATATAAAATTGTACAAAGGCACGGGCTATAAAAACTGGTTTTAATCTTATGGTTGTACATTTTTATATAGTAGAAAACTGGATATAATACGATGCTAGCTAGACATAATTTTTTCGTGAGAAACGGTTCTAATCCAACGGATATAATAAATACAAAAAAACTACTAAAATACTTATGATCAGGGTTGTTTACAAACAATATATCCTTATCATTAGTTCTGGTAATAAACAAACAAACTAAGTGAAAAAAAGGTGCTCTTGTTTATTTGTTTGCCTGGATTCGAACCCAAGGCCACCTATTCTATTTGAACCTATAAAATGTTAAACTGTTTTGTTCTGTACTTTAATGTAAAATGCAGAGTAAACTATAAAAAGTAAATTTCAAGATGTTATGGTTTTGAATCTCAAGGTGGAAACATCTCCAAAGTTGAAGTGAATTAAACCTGTCTATTATATGAGTTTATAATGGATCTATAAGGTTTAATATTCCCTATACAAATTTACCCCCAACTTATTAAATTTATTTTTAAAGAGAAAGTTATTTGTTTCCTTTTTTTCCAAGCTTGTATTTTTTTCCTCATTTATCTTTTTTTTTATATATAAAATTTTGTTCTAGCTATACACCCCTGCTAATTATTTCACATACCCCTTCCCCACCTCCTCTTTTAAAAAAACCATCCCCCTACCAACATAGACAAATAATATCAAAATGGATTGTGATAGTGAAAAGACAAACCCAACGGTGATTACTCTCCAAGCTGAAATAAAATCTCTATCCAGTGAAGTGAAAAAACTATCTAAATCATTACAAGAAACCCAAAATTTAGTTAAAACATTACTAGAAAACGGTAAGGTTAGTGATATTTCAGCTGAAGTTAAAAACATTAAGCAATTACTTGACATTGACAAAAAGCCAACACCAAATCTAAACCTAAACAGTCACAACCCATCCCCTGATCTTGCTAAAATTGGACGCTCTGTTCATATTGGCAACATAGGTTCTGTCATTAATGTCAACTCCAACACATGGATGTACAAAGACAGCCACTGGGACCAAATTGCAGCTCTATTTGGTAATAATGCTGGAATTGTCAAAATCCAACAGCTGCGCCACAAGCAGTACAATGGAAAGCTTGTCTTTCCAGTCAATGTGTTCTATGCATCTGAAGGACACAGAAAAAGCGCTCTGACAGCTCTGAAATCCCATTGTGAAGCCAATGGAGTTTCCATGCCATCCTGTCAGTTTGCCCTGGCCTCCTATCCAGAACTGCAACACAAGGTTAGGCTTGTGACACAAACATTGAACGAAGCTAAACACCATGGTTTGGTCCAATCCTACTCCATCACAAACTTCACCACAATCAAAGGCGGCACTCTCATTCCCCTTTACCAATTCAAATCACATGGAATCTGGTCAAAAACCAAAGATGCTGCATCTGTGGCAGTGTTCAGTGCTGAGAATGCTCCTGGCATGGCTGATACATTGAAAACAGAAAGAGGCCTTTACCTGAAAGAAGCAATATTCCAACATATCGATGACACTATCCCACAATACCTCCCCCCTCCTCCACCCCCAAAACCAACGCTTAAGGACATGCTGCCAGAATCTATCAAATCTCCTCAATCTAAATCTCCATCTAAACGCTCTATGAATCAGGATTCTCAGGATTTTATTTCAAATAAAATTATGAGAAAAGACTCACAGGTATCCATCAACACACCCACATCCTCCCATCAAAATCAGGATTCTCAGGATTTTATTTCAAATAAAATCATGAGAAAAGACCCACAGGTATACATCAACACACACACATCCTCCCATCAAAACCACACTCCCCTACCCCCTGCACACGGAGATTACAGCCTGCCCCATATAAGTAATACCTCAGAATTCCCCCCCTTCCCCCCTCCAAACTTTCCAACCCCTCTCCTAAATCCCTCATATTGTTTTGATCAAGGAAGTAATTTAAATACGATGGTCTAAACTAAACCCCCAGGATGAATATATACAATGCAACTACAAAACATAAACTCTCTACAAGTGTCTTATCCCTGATTGAACTAATGTCTTTTATTGTAGCCTTCTAGTTTCTATGATCAATAAAAACGAAGATTTTCTACAATTAGGCCAACATGTCCGTACATACGTCTGCAATCCTGGCCGTCCGACCGCAAGCAATGGATTACATTTGAAATGTGCTGAACTTAATCTTTTTTTTTACATCAATTCTACTTATACAATCGTTCTTGAATTTTCAATATATTATTCTAAGAAAAACAAAGAAGTTAATTATCAATTTTTTTAAACAAAGTATTTTGAATAAGTTACTGCAACTTGCAACAAAGTAAGTACTATAACGCTCAGATCTATGAATTTCTTCTAGTTAGGACTCCGCCTTTAAGAATGTTGTCATCCTTGTGTAATAGTTTTTTTTAAATAGGGGAAACACAAGCTTTTTAATACAATAAATGCGAAGCAGTGACAAGCTAAAAACTTTGTTCATTAACATTTCTCGTTTAACAATTATTAACATAGTAATCTTATTTAATATATGTAAGGGACCAGAACTATTTAAAGGAAACTTCGCACCTAAAAACAGTTGTATCATTACAAAATTATAAGATAAGGAAAGCAGTGGGAGTGTCGAACTATGACGTCGGGGGAAGGTGACAATTGACCAATGAGAGGCCGCTACATATTTTACCACAGTGAAAACTGGCTTCTTATTGGTTAGTTGTTGATTTTTTCTGGCGTCATGGTTGGACACTTTTACTGTTTTCTAAGTTAAACCACGGAAAGGGATCATAAGCACAATTAAACAAAATCTTTAATCTATAAGCACCAACTATTTCTTAATCAAAAGTTAATTTTATTAGTAACAATGCGGAAAAATACAAATATTAATGCACAAAGCCAATATTTATTTTATATTTCAGGGATAAGACACCAGAGTTGCTTTTGTTTTAACATTTCAACATAATTGTAATAAGCTGCTCTCTCTTTAATTGAATGATTAATTCTCAACAGTAAGTTGTTATAGGGAAAAATCTTTCATTTGTTTTTACCTATTTTTGGCCAGAGCCCAAAGCCAAACTTCTATTAGAAATTTGGGCAAATACTTTTCAGAGGTTTTTTTCCTCTGAAACCCCAGTCCCCCATCTCTGTGTTATCAAGCACAACCCCCCCCGTGCCCCCCCCCCCATTCTCTGTTTTATATTAAGCTCTGTAAAAACTTGTATAGTAGTTTAGTGTAAATATTTTTTTATGTCTCTTAAAGAAAATTTTAATATCATTTTTAGCAATGTACGCGGGTTAGGATCTCTATGCACAAACCAAATAGGACATCGAACAAATAGAATCTCCCATAAGATACAAGAACTTGACTTTTCAAGCCAAGGCATTCCCTCCTTATATTGCTTACTTGAAACAAAACTACCGGCAGATAAAAACATACCAAAATTACCAAGGCATTTAAAATTTGTAGGGCAAACTGCAAACAAAAAAGGTGGCATTCTTATTTACATCCATAATAGTCTTGAGTTTGATAATTTTAAAGTTATTTATTCAAAATATGCTGTGTACGTAAAAATTAAGATTGGAACTACATTCATTGAAAATATCATTGTATACCTTCCCTGTGAATTAAAGGAATGTTTAGCAGTGTTACATCAAATAGAATTGTTTATTCAGGAAAATTCTATAGAAAACTTTTGTTTCTATGGTGATTTTAATATCTCCGACACTTCACCACACCATCTGACAAAGGCCAAACGATTAAATAGAATATTAAATAGATTCAACTTGTTTGATTTATCTGAAAAACTAAACTACAACCATGATTATACATGGTGCGCAATCAGAAACGGTAAATTTCATTCTAGCAAAATCGATCATTTTTACTGCAATATTAATATGTTTAATTCAATAAAATTCCAACACAATAGTTTCAGCGATCATAAGCATTGTACTGTGTCTTTTAGAAAGTCCTTTGTTTATTGTCCTCCTTCATGGAAAAGTCATCTTTTCAAAAAAACAGACTTTGTTGAGCATTTAAAAAAAGAAACTATTTCATTTTTGTATGATTTGTCTGAAATACAACACCTAAAAAATACTAAAGAGGTCTATGTTACAAATCCAAACTTATTTGATAATGAAGTTTCATTTGATCATTTAGAATACAAAGAAACCTCAGCATTTTTTGACCTTTTAACACATTTAAAAAAAGCTCATGACAAATTTTTTTCAAAAGACAAGGCAAAAAACTCTATAAAGCTTAAATCGTTTGATGATGAAATTTCTAAACTGTACAAAAGTATGAAAAATCAACCCAACATTGACACAGTTGAACAAATACAGAAACTTGTATCAAGTCAACAGGAATATTTTAAGTCTCTTGTGTATTCACAAGCAGAGTTTAAATATTTTCGGAGGCTGCAATATGATGGAGGATACAACAACATGACTTTTAGGCACATACCAAACTTTAAAAAAACGTCGTATAAAATAAATACAAATGGAGAAACAGTAACATCTCCCCAAAAGTTGGCTAATTTGTTTGCTAACCAACATGCTAAAATTATAAGCCCTGAGTGTGTTCCAAAGTCTACATTGAATAACTTGCTCAATGATTATGATCTTAACATGGAAAAAATTTTTCCTAGAATTAAAAATCTCACTAGTCCATATTCAACTACAAAACAATTCAGGGAGATTATTAATTCTATGAAAAACACAAGCGCGCCAGGAATTTCATCACAACCAAAAGCACTTTTTCTTTTTCTCCTAGAATTATTGCCAACTTTCTTTACTAAAGCATTAAACAAATTATATGATATAGACATTGACAACAGTCCCTTTAGATGGATAAAAGACAGAAATGTCATTTTCATTCCCAAAAAAAACTTTGATCTGACTTTAATTGAACACTTTCGCGCAATAGTACTGTTAGAGATTGTTTACAAAATATTATCTAAAGCCTTAAATAGAAAACTTACGTCATATTTGGACAGAATCGTCCACAGTGGTCAATTTGCCTATGTACCCACAAGATTAATGTCTAATGCAAGTATTAATTTGACTGCCGAAATCAATCACATGGAAAAAGCCCAATCTAATTGCCAAATAATATCATTTGATTTTTCTAAAGCCTTCGACATGGTTTTGGAAGAGGTTTTTAATGTCATTTTATCCTTCATATTCCCTGAAGGCAATTTTGCTCATTGTTTTATTAATTTTACTAATAGGGGTAGATTCAGAGTTGCTGTTAATGGATATTTCTCTAAATGGTTTAAAATTAAAAGGGGCTCGTCGCAAGGAGACTCGCCTTCTGGTTCAAAGTTCATTATTGTCAACCATATTTTTATTGCATGCTTAGAAAGTACTAAGATTAAACATATTTATTATAAAATAGGACCCACCCCTGTTAGACCAAAAAGTTTTGCTGATGACACTATTATAAGCACCATTTTAAAAGAAAACAAGGACGTGTTGGAACTTATAAACCTTCTGTCCAAATTAGAAAATAGTATAGGACTGCAAATAAATTTTGACAAAACAAAAATCTTAGTTCAAGGTTCATATCCAAGTGAATTATCAAAATTAGGCCAAATCGTGGAATACTTTAAACATTTAGGGATATATATTTCCTTTAATCAAACACTAGCTAAAGAAATGACATATAATGAACTTTGTTATAAATTAGAAAAGAAAGCTAAAAGGTTTCCCCTTAAGCCAGGATACAATCTGCTAAAAAGAAGAAATCTATGCTCTGCCCTACTTTCTTCTTCAGCCTATCACATCTACCGAGTTTACAACCCTGACGAGAAAACCCTGCAAAGATTGCAAAAAATTGTGCTGCAATTCCTATGGTCTCAAAGAAAAGAAGATGGTACCATTACTTCAAGAACAAAAATCGCTCGTCCAAGGATTGAATTAGATCTTAGAAGGGGTGGATTAAATTTATTATTACCAAAAAGCCAATCTTTCTCAATATGGATTAATAGTTTTATGAGTTGTCTTAAGTATGCATCTGACCACCCTGACACAAGTATTGGCTTAATTTTCACACACAAACACATGCCTATTAAGTCATTATTAAAGACTTTTAGTTTTCTTACTCTTACTAAATATCAAAAAACTTTCAAAGAACTTTATCCTTGCAAGGGCGGCGATTATTTCGAAAAAGCTTTAGAATTTTTCTATAACCTTGAACATGATAAATCAACATGTCTTTTTTCACCCATTCTGACATCCAATTTTGCAAATATTACTACACCCTTTACTAAAAATGACAAACACATTCTTTCTAATGCAAAAAAATTCACGATAGCTTCAATTTTAGAATGCAAAAAAATTGGTGCCAAAGCTCTATATCTACCAATTCTTGATCTCAATATACATGAATCAATTCATGATCTAATTCTAATTAACAAGTTACAAAAAGTGGTTGATGCGTTCAAGCCCTGCTTCTCTGCTACTAGTTTCAGCCTGCAAAAATCCAAGCTGTTCCTGAACCCACTTAGTTCATTGTTGGTAAAGAACAAGAAACTCTTTTCTTTTCATTTCAAACAAATGTATAAATCTAAAATTGACATAGAATTACCTTCTATAATGACAAGAAAAAGAGACAAACTGTTCTTTCCTGACAAGGAACTTTTTGAACTTACTATTAAGAAACTTTTTAATTTACCAATTATATTACATTT
This sequence comes from Acartia tonsa, assembly GCF_053477335.1. Lineage (NCBI taxonomy): Eukaryota > Metazoa > Arthropoda > Copepoda > Calanoida > Acartiidae > Acartia > Acartia tonsa. The sequence goes on along the minus strand of NC_137264.1, from coordinate 43,715,509 downwards.
CAAAAACTTTTATCTAGAACAATTGAATCGCACACTACCAAGCAAAAATAAACTATTTAAATTCAAATTAGTCGATTCAAATATTTGCAACAAATGTAATACAGAAAGCAATACAGATCATGCATTATTCTTGTGTTTATTTCCTTCTTATTTTATTCATAAACTAGCTGTCTTTTTAGATATTAAGTATAATAATGGACAACCTCAATTTATTTTTCTAAAAGAAAGCTTTTACCTATTTAATATGTATTATGATGATTTCTCGTTAAATGTATATACTCAACTATCCAATCTTATTTTAGCTGCAAAAGACAAATCACTCAAATTAAGCAAAGAAGACTGTATTTCAAATTGGAATAAAAACAACCTGCATGCCCATACAATTCTCCTAACCCAATTTTCCTTCAAACTGTTACAAAATGCAGGGCAAGAAACTAATTTTATCTCTGATTTTCTTGAGTTTTTAATAACACAGTGATTCCTGTTTTTTTTTCTGATTAATTTCCAGCTACTAAGCTATGTTGATGTAAATAAAAGTCTCGTACTATAATATGTAATTCTGTATGTATATGTCTTTTCTTTATGAAATACATATCTTTAAAACAAAACAAGATGTTATGGTTTAATATATCCATGGATAGAGCGATAAATAAATAAACTTTTTTTCATATAAAACATGAATTAGACCAAAAAGAAGTATTATATTTTTTAATGAAAAGGAATTTTAATTTTAGTTGAGTATATTCGCGATATGGATTTTTAGGTGTTGTCATTCTTGATAATGTAGTTACTTTGTTTGACTTAATATTTTTTTAAAATTTTCTATGGACGTATTAATAAAAGTATCTAAAACAATCTATCCTATTCAATATGATTTTTTGTCTGCCTATTTAGATCTCGCTAACCCCTGAAACGAGTTAAAAGTAGCTCCCAACTCGAAGACAGAGCCCCTTGTGGCGAAGCCACTAGTTTGGATTAATGTACTTCTTCCTTTTTCCTGACAATGTTCCATTTTCTTGGCTAATCTGTTGCCATCAAACCGTATCAGGATTCCCTTAACTTGGCTTCAAAGCAAGGGTGGGACAGCCGCCCGTGATGGCGGTTGGCTTAGTTGCGGCTTTGTATTGTAGACTGCGGCTGTAGATTGTTGAAAAATTCAATACATTTTCGGCCGTTGATGTACAAAAGTTTAAGATTAAACTTTCATCTTTTAGATTGTACCTTAAGCAGCTTTTTGGGGTAAATCTTAGACTATACAGAAATCTATTAAACTACCACAGGCTGCTGATTGTTAATGCGACTTGCAGCCAAAAAAACAACTAAATGCGGCTAAGATACCCTGATTCAAAGTGTTTCATCTCTGCGACAAAATGACCGTTTATATTTTATATTTTACATGTTAAAGATATCTTTACCTTTTAAGGCTTTATGCATATATTTGACAAAACATTGACCCAATCTCATATTTTATTTTTATTCATCTAGTTCAAAAAAAACTTTTTGTGATGTCAGGATGTCTGTCTGTCGGTGTGTCCGTATGTAGCAAAGGATCTCATTAACCTCTGGACCAATATGATTCTCCTTTGTGAAAAAGTGGGACCGTAGCCTCTACTTTCAAAACCCAACAAGAAACACAACATCCATAAATAGTAAAGCAAAGAAATATAAAACAGTGCATAGGTATAGAGAATATTTATAAGATATTTCAGGAGCCAATAAGTTCTTTTAATTGTTATATTAAATTAAACATTTAGTCTCGTCTATAATATAAAGATTTTGGAAAGAAAAACATAATTTAAAAGTACAATGTAGTATTTAGAGCAAAAATGTTCATATTTGTTTATTAAAAAGTAAAAACTTGGATAAATAATTATAAATTACAAGAGTACTTCTTAATATTAATATGCTTATTTACATACACATAGATGAACCCAACCATAATAGATAGGTATAAATATCTTTTATGTTATTCTTCTTTTAGTGTCTGACATTACAGACTGACACCTTTCTAAACTATTTATTGGGATAATTTTAACTTAAAGAGACCCCCGTTTTTTTTCTAACATGTTTTTGTTTTCTATAGATCTTAGCTTTTTTGCTCGTTCTGCAGTTTATTTATCAATATAATTAGAAATGGAAGAAGCTTATAGTGCCTATAAGTCGGCCAGTATATATTTTACCATCGGTCCATTAAAGTAGCGGGACAAAGTGTCTCAAAAATCAGCTATGTGACGTCATAAAAATGAAGGATTATCCAGCTTTTTTTAGGGGTTTTCTTTTTCACTTCTCCTCTCATCTCCCTCATTTTTATGACGTCTTATGGCTGATTTTTAGGACACTTTGTCCCGCTACTCAATCATTTAAAATGTATACTGGCCTATCATTGGTCATTTATATCGTATTATGTCATGTGAAGTGTAATTTTCCGAATTATGGAGGCTTTCTTTCTTGTTTTATACGATCCTCGGTATGACAGCCCTCCCCCCAACTGGGGTTAACAAAACCCCAAAGTGATTGGGACCCCCCATGACCTTGGAACCTTCAAAGTATTTTAGAGAGCACTTTTTCCCCCCAGGACAGGGGCTGGTCATAATATGAAATGTTGAATTATCTGTATCAATTAAAAAAAATTTAAAAAGTACAACATAGAGATGGTATACCAATCTCCATAATATGTAAATCTATCTATTAGACACTTAGAGTGGTGAAATTTCTAGCCAAACGCCTTGATTCATCAAAGTAGCAACATGTAGTTTTGATCTTTGTCTTGAAGTCCTAAATGTGTACATGCTTGTGGCTTTTTATGGGCAAAGACATTCCCCCAGAACCCTCTTTGATGCATTAGCAAAAACTAACATTTTAACATCTTTAGTATTTTTTTATAGGATACTTATACCTGTCTTTGCAGAGAGCTTTTTTGCTGTTTAAAATTTGTCCTTACTGGCTTTATTGGGCACTATAAAAGCATTATTTTGTGAGAGATGGGACAGGTTTATTTAAATATTCTAAACTTAAAACATCCTCCGCCCTTAATAGTCCACTATGGTCTGTAATGAAGACAAAATATCTAAAATTCATTCTTAAAAGATTAAGATAAAGTTTCATACTATTATCATTGCTAGCGACTACGCCCACTAGATGGGATTGAACAGAAGTCGAACCCTCCCCCCCCCCCCCCTACACTTTTAATTTTAGGTTTATAATGGAAAAGTAAAAAAAATCGGGATTTATTTTCTTTCAGGGGCGATTTCACTTGGGAGGTTGGAGATACCCTACATCAAAATAGTTATAAACCTTTCCTGGACCTATAAGAAGCTCCACTTATATCAGTTAAAGAGATCCTTTGCTACAGACAAAAAAAACTTACTTCTTTATGTAATAGGATTAGTACCTAAAATGCTCTAAAATTCCAATTGTTAAACTGTCGTTTTTGGGAAAATTATTTATACTCAGCTGATATTCAAGATAATCTGCTGTTTTTAGCAGGGAGGAAGAGGACATTGGGATGTTTAATACACAAGTCCCAAAGTCTTATAATAACGTATTCTTATTTGTTAGCTTAACAACATTGGGGACTTTAATTGAATTTTGATTGGTTGGTTTATTTAGTTGAGTGTTTGTTTAACTATTTTTAGGGAGGTTAACTCCACCCTTTGAAGAGAAATTGTCCCAGGAAACAAATTATACCCCCTTAAATTTTTTTTTTTAAATTGAGAGTTAATGATTGTCTTCCCCTCCTTCTCATATTTCCTTAATTGCCCCTACTCTATGCCTCTTGTGGTGTAGCCGCTAGTTTTTCATAATTTATTTACAAAAATAGGATTGTTGTTATATTTTACGACACAAAATTTATCTATGACCATTTTGACTCAACTGTGTTTTAAGTTTTATGCTTTAAAAAATTTTCAAGATGAATTTGAATGATAGTGGAGTAGAAACATTGTATATTACAATTTTACATGTTTTTACCACCAAAAATTACTTACAGTTTAGAAAATAAACTTATGGTTTAAAAAAACACACTATTGTATTAGATTAGAATTTTTAACAAAAATTTAATTAAAATTATAAAAAGAAAACATTGACAATTATGTACATATGTAGCGTTGCAGATAAAACTAAGAACAGTAACAATAAAAACAAACAACAGAAGGACAGAAAAATGAATCAGTTTTCTATCTATGGATGACCCTAGTTATAGAGTAGCTATTTTATCAAAAAATAGCACGATTTTTGAACTAATGTAATTTTCATACTTAAAGCTTAAAATTTTAGCTTATCCGTTTTTTCCATAAAAGAACTTTGTTGTGGAGAGATCTTTTTTTATAAGTTGTTAATGGGCGATTTTTAGCAATATTTAAAAAATATTACATAGATTCTGCTATTGTAATACTAAAAGTAGTAGAGTATGCAAAGACCCCTAAATAGGCGTAAATCATTACTATGCAAAGTTACGACTCTAAGAGAACGATTTTGCAATCAAAAGGTAGGTTTTCATTTTCATTTTTTTTTTGTGGGGGGGGGGGGTTAGTCGTCGAAAAACACCATTTTTTTACCTTTCGCTAAACAATTTACCTTATTTTATAAAAATCAAGTTATTTCAAGGGTTTAAAGGGGGGGGGGCATTTAACGAGATCTTTAGCTTAAGACAAAAAAAACCTTAATACTTGATATCAAAATAGGATATGGTATAAATCCGCCCATCCCAACAAGTAACCCGAACCTTTCGATCTTTTCAATGATGAAAAGGCACCTTGCGCTGGCTTTAAACAAAAAATAACAAGGATGAAATAATAATGAAGTAGCGAAATTTTAAAAAATCTAGGAATCCATAAATCTCAAGATGGGATCAGCGGAAAGTTTCATGTGTGACGCCATAAAAATACGTCTAAAAAGGAAGGATGAGAGGAGAAGAGGAAAAGGAAACCCCTAAAAAAGAGATGGATAAATGAGGTATTTTAATGACGTCATACATGACACTTTCCGCTGTACCCTCAAGATGTTTACAATTAAATAATAAATTTGATCAGAAACTGCAAATAAATTTGACGGATTTGTCTAAAAAACGATTATCAATCAGATTTTTCAGCTTAAGAAAAAAATAGCAACATTTGCTATCCATTGGCTGGTGTTAGCCTAAACAATTTTGTGGTGTTTTTGGATGCAAAGACCGACTTGGAAACAAATGGATAGAATAGCTAGCTGCGATACTTTTTAAAAATCAACGATTATTTCCCGCCAAGAATTTGGCCGTCTTAAACATTTTTTCAAATCTGGCGCGAAATTCAGAAAAATGGACAAATTTTTATGAGGCATATATTTTTGTTTTTGTGACCCTTGCCACTAGCCAGCCAGAAGGGAGATAATTGGTGTGTTTTACCATTAATTCGACCTTTGAAACTTTTTTTAGATTATACCAGTGGATACGTCTCTAGAAGCACTAAAGGCAGAAGTGGAAGTTTACTTTTAGTTTTTAAGAAAAAAGTAAATAAAAAATGGTGGTGAGAGGGGAAAGATAAACCCCCCCCCCCAAAAAAAAAATTGTAAACCTGTTTCCTGGACCTATAAAAAGCTTCTCTGTTTAAGAGATCCATATCGGTTTAGCGGTTAGCGAGTTCCTTTGCTACAGACAGGCAGACAAATATCTTGATACTATTATATAAGGAATAGGTATTCAATTAATATCAACTGGAGCCATGTTGAAATATCATGTATACCATCGTATCATAGACAGTTAGTTTTCCAATATTAAAATAAAAATATCTGCGAAAAACTGTCTATAATACGATGCGTTAAATAACTATTATATTCTTGGTTATATATAACTTTTTTCTAACTTTTAATTATAAAGGTTATGTGAATGATTTTACTAATAAAATCTAAAGTCCAACACACTTACTCCCTGGTACTACCAGTCTTTTCTAAAGATCTGTAAAAATGTATAGATAGCCTTTATAGCAGTTTTGTATCGTAGCTTTCCTATAGCTAGTTTGTCTGTATATTAATCTAACACATTAACGTGAAATGTGCATTAATTCCGAACATTCATCTAGCCTAAATTTCTAGTATTCATTTTATCCTTAAATGTTACTTATATAAACCTATTTTTTCATCATGAATATTATATTTTTTTTTGTATTCGTGTATTATTTCCTTAAATCCTATTAATAAAGTAGTATGGTTTCTTCATTTTTCCGTTAATATATCGATAACCACTGAATCGATCGTGTTATCCAATTTTCTTTTTATAGTATTTTTAATTTCTTGGAAGGTTCAATGCCATTTTACAAGATACAAACCTACCTTTTTCTCTTTAATAATTAAAAGTTACCAAAGGCTGAATTTAAAATACAAATGGAATAATCTATTTCAATACATTAATTCCTTATTGATAAATTTTAAAAAAGTTTACACAAAAAAAACAATTATGTAGTTTACACGACACTATTTTCACTATTTTAATGATGTTCTAATGAAATTATAAAACTTGTCAGCCATTTAAATGGTTTATAAATTAACAAGGTGGTAAAAATAAATGATTTTATAGGTTTTTAGTATGCTATATATATACATTTTACATAGTCAATAGTACACAGTGATAAATTTGGTAGCACTTTAAATCAGGGCTCGGCAGCCGATGATTTTTAGAAAATGCAGCTGGGCTTTGGCTGCTTATTAAAGATAAATGCTGGAATAAATGCTGGAATAAATGCTGGATAAATGCTCTGTAATAGATTTATGACTTTCTGGTAGGTGTTGCTTAGTAAAGTGAGAAAAAGCAGCGATCAGATGAAGTAACTAGACAAAGCGTCTCAAAAATTAGCCAATTGACGTCATAAAAATGAGGGAGATGAGAGGAGAAGCGCGAAAGAAAACCCGTAAAAAAGAGATGGATAATCCCTCATTTTTATGACGTCACATGGCTAATTTTTTGAGACAATTTGTCCAGTTACTCAGATGACGTTATTGGCAACGGCAGCTGCAGATTGTCAAGTTGCCGCTAAGGTCCTATTTAAAAAAAAGTTAAAAATTGCTTTCAGCTACGGCATGCAAGACCAACTGCATATCTACGCGTTTAGCGGCTGCCAAGCCTTTAGTTTAAATTAACCATAGACTCTCTCTCCTTCTTTCTCCTTAAGAATTGATTTGGGGGTAATATATTATTTTATTTATTTATTGAGGGGTTCCCTCTTAACTGCATCCATCAACCAATTCCAGTACTTTTCAAACTTTAATTGCCGTAATTTCTGCTCTCTATAACACCACAAGTAGTATATATACATATACTAGCGGCTGCGCCCCTAGAGGCCTCTGGTAGCTCTGCGAATTAATTAGACCCTTCCCATTTTAATTTTGGACTAAAAAGAAAAACCTTTTGAAGATTTTGGGAGAGGTAATTTTTTTTATAGGGGCGATTTCTCTTGGAAGGGTGGTGGTACTCTCCCCAAAATATAAATGAACCTTCCTGGACGTTTGAGAAGCTACACACATACGTCACATAGACAGACTGACACATAGAGATCCTGTTACTTTATTACAAGGATTAATTAATTCATTAAAATAATACTTTGATTTCATGCAATTAAAAATATCATTTACGTCCCAAAAAGCCTCTAGAACCCTAAACTTTTAGTTTTAGTTTAATGGTTCGGGATAAGACAATGGACGATAAATTGATGTACATTCCCAATGATGATTCTCAAAATTAACCCCTGTAGCATAAAATTAGTTGTTGAAACGTTTGAAAACTGAACTTAATGAATCATCCAATCAAATTTTACTAAATTAATCAAAGTTGTCAACCCAAGGAATAAGACAAACGTTATTATAAAACTTTGGGGACTAGTGTACAAAACAGCCTATTGTCCCTTCTCTCTCTGATTATTATGTATAAACATATAAATATCTCCATGTAAATCCAATGTGTATGTATTATTGTATATACCGCATATGTCCTAGGGGACACATTGAAAAAAATTACAACAATTCTCTCAACCACTTATACATACATACAGTCATACACTTTTGATCAGGACCGCTTCGTGCTCTCATAGTTCTATAATTTATTTACAAATTATCACCACAATAAAGTTTTTATTTATATAATTCAAATTAGGTAAATCACAGGAGGGGTGGAAATAATTTTAAAATCAATAATTTCAAAAACCAACCTCACTTTTTCATTTTTAATGTTTTTGTTTCATTTTCCACAGCTCCCCCAAATTTTTACCACAAAGAAAATTTTTATAAATTAAGTTTATTCCAACTCAAGAGTGTCACGCAGGGTTTATGCATAAACTATCAGTGGCTATCTTTCTTTAAGTTTAAAAAAAAACAAAGGATGAATACTACAGAAATGATTCTGTGAAGTATAACAACATATTGTTATAAGAGATTTATTTGTCAAAAAAATTATTAATCTGTTTGAAGGATTAATTATGTGAAATTATGCGCTTTTAGCATCTAGGGGAGGGAAGACAGAGAAATAACCAAAAACATCCCAGGATAAACATTTAAAAATAAAATAGCCTGCAACTCTACAAACACCTATATGAAGCTTTCCTGAAATGGAGAACTCCATTGGTTTATAGGTTAGCGAAAACTGAAAAAAAATACAACTTTATATATTATATATTTATCAAGCTAGTACCCAGTATTTATTGGCTCTGTCTTTATAGGGTGGAGGGCATAAGTACATAACTACACCATCCCAATAAATCAAATTTTCATATGAAATATCCTAAAACCATCCCGGGACCTATTTCATGGTTTCCTAAAATGTAGAACTCAATCGATTCAGTAGTTATTGAAATCTTCAGCTTCAAACAAAAAAGAACTACTTTGTCTAATATTAAAATGTAAAACAAATTGTGAACTCTAGTATAAAGATTAAATAAATGTGTATATCTGAGTTTTATTCATTGACATTGTGGTGTTTCACCACTTCCGCATACTGTCATAACTGCAATGTCTTTCATAATCGCAAAAATGCAAGAAAAGTTACTTTTTTTATTGAAGTTAGCAAAAGTCTTTGTGCTGTAGTAATAATATGCGGCTCTGATGATTTGATATATGTAGTGTTATTAATAGCGGGAGTGATGGGACACCTGACATAGTTTGTATTCAAATAAGACATCAGAGGAGAAAAATTGTCCACATTTGCTCAGCTTATTGCATTACAAATTGCAAATTATCTTCTTCACCGAGTACAATTCTACCCATAAACAGCGCAAAAATAACATTGAAATGCTATGCAGTTATTTTTGGTAGATTTGATTTAACATGGACAATCAGGTTCATAAGTAGCTCAACTATAAAAATGACAAATATTTAAGCAAAAATAACATTAAAAAGACAGTAATTTTTAATTTACCGAAATTAACAAGTATAATTATGCCTAATTGTACTTATTTAAAAACAACATTAAAATGTCATACAGTTATACAGAATTTTTAGCTTATCAAAATTTACAAGCGCAATTTAAATTAAAGGACAATTATGCTCATTAGTAGCGCAGCTGTAAAAATATCCAAGATCTATGCAAAAACAGCAAAAATTTGTGCAAATCAAAACATTAAAGTTTAATACAGTAATACAGAAATTTTCAGCAGATTTAAATTGAGGACAATCATGCTCATAAGTAGCGCAGCTGTAAGATTAACAAAGATTTGTGTAAAAATATGTGCAAGAATAACATTAAAACTACATATATTGAATCATAAATTTTTAATTAATCAAAATTAACAAGGAAAATTATGCTCATAAGTAGAGCAGCTATAAAAAATACGTTTGTGCAAAAATAACATTACAATGATAAACAGTAATGCAGAAAATTTCTGAAAATTTAAAATAACAAGAATAACACACGCACAAAGGGCGCAACAAAAACAATTTAAATAGTTTTTATGCAGTAAAAATAATAAATTGTTAAGCTTCTGTATTTTGCATTAATATTGTAAATAACATAATTAATGTTTGGTACATGATTTCCTCAAATATAATTTAACTTTTGGACGATTTATATCTTTTAAAAATCCATCAATAAACAATAGAGAAAGAATTATGAAATATGATAAAAGATATTTAAATTTTAGTTAAATCATTATATGTAATTTGATAAACTGACTTTTAAGCTTTGCCCTTAGCATCTAGTGCCTCTGTATTCGAAAATGGAGGAAGGGGTAGAAAAAACGATTACAACCATTCCTGGTGCTATTTGAAGCTTCCCTAAAATGTAGAACTCAATCATATCGGTGATTAGCGAGATATAAATGGACAAAAAAATACTACGTTATGTACAAAGATTATTATTATCTAACCCTTTACCAGGTTTCGTGAATAAACTGAAATTTGAATATACAATATATTTCATTATTAGTTTTCCGCAGACACGTAAAAATTGATGTATCTTTAGTTTTGCAGTCCCTGCCAGTCCCACCCGTACCCTTAAACTAATTTTGCTATAGATTTTGACTTGGGCATTTAAAGCCACTAACTGTTATGAAGTCTACCTAAAACTGTCAACCTTTTTTTAAGTTGGTTTAGCAAAAGAAAAGCTCGAAATGGTAAGATACATAAGAACCTTGCCCATTACAGAGTAGCAATACATGTATTTTACAATAAATCTTTAAAAACTAAAATTTAAACATTTTAATTATTTTAAAACACAATGCAAGATAATCAATTTGAATTAGAACATATACCAAGCAATAAAACGTAAAAATCCTTAAGAGGCCTAATTGTACAACTCGAAAAGATACCATAAAAATATCTACAGTACATAATCGGACCCTGAAATAGCATGCCATCCTTTCTACCTAATGTTATATCTTAACCCTTTGAAAACAAAACTTATACTTTGCTAAAACTGGAATTGTACTCCATTTTTGACTGATAGGTGTATGTATTTTTACACTTCAAATGTTACGTTTTATGTATATTACAATCGGTTGTGCACATAGCATCTAGGGGCTTTGTATTAAAAGGAGTAGGGAATGGCAAAAAATAGCTTAAAACCACTTAAAGCCCTATGTAAAGCTTCTCTCAAATGAATAACTCAAACGGATCGTCGGTTATCAAAATCTTAAGCTGAACAGACAGAAAAACCTTACAACTTTACATAATATGATTTTGAGAATATTCCTGCCATGAAGGGTAAATCCAGAATGATACTAAATTATGGTCAACTGAATTTTAGTTGCCGATTGTGTACATAGTTTCCTCATGCTATCTCAATTTACTACTAGCTAAAAAAGCTTCAAACTTTCAAAAAAAAGGAGTTCTCCTCTTAGAAATATTTTTTTCAATTTTGAAAATGTTCATACCACCCCCCCCCCCCTTCCCCCTCCGACAGAACAACTATTTTAGATTAGGTTAGGTTTTAGGCTAGGGAGCCGAGCGCTGCGGATAGGCAGGCAAGGGTACCGAGCGCCACGGCCAGAGTTCAAATTTATGTCGGGAGGGGGGGGTATAAAAATTTTCAAAATTGAAATGATATTTCTAAGAGGATATTACATTTGAAGTTTTTTTAACTAATAGTAAATATTGAGGTAGCAGGAAGAAACTATGTACACAATCGGCAACTAGAATTCAGTTGACCTAAATTCTTGTATCTCTGTTGTATTCTCCATATTTTGATATTGCCCCGGGGCCGTACAACCTGGCCAGAGCCATATAACATTTAGACAAACTAGTACTCGATTCTATATAATGAATTTTTAAAAAGTATTACATTAAGTGCATTATTTTTTAACAAAAGAGTTGTATCAAAACTCATTGATTTTATTTGTTTCGCTACTACTCTATAAACCGTACTTACATCACTAGGAAAAGGAACAGTTCTACTCAATCTATGGTCTCTAGAACGTATCCAGAAGTTTTCTAACAATTACAAGAAAAAACACCATTTAAAACTATTCCGTTTTTTAAAGATCATATATAATATGTCAAAATTTAAAGTTCTGTAAAAAGACATATTTTTAATTGATTCTACGTGATAGTTAGATAGAAGCGTGACGGTTAGAGACAGAACAAGGACAATATTGTTCACAAGTAGCAGAAACTCAACAAAAATCAGGTAAAAAACTTTTTATCATATATAAAAACACCCAATCAAAATACTTATTTGAATTATTACCCTTTTTAGTAGCGAAGCTACTCTATAATTCACAATGTCCGTCCGTCTGTCCGTCCGTCCGTCTGTCCGTCCGTAATTAATGAATTGGGGGAAACGTGATTTTCTCGGCTCCTATAAAAGGTAGAACGCTGAAACTTTTTGACAACATTCTCATCAATAAGGAGCACAATTAACTATAAACCATCAATGGCGGTCGGACTGCTTTTTAGCAGGTTTTAGGCTATTTTTATATTTTGCAAATTTTCCCCATATCTTTGGTGTTTGTGGTCCGATTTTCAAAATTTTTTCAGTTAAAGATATCAAAATTAAATTTCCCGTCGTTTGAAGAAAACAACGATGACTTTCAGTCTGCGTTTTTGCAGGTTTTTGGCTATTTTTATATTTTTTACATTTTTCTCCATATCTTTGGTGTTTATGGTCCGATTTTCGAAAATTTTTCAGTTAAAGATATCAAAATTAAATTTCCTGTCGTTTGAAGAAAACATCAATGGCGGTCAGACTGCCTTTAACAGGTTTTTGGCTATTTTTATATGTTTGACATATTTCCCCATATCTTTGGTATTTTTAGTCTAATTTTAAAACTTTTTTGCATTCAGTTTCCAAATAATTTTTCCCATTGTTATGTGCATCTAGAATGTAATTTACTTTAACCGTCTTCATCATACAAAATAAAACAAGGTTTCGTGTTTATTTTCTCCAATAAATCTATTCTTGATTTAATAAATACACTTTAAATCTACTTGTACGTATTCCCATTCACAATTTGTGCTTCGCTACTAATGGATGTTGTCATCCTTGTTATAAATATTATGACTTGGATCTTACACCAGATTTTTATGTTCTCTTCTAAAATGAAACTTGCAGCGGGCTCAAATAAAAAAATTCCCCCTCCACCTGCTTTACCCAATCCCTTCCACTCCTGCTGGATGAACGAACTGACCAATAAACGAGTTCAATGTTATCAGGCTATATCCTAGTATACTCTGCAATAACATCTATTACCAGCGGCATAAATACAAAAATTTGATAAATTATGGCGGATTAAAATTATTTAAGGAGCAAATCCTGTATTATGTTTAAATATTACTCCTAATAACTTCCTATTACTCCATTTTTGTGACGATCGTACACACCATAATGAAAAAGTAGCTGCGCTACTAAAAACTTTTTAAAAATCTGTATACAAACTCGGAGTATAAGAAAGAGAGGCTCTGAGGCAAATTTCAAGTTGTTCAAGACACCATATGCACTATAGACTAGCCCCCGCCCCCCTCAACCCACTAGGAAGGACTGCCCTCCAAACATGGAAGGGTAGACCCCCTAAAACCAAACCCCCTTTACCTCTGGCAACCACCTTCTAAAAAGCCCCGAGTATTTGATGGAAAAAGGTCCATCTACATTTTGTAAAACTACATTTTTCCGAAATTTATTTATGTTATCAGAAAAAAATTGCCTTACACCTGACAAGGACCAATAACAAGTTTCGCATAAAAGTGTTTTACAATATGTACAGCCGTTAACGAGATCTTACATGACATACATGTAAAAAGGTTTAAAAATTGTATGGGAATTTGTAAATGAGAATTAATATAATTGTATCTAGCGTATGTGTGCCTGCTATGGCCCCTGGCTGCATTGTCAGGCCCAACCAACCAACCAAGGCGTGCACTCAATTCCGCAAAAATCATACAAAAAATCTCAAGAGTTCTAAATAGCAAATACATTGCAATTGTTGAGTTTCCTGCCTAATGATAAAGTAAAGCTATAAATGTGTAGATTCTGCTGTTTTAATTATATTTTCTTCTGATGATTTAATAATTTGTTTTAAGCTATTTGCGGAAGGGAATGGACACCTAACTAACCAACCAACCAACCGGTGCTGTGGCATGACTGGGTGCGTGATGCCAGAAATTTAGAGGATTTTTATCATCAAATTTTTATATCTTATACTAAATACAAAAAATACAAATCTTGTATGTCAAGTATGGTAAGAATACGGAAACCTTTTGATCAATAGATATATAATATTATATTGAGTACCTTGGAGTGTCTGGATTTAGGCGATTTTTAGAAGAGGAGGTTAACCTTCCCAAAGGATACTACACGAACCTAGCACGGCGGCTCGCTCACTTATAAAAATGGGAAACTTATAAAAGTTTTACTCAACACACGAAATCGTAACAATTTTCATGAGAAATACGCATTTTATAAGGCATACAAAATGCTCTAATTTTCGTTCTATTTAACGTAATTTTATCATTTTTTTAGCTGTTTATTCTATTTTACATATACATACTTTTATCATTTTATCAAAAAAAATTTATCTTTTTTCATCATTTTTTGGAGAAATTTATGCTTAAACTAAGGGTATCTTTAGACGCAAAATTGACGCACTTAGAATAAAAAATGCGTATTGAGTACAAAGGGGGGATAATTTCAAGTCATGAATGTTCTAAAGATATCTTTTTTTCCATAAAATTTTAATGTTTAGTCCACCCCACGTCACCCCGAAAATTATATATCAATTTAGGAAGATAATTTTTGTAGAATAATTACAGAATTTACAACGTTATGGACTCTGAAAGTATAGTTAAGATCAAAGGCGTGCAAAAGGTTGGTATAGGGGTTGTTTACACCACCCTTGTAAAATTAAGGGGGATGGATACACCTCCCTAGGTTTTCACCCATGTCCACCCTCTTGACAAGAGCCTACACCCTCAGATACACCCCTCTATAAATTCCAAGGGGGTGTAAAGGAAATAAATTTACACCCCTTAAAATAAAGTGGGGTTGGGGGTGTTTAAGGAGGGTGTATATAAGCAAGTCACAGATTCAGATAATTATATGCTATCTATTTTTAGATAAATTAATTACCAGACTTTACTAAAATAATCTTGCAATATTCTGTACAACTGTACTGTACAACTTTTAATTAGTAAATTGGGACATGAGGAAGCTCTCATACATATGTAGGGGGGGGGGGGGAGTTAATGCAACCATCCCATAATCAATTAATCCAAATTTTGTTATGAAAATTGGCATGTGTAATCCTTGGTAGGTCTGTTTTTCAAAATTTAACAAAAAGTTAAGCTTAAGGGGGGGGGGGGTTAAGGCAACCATCACGTAATCAATGCACAAATGGCACTGTTTGCTCAGCTGTTTAGCCGTTTTTGGGCTATTTTCAGGGCAAATCCATCAATAATCATGTAGGAATCATCCATTAGGGATAGGTTTTAATGGGTGCTGAGCTGAAAAATACTACCAAAAATAGTGGAAGCTGGGTAATGGCTTATAAGGATATAAAAAAATTGAATATTTCCATGGAATTAAACTTTTCTTAATTAACATTATAACTTTATGTCATGGACATATTACTAAAAGAACTTTTTTTAATTTCTAGATTTTGCTGTCATAACAGCTAAAAACTGCCAAAAATGGCTGAGAACAGCTGTCAACAGCCAAAAGTATATATTGTAGATTAAATCATTTCGCCCTGGAAAAATTTTGATAAAAGTTTTGCCCCCAGTAAAAATTGGTTGATTTAAGCAAAAAAATGACCCATGCTAAATATTTTTCAGTGATGCAATAATTGTGACCTCATGAGCACTGCAAAGTTTTTGAAATCTGCAAAAAAAAATTTTTTTTTTAGTTCTTTTGTGTGATCTCAATTTTAAAGATTTTTACAAAATTTCAATTCTAGTATGTCAATATAAACCTGAAATTTACCAAAAAAATGGAGCAGTCTCAATTATAACATATGAAGGTGTAGCAAGTAATCTGCAAAGTCAAATTCCATTTTTGCAGAGTTTTTCTTACATAACTTAAAAATAAAAATTTTAATTTGGTTTTCATTTAGATGCAGTAACTACTGTAACCAGGCAGTTTCAAAATTTTAGCTCAATATTCAATCAATTTTGCTCACCTTCCAACACTAAACCCCCTTTATTGATAAGAAGACCATTAATTTTATTTGGGGTTTCCCTCAAAGTTTTTACACAGATAGTGTTAGTATTTATAGTAAATTGTGACCTCAAAAATTGTATTATATATATTTATGCAATTTTGACTTTGGAAGATGTGACATGTCTAGTAAGAGATATAAGTTTTCCGGAATTGTAATGTAGGGAGTAGATTTGAAATCTGCATCAAATTTTAAGGATTTTTTATAAAATTCGTTTTTTGTATAATTCTTTATCTAAAAGCGGAAATACAAATTAAGTTAATTAATTTTGCATCTGTGATTGGTGGATTTAAAAAATCTGCGCTCTGATTGGATGTCGTACATCATTCAACCAATTAGAGCGCAGGTAGTTTAAAATCCACCTATCCTATTGGTCAAAATTAATTAACTAAAAATGTATTTTCGCTTTTAGATAAAGAATTTTACAAAAAACGAATTTTATAAAAAATCCTTAAAATTTGATGCAGATTTCAAATCTACTCCCTACATTAAAATTCCGGAAAATTTATATCTCTTAATGTCTAGGGTAGGTTTTTTTTTTTTAAACATACTTTTGCTTTAATGTATGTTAAATTATACCAATAACCATATTTTAATTTTCAGTACCACCCACTTAACAGCTAGAACTGGCTGGAAACAGCTGGGAGTGGTCAAGAGTATGATGAGTAGATAGGGCTTTTGATGTGTCTAAGGGTAGGTTTTTATGGGTGCTGAGCTCAAAAATACCACACAACATCCATATGGCAGCTTGCTAACAGCCGCAGCTCAGCTGGGAGTGGCCAAGAGTAGAATGAGTAGATAGGGCTTGTGACATGTCTCTAGGTAGGTTTTTAACAGTCTGTGTAACAGCCCCAGCTGCCAAATGGATGGACCCCCACTATTTATAGTAGTATTTTTGAGCTTGGTACCAATAAAAACCTACCCCTAGACATGTCACAAGCCCTATCTACTCTTCATACTCTTAGCCGCTCCCAGCCATTTTCAGCCAGTTCTAGCCAATTATCAGCTGGTACAAGAAATTTTAAAAATGGATATTTAAAGCAAAAATATGTTTTAAAAAGTTGATTCCTATGTAATTAATGATAGTTTTGCCCTGAATATAGCCCAAAAACGGTTAAACGACTAAGCCGCCAGCTGTTAGCCATCACTTTTCCAACTTTTTGTTTCATTTTGGGAAAATAGATATACCAAGGATTACTCATGCCAAGTTTTGTAACGAAATTCGAATTCTAAGTGCAATTTGCGCATTGATTACGAGATGGTTGCATTAACCCCCCCCCCTTAAACTTGAATTAATTCCTTTAATGATCTTGATAGATATATGTTTATAACTTTTAATATATTTTACAATAGTGCTCAAAGTTAATGTTGGGAGGGAGATATATCCCAATCCTCTTTTTATAAAAAATGTTTGAAATGTAATAAATTTCTTATGTAAAGTAGTTTTGATAAAATCTTAATAAAATAACCCTTGATTTTAGTTTAAGGGGGCTGTTAAAAGTCATAAGTGGGGTGTCAAAAAATTTAGTTGTTAATAAATTAATGGAATATAACCTGATATTATAAATTTGAAACATATTTTTGATGTACAAAGAGATTTAAGGAACATGTATTACACTTTTTTTCATAGAAGAAATTGAATAATTTTTTATTTGTTTTTTTTCAACACAAGGTTATTTGTGTATCTCTTGGTGCAAGATACCACCATATTATTAGTTAAATCTAATTTTTTATAAATTAAGTGAATCAGTCTGTTAGACCAAGGGTAGAAACTCAGCAGATAGACAGACAGACAGGCAAGAAGAATTATCAAAGTTTGACTATAATAGACAATTAATTACATAAAATCCAATAGAGAACCTGTGAATGATCAGACAGACGGAGGGATAGACAGACGGACAGACAGAGGGACAGGTAAATAGTAATAGACAGTCTTTGAGGCATTAACAAATTACAATTAGGCTATGCTAGATGATTCATTGAAATCCAAAAGAGAGGCAGTTAGACAGATAGACAGACAAGTGGTGGGACAGACAGACAAAAGGACAGACAGACAGAGGGACAGACAGACAGACAGACAAATGGGTATTGCCTAAAAACAGTTTGGCTGCTATATGAATCATTAAAACCCACAATAGAAAAGAAATTTACAATAGTTTCTTTTTTCGATACTCAAGGCCCCCCCCCTCCCCCACTCAAAGGGGTTTATTATTTCTGAAAATCAATGAGTGACTTCTCAGCATAATAAAATTGAATATACTTTTAATTTCATCAATTTATCTTAAATAGAACGAAAGTTATAATCATTTTATTGTCTACAAGAATTATGCTTTGAGTAAAAATCAACCTAATTGTCAGTAAAAACGTTATATTTATGCATATTTACACAGTAAATAAATTTTAAAATTGTATTTTATTGTAATGAATAACTTAAGGGGGTTGTATGAATTCTCAAAAACCTAAAAAAAAACTAATTTAATTAAATTAGTCCAAGTAATGATTGATTTAGTACAGCACATATGAATATGTTGTCAATTTCCTATCAGAGTCGCAGTGCTAGTAATAGTTTCTAACTTTTTATCTTTGTGACGTAACAAAAATCAAAGGATGAGAAGGGAGGTGGGAAAGGAAACCCCGAAAAAAGATATGGATTTTGGTTACGTCACAAAGATAAAAGGTTAGACACTATTACTAGGTTTTACTACACTAATAAAATTAGCCATTTAATAAATACCCCCCCCCCCCCACCCCCTCCTATTTGAAAGTTCTTATTGATATTAGATAGAGTTATAAAAACACTTAGGTATACCTATCTACCTAGTTGGGCTATCAAAGTTCAACAAAAAATAAGTAATGTAAGTTGCATTATCTCTTAACTTCCTGGCTAAAGGTGCACAAACCAACATCCAGTGCCAGCCAATAAAATAAAAGGAAAAAAATGAAATATTTTTAACTAGGAATTTTTTAACGGAGGAGCATAAATTAAAAGCTGATATATTTAGGATATATAAGTTGGAAGAAATTTTAATGTTAGAGGGAGATTTGAAATCTGCATAAAATTTTAAGGATTTTTTATAAAATTAGTTTTTTGTATAATTCTTTATCTATAAGCGGAAATACAATTTAAGTTAATTAATTTTGACCAATAGGATAGGTGGATTAGAAACTACCTGCGCTCTAATTGGGTGAATAATGTACGACACTTAAGCTTTTCCAATCAGAGCGCAGATAGTTTTTAATCCACCAATCACAGATGTCAAAATTAATTAACTTAAATTGTATTTCCGCTTTTAGATAAAGAATTATACAAAAAACGAATTTTATAAAAAATTCTTAAAATTTGATGCAGATTTCAAATCTCCCTCTAACATTAAAATTCCTTCCAACTTATATATCCTAATATGTAATCCTTTAGAATTAAAGTAGTTAAATGTATATAAGTCTGTCTATGTGTGTATGTTTTGTAAGATCTTGTAAACGGCTGGGCTGGTTTATTTACAGGGTTATGAAATTCAAGCATTGAAAATGTTATAGATTATAATTTTAACTTTGAAATAAAGAAACAAAAAGCTTATGTTTCATGCTGTTATTGTCATTACTGTAGTGGCTTTGGGTAAATATAGGTTTCTTTTAGCTTTGCTCAATATTTTTTTGTCAAATTAGCTCTTACAACATCTTATGAATTCCATTATTGTCGACATAAACTATTGAAATATTATTGTCAATACAATGCTTGTAGATTAACAGGGATGTTAACACGCATGGTTGATGGTTTTCAAATAAAATTTTGGCCACACTTGCCTAACTTCTCCCAGGGATACAGGGATAGAACAATGAATGATAAATTAATCATATTCATGGCTTTTATGTGTATCATTCTAAATAAGCTAGAATGGTCATGGGGAGAGGCTGATACACATGCCAAGGACGGGACATCATAGAGGATACAAATCCAGGCGAATAAAAAAGGAAATAAATAAAAAAATTGCCAAAGTATCCCGAATGACATCATATTAGAATAGTCCATTATTCTTTTATGACGTAATTCGGGATTTTTCGGCCACAAGTTTTTTAATTAATCTCCTTTTGTATAGGCACTATAAAGAGCTTCAATTGCGGCATTCTCTGGAATGATGTGTATAATTTTGTCTTTGGTAGGTTGTAATTTATGAGTATTAGGGGTGATGAAAGGGCTGTAGATTATTATTAACTTCCTTTCACCCAGATTGTTATACAGACAATGCAATGTTACTAGCAGGAATAAAGGAATGTATGAATACAAACCCATTGCAAATGAATTTTAATAAGAACAGTTCATATATTCAGTTCAATTTATGGATGCTGTGAGTATTGGTTTAAAAAATATGACGTAACAAAAAAAATTAGCCAATGAGAGGCCGTTATTGACCAATGGCGGCATGCGTAGTGGACTCTCATTGGCTAATTTTTTTTGTTACGTCATATTTTTTAAACCAATACTCACAGCATCCAATTTATGGAGTCAGATACTCTTTATTTAGATTAATTTTTCGCAAGATTTTTGTAATATTTATTCAAGTTTGTTCTAAATATTATCAATGGCTAGCGGTTAATGTCAATCTTGAATTTGATATTTTGACCAGAAAAATAGACAATGATAACAATATAAACCAAAAAAGATCTTTTTTCAAAACAACGCCTAATATGTTTGAATATTATTAAACTATAATGATTCGTAGATTATGCCAAATCAACACAGAAATCTTTATTATATGTTTTTAAGATGAACTTTCTTAAAGCAGAACTAACATTTTAGAGAACAATATAAATGCCTTTAAACAATATTCTTTGATTTAATGCACATACTTTTGACAGGCAGAAAAAAATCCTAACATTTTTGGCTGCAAAATGTTTTGGTCATAAATTAAAGTTGGTCGCAAAACTGCAATGCATGGTTCTTACAGGATAATAACCAAAGATAAATTGGTTATTCTCAATTCAAAAGAACTTTAGTTCTCTGTAATCTTTAAGAATACCAAAATTTGTTAAAATTTCTCCACAAGGGCCTGAAAAACAACCATCGCCTTCCATTTCTTGGATTAAAGTGTTTCCATTACCCCTTAGTGTATATATTGCGCCACCCACTTTAGATAGGAATTGACATAGTTTATTAATTCTAGTTGTTATGTTTGTTAAACCCTGGTTCTATAACTACGGAAGACCAGGGAGGGAGGGGACATTGCGATGTTTACACTAGACCCCAAAGTTTTTTTTTAAATTTCTTTTTTGTTGGTTTAACAAATTTGGGAGCTTTTATTTAATTTTGATTGGTTGGTTTAGCATAAATATTTCAATTTCGAATTGTAATCTACAGAAGCAGTAATTTTGTGTATCATTCTTGGGGATGTACATATATTTATCCGCTAATGTCTTATATAGGGTAAACAAGGATAACAACAATAAAAGTAGCAAAGCACACTTTCAGTGATTACAAAAAGAGAGAGAGAGAGAAAAAAAGAGACAAAGATAAGAAATATTGGGAATAGTCCCTTCCTTAACATCGCCCCATAATGGGCGATTCGTCGTATTTTAAAAATGGCTTTTTATAGGTTATTTTAGGTAAGGTTAGGTTATATTTGGTTAGGTGATTGCCCCACAGGGTTAGGTAATTGGCCCCGCAGGGTTAGAGCCCCCCACAGGGGCTAGAAATAGGAAAAAAGCAACTGTGAAAAATACGAAGAATCGTCCCATAAGGTGCAATGTTATGAAAGGGACTATACCCGAAATATTTTTTGAAATGACACCTTTACAAATGATTATATTTACATAATTGTCATATGTAGCATGAACAACAGACAGACGGACCAAGTAATTTAAATATTGTATGCTTATATCTTAAATAGCTGATGAGAAAATTATAACTCCCCCTTAGTGTTATGGACAGACAGACAGAAAATCAAAGTTAATGTATCTGCACTTGCAATACAAATGGAAAAAATTGTCGGAATTCTACAAAATGAAAGTTTACTTTTATATTTATATTATCTTAATAATTTTTATGATTAAGGAAATGTCCAATCTCTTTTTTTACCAAAAAACAACCAAACTTGTATTGCTAAACTATGGTTGCTATCTTGCATAAAGAATTTTGCATCCACATGCTTTAAAGACAATTCGACATAATTTCCCTTTAATCCTTTGTGGAGCATCTATACCCCCTCCTCTAAAAACACACATTTAATGCAACTAATTAAATGTGACATGAACGACACGTACTTCCATTCCAAACTCCTTTATCCCGCGACCATTGCTCAACACGTAGCGCATCAACTCACTGTCGGTGAGGTGATAGGTTCGAATCTCGGCTAACACCGTGTCATAACTATAGACGTTAAAAATTGTTCCTACTGTTGCTATGTCAGGTGCACGACATTAATAGGGGGAATGCCTTGTCCCAAAACATTACTTTCTGACATAGGTCGTGGTATCAAAGAGTTGGTTGTCTGATGGGTGTCACTTTATCTAATATCCCGAGTGTTGGGACAGAAAAAGAGAGATCTGGATCCCATTAGTTACTCAGGATTGTTGGACCTTACATGGACAGCATCCTTGCCCGTTTGAGATAATTGATAGATGATATCTAACACTCTTTGAGTAAGTTAACTAAAATGACAAATTTTAAATCAATCACTTAAACCTCGAATAAATACTGTAAAGTGATTCATTTACAATACCTGCGTAAAATTATATATCCAGCAGTTACATTTGATCTTTTTTATCGAATATTTTAGCTTTTTGTTGCTGCGTAACTCATGGAAATAATTTGTTTTAGTAAAAATCAACCAAAACGATTTCTTGGGTAATGTCAGATGTCAATACTACAGTGTCTACTAAAGATAGAGCACCATGCATGAGTGCTCTTAAAATACAAAAAAGGGTTTACTGTTGGGAGAGGTAGGTTATGTGCGGTGGATTAGTGGGATAATGCCGTCAAATCTCTGGAGAGAACCTTTTTCAGGCGGTTTTGCAACAATACAAGTGCACATATATATAATCTCAATGTTTTTGCAATATTGCAAAAATTAATTCTTCTAAAATTTGCTAATAAATAAGTTAAAATTAAGATGAATTCAACAGTTTTCTAAAATATCATGGATCGAAATAAGTGTAGTGTATTTTTGTCTGATCCACGATTTTCAGGGAGGTTTTAAAAAGCCTTGAACAAACCTAATTTAAGGGGGGATGTCAACCAGGAATGTCTGAGTTGTGGGTAAAGGGATGACCCCCCCCCCCCAAAAAAAAAAAAAAAATCACATAGAACTGCTATTTTCATTGTAAAATTAATATCATATGAACTCCATATAATATATATGCTCTTCAGAGCCTATACAATATGTTTATATTGCCTTATGCATTTAATTTTAAACGCAATAGACTGGTAGATATTTAAATTTATATTGCTGAATATTCTTCATTTTTTAATTAAAAATCGGATAAATGCGTATTTCTATGCACTTTTCATCCTTCTTATTTGCAGACAACAACCCCTTTGATTTAACGTTCTTTACCTTAATGTTCTATACTTATGCATGGTAAAATGATACACCGTTTTTATGCCAAGGATTTATACAAAAGATATTGTGCATCCTACATAAATAAATTGTTTACCCTTCTTAGCAGTATTTACTGCCTGGATTCGAACCCATAACCTTACCAACAACAATATGAAGAGCAACGTTAAAGACTAAAAACATGATTCAATAGAAGATCCGAACCGCGAATTGAAATATGTTGCGCTTTTTTTGAGCCAGCGCATTACCCCCTACTTTTACAAATAATGTCGCGCATTAAGATTTCAGCAATTTTTAACGTCTTTGGTCATTTAGTAGACGTTTTATGCTGACAACGAACGGGTGCGCTACGTTTTACGCTACACAGTCGCGCGGGTCTTGCTAGTTTATGATAGAAAAGTATAAATATCTTACAGTCTAGGAGAACAATAAATCTTTATTGAGCTAGGATGAAATTTCATTTATTTGCAACAAATTCTGCAACTCTAAAACCTAGAGATTTGCAAGATTTCTAAAATTTTTCATCTTTTTAACATTTTCTCTTTTCTATCTGTTTATTCTTTTTAGAGCGAAGCTTATATATATACAATTAGAGTCTATACGTCAGAACATCATAGACAATCGGATATGATTGTAAACGAATTGTCTGGTCGTTTTGAAACCTTTTTTGATGCTGTCTAAAATGGTGCAAAAAATGGGGACAAATTTCAAATTGATTTGACGTGGCTGTTTATTTACGTCACAAGTGAGGGGGAAGAAAAGGGAAGGAGGAAAGAAACCCCCTAGAAAAGAGATGGGGGTATGACGTCACACGCCAAAACAATTTGAAATTTGTCCCCATTTTTTGCACCATTTTAGACTGCATCCCTTTTTTAAAATACATATTTTATATTTAATTAGTGCATGGTAAAATTGTAACATACATTTTGTCTTTTGCTTTTTGTTGTTGAAATTTCTAACTTACTCGAGCGGCAAGTTTAGTAGCACAGCTGCTCTATAATTAGTGTATTTGTATGGCTGAAAAAGTTCAATTTTTTATTTGTTTTTGTCAATTTTATAATTATGTGTTTAATGTGCAATTATATTTCCTTGCCAAATTCACAGTTTTCAAGATTAAAAATAAAATGTAGGGAGACTTATTTTCCCAGGAACAACACCTCTTTGAAGATTGGTACCCTCCGCGAAAATACATAAAAAAAAAGTTCCCTGGACCTATGAGAATCGTCAGTATAAAGAACAGCCATACAGGTTCAGCGGTTAGCGAGATCCTTCGTTATAGACACTCATAAAAAAAGACTAAGACATATGTAATTGCCGATAAATTGATGTATATCCCCAATGATGATACACAAAATTGCCCTTTCTGTATATCAAAATTAGTGGTTGAAACGTTTGGACACTTAATGCACCAACCAATCAAGGTTGTTAAGCTACCGAATAAGAAAACGGTATAATAAGACTTTGGGGACGAGTATATAAATAGCCCAAAGTCCCCTCCCTTCCAGGAATGTATGTATATATATGTTCTCACAAGATGTCAAAATGGTTTCAACCCCTTTTTTTCACCCCGTTAATCTTTCTTCAACTTATTTGTCTGTTAATCTATTTTCTATTGCCAAAAACCCCCTTTTCAATGTCTGTTAAGCCTTTTTACGGTTTATACCCAGGGAGCTAAAGGGATTAGATTTATATACATCCCAAATGATGATACACAAAATTACCCCTTGTGCAGAGAAAAATTAGTAGTTGAAACGTTTATACACTCAACTTAATTAACCAACTAATCGATATTCAATAAAAAAAACAAATAATAAAAGCTAATTAAAAAGAAAAAGTTATTATAAAACTTACGGAACTAGTGTTATAAACAACCCAATGTCCCCTCCCACCCTGTTTTTTTTTGCCATATACTAAACTATCGGCTCCGCCCCTAGCGTCTATGGGGTTGTAAAAGACGTGATGAATAGGGCCGAACATTATAGCCTTAAACCATCCAAAGACTTAATTTTTAAAAATTGCCTAAAGCCATCCAAGAATCTATGTAAAGCTTTAAACATTGATATCCTATTATATAAAGTAGTAAGCTTGTTTGTCTGTAGCTTAAGATTTCGATAACTACTGTACCTATTGAGTTCTCTGTTTTATGGAAGCTTCTTATAGGTTCCTGGATAGTTTTAGGCTATTTAGTTTTTATATCTAAGTTAGGTTTTAGGCTATTTTACTAATTTCCTTACTACTTTAAATACAGAGCTCCTAGATGCTTGGAGCGCAGCTGCTAGTTTGAAATATTCTATTGATTAGAGTTGAATTGGAATTGCAATTTTCAGATAATATACTTATTACCCTTACACCCCTGCATACACACACACACACACACACATACACACAAATATAACCATTTGTCTTTTTTTGACTGTAGAAATGGTCACAATAGTAGTTAACACACGGCTAAGACAAAAAAGGCGGGTTCTATATACTTTTCAACAGAATAAAAGAAAAGAGGGGGATGGACCTTTTTTTTCAGAGATCTAAAGTGATAAGGCAATTGTCGATAAATTGTCAATGATGTGAAACAATATTACTTCTTGATCAGATTATTGGTTGAAAAATTAAGACACTACTAGTTTGTTAATATCCAAGTAAAGTTGAAGTACCCAAAGTTTTTTAACCAATGCAATGTAAAAGATTACGTGGTTATAAGATACCTTTAAAATATGGCCCAGAGTGTGATTTACAGTCCAATGTCCCCTTCCTCCCTGAACATTTTTGGACAATTGG
Organism: Acartia tonsa; assembly: GCF_053477335.1. Taxonomy (NCBI): domain Eukaryota; kingdom Metazoa; phylum Arthropoda; class Copepoda; order Calanoida; family Acartiidae; genus Acartia; species Acartia tonsa. Next base: position 43,689,084 of record NC_137264.1, on the reverse strand, counting down.
TTTTTATGTTCAACTTTTTTGTTTAGGGTACAATATGGGTTTATTATTAGGGGTAATGTTTTAAGAATGTTTTTTTGTATTCTTTTGAGTTATGTCATGAGACACTTTTTCTTGACATGTGAAATATTCACACACAAGCAGAAAAAGTTCAAAAGAGTTTCGTTTATCTTTTTACTAAATCCTAACTTTGTTTTAAGATCTTATAATTTTAGTTTTGAGTCAAAGAAAAACTTGAATTACTACAAATTTGATCTATTGATCTTAAACGATCAAATGCTATAAAGCATCTTTTTTGATTTTCTATTAAAAGAAAAAAGAAAATTGGTCTGTTTATTACAATAGTCACAAAATTTTATAATAAGGTTTCTTATTCTTTTGCTCCACAACTTTAGGGTTGGTTCATTAAGTTGAGTCTCCACACGTTTCAAGAACTAATTATAGTTTTTAAAAAATAGCATAGAATTTGCACTGTACAATAGGAAGCTTCTCTGTAAACGATGGTTTATTCAAATCAGCCGTTTTCTGGATCTTAAGAAACATACATTGTATATTTAGAATCAGAAACAATTTGGGGAAAATGATAAAATCAGTGTTTTCTCATAAAAACAAGTATAACAACACCCATAGAAGCGAAGCTCAAAAAACAGACGGTAGGAAAAACGTACAGACGCTTTTGATAATTATTATATTGTAGAAAAGCAGTTAAAAAGTTTACATCCACAGATATTCATTCATTTTGTGAAATGAATTGATAACAAATAGTAATTACATTTCTCTTAACACATTTGCGACAATTTGTGTCAACTTAGGAATTAATATGTTACAGGATATTCAACTATTTGTTTTTAGGGTATTATTAAACATGCATGCCAGAGAGAGATAGGGGACAATAGACTGTTTATTACACTAGTCCCTTAAGTTATATAATAATGTTTTCTTATTCGTTGACATAACAATTTTGGGGACTTTAGTGAATTTTGATTGGTTGATTCATAAAGTTGAGTGTTCAAACGTTTCAAAATGTCTTATCTTTTGAAATCCATCCCCGCATTGTTTGACTATTTAAATTGTAGTAGCGAAGCTACAATGCAAGTAAACTTGTCTGTCTGTAACGTACACTGTGATTAAGTCTAATCTAAGTATAAGGATTTGTGGAACAATGATGATAGCATTGGAATGTGATGCAGTTGCATTTTTTGTATATTATAGTCGTATTATGAGAGGTAAGCATGTTTAAAGAAATTATATAACATATTGATTATTTAGCTATTTAGATTCCTGTGACAATTAGACACAATGTTATAAGCTAAGCATAAAGTCTATTTCAAAAAAGTATTAAAATTTAATAATGTTAAAACATGGAGGTTTATCTTTACTAAAAATTTGTGTTATCAGTATTAAAAGGAGCGGACAACATAATACCTTTCTATACTAATATACATACATTTCAGTTGGCAGATTGAAAACAATTCTCTTCTAATAAAAATTATCTCATATTTTTCCACTATTCTCAAATTTGCTTGTGATATGCCAGGGTTTGGGAGGGGGGTAAGGGGTGTTAGGCAACCCCAAACCTTTAGAAAAGTTTTATTATAGTTTTCCACTTATCAAACCCCCCCCCCCCTTAGGTGATGCTGAATTTTTTTTAAATATTTTATTTACCAGAAAAATCTACCCCTCCCCCTTTTGTGGATATTTAGAATAGTTGCCAATGTACTAACGACCCATTGATTGCACGACGTTTGTCTGTAACTCTCAACTGTGCATTGCAATGAGCGTCGCCAAGGTATTCCCCCCCCTCCCCCCAAATCTGACTATAAATGTCGTACATCTGAAAAAGCAGCAGTAGGTTCAACTTTCAGCGTCTTTAGTTATCACGAAGTCTAGGTCGAGATTCATACCCAACCTACACCTACCCAACGACGAGCATATGGGCTACGTATTACGAGTTTTTTTTTAAAGAAAGTAAAATATTGTATCCCTCCCAACTGTGTGTATGTATGTATAAGTGTGTGCTTAATGCTTGTACGTATGCTTATGTCGGCTCTATTTACGGTCACTTACGGCAGTATTAACTTGTCAAATGGGAGGGGGGGGGGGGGGAGGGGCACAGCGTTGATAGATTTACGACATTCCAGAGTAATTTTTACAGGGACTATAGATAAGGATACAAAAAAAGAATCATACTTAAACTGACGATGGTAGCATTTAAAAGTGTATAAACTTATGTTTAAGTAATCTTATGAAGCTCTAATTTTTCTACCTTATAAAAAAAAGTTTTTAAGCCGTGGGGAAAATCTATGTCTCACACAAGCTTACAATACAAATAAACTTAAATATATTATGAAAAGTAGTAGATACTAGCGGCTGCGCCCCTAGCATCCAGTTGCTCTATAATCAAAGGGATATGAAAGGGCATACAAAAATACTAAAACCATATCAGGATTATTATATAAAAAAAATAAAATAGCCTAAAACCATCTTAGGACCTATAAGAAACCTCTCTGAATATGTAAGCCATATTGGTTCAGTGGTTAACGATATTCTTCGATCCAGACATGAAAAGCTTACTAACATAATGGGATAAATTAATAAGTAGATCTTACTACTTATTAAATATTATATTAAAATGAAAAAATTCTCAAGGTATTAATAATTATAATATCCTTTCCTATGTGTCATACACACTATCCCTGAACTTAGAGAGAGGAGAGCATGATATAAATATTTGTTCTACAGATATTGGAAATATATTCTAAAAGAAAATTGTATTACATTTACTAAAATAGCTGCATTAGTTTAAAACTCGAAACCTATGGCTAGACTTTGTAAAAAGAACTTTTGTATTTATTTTGTTTGGTCAGGTTTTGTACTATTTAGAAGGAATCTCCCCTAGTTTTTAAAATTATTTTAAAAGTCGCAGATAATATAAAAATATTAATAGAAAATTTGGATCAAGTCAAACTGAGTATGCCAATAGCCTGATTTGGCACACGCTACTTGAATTGGGGGAATATTGGCATACTCTACTTGACTAGGGGGAATATTGGCACACTCTGCTTTACTTGGCGTAATATTGGCATACTCTGCTTTACTTGTCAAGATATGCTTTTTCTAAAATTTTGAAATAATTTAAGTATATTTACTAGCGGCTCCACCCCCACCCCCCCCCCCTCGATGTCTCTAGGTGCATTTGAGGGAAGGAGAGAGCTGAAAAAACTTAAAAAGAATAACTATTGTAACAAAATCATTGAAAGAAGAACCATAACAGTCCATTGATTAGTGAGATCTTTTATTTAGAAATTTTAATGGTTTTAGGCTAATTTTCGTAACTTTTCTACTACTTGGAATAGAGAGCGTCTAGATGCTAGGGACGCCACTGCTAGTTCATATATTTTACGTACTTAAAGCAGTAAATTTGTAAGTTGAATTATTATAATATAAATCAGAAAATATGTTAAATTCATCTTTTTTTTATTTTTTTTGTCATGCTGCTTTGTTTGATAAACTATTGGCATACTATGCTTTACTTGATGAAATATTGGCATACTATGTTTTACTTGGGGGAATATTGGCATACTTTACTTGCCTAGGGGGAATATTGGCACGCTCTGTTTTACTTGTTGCCATTGGCACACTCAGCTTGACTTGATCCGAAAATTTAACTTTTTCCATGTTGTTTTCAGGGTATAAACTGGTTCTAAGTCACGAGGAAAACAATGGCTTACTCAAGCCTATAATACAAACTAAACAAAAATCTATGCTTTTTTTGTGCAGCTATCTTGCATTTGATATCTAATTCTACATTTAGAAGAATCTTGTTGTTTTACAATATTACTGATTTTTATCTATCGTTTAATATTATTTTTTCTATTTTTTTGTCTTAATTATATGGCCTGTATGAAATCAATGTGTGAATACACATATCTGCATACTTCCTACCTTTTAGGAAACTGATATTTGGGGTGAAAATTTTCATATAAATCAACCATATCAATAAAATTTGACTGTATATATAGATGAATATAATATTCATTTGAATCCGGGGGATAGGAAACGGTTCTCATCCATACAAAAAAAACTATGTCTAGCATCGTATTATATCCAGCTTTCTACGAATACAAAAATGTACAATCATAAGATTAAAACCAGTTTTTTTAACCTTTTCGTTCGAACCCTCGTTGCTAAAAAATCTGGTTTTAATCTTAAAATTGTACATTTTTATATCCGCGGAAAGCTGTTTATAATACGATGCGAGAAATAACTATTAATTACTTGAAATTTCAAAATGGTCATTTCTATTTTCTACCAATATGCTTATCCCTTATCCAAGTGCATGCGTCGGTATCTCTGTGTATGTGTGTGTGTGTGTGTGATGACTAAAGTGTCGTATTGTCAACAAAAGATTATGTCACCAAAGTCAAACTTGAAAAGAATCTTTTTTTGCATATAGCTGCTCTATTTTAGGGAGGGAGGGGACATTGGACTGCATATTACACTTGTACCCAAAGTTTGATAACCACGTCATTTTCATTGGCTTAAAACTTTAGGAACTTTTTGAAATTCTGATTGGTTTGTGCCAAACAAGTAGTGTCAAAACTTTTCAACCTATAATTCTATTCTGTAGAAGGGATTTTATTTAGCTCTTACTTATTGGGGATGTTTATCAATGAATGAGTCCATTGTCTTATCCCTAAGATCCCTAGCTCCAGTAAAATTTTGCGCTGAATTTAGGGAGAAAATTAAATTTGAACTATTCATTAAAAAGGCTTTAAACATTTTGGAATTAATTTTCAATTTTTTATCAAATGTTAAAATGTAATAGAAGAACTACAAAAATCATTATGCTCAAAATGGACAAACCGACTTCTATGTAATGATTATAGAGTGGCTATCTTTCTAACCTTTAACTTACTGTTACATTACAGGCTTCATCGAGTCAAGTTTATGATCTATAGGATGATTCTAACATTCCTAAATTAAAGATAAGAGCTATCCTTTACAGACGGACGAACAAATCCTAATGTAAAAAAGCTTCGTCTTTAAAAATGCTATAGTTCGGACCTATAGTGTCTCATATGAAAAGTAGATGAATGTGTTCATATCAGGGAGGGAGGGGACATTGGGCTAATTATTACACTAGTCCCAAAAGTCTTATAATAAGATTTTTTTATTCATTGGCTTCACAAGTTCACAACCTTGGTGACTTTTATTGAATTTTGATTGGTTGGTTCATTAAGTTGAGTGTCCAAACAAATCAACCACTAATTTTAATCTTCAGAAGGGGTACTTTTTGCATCATCATTGGGGATGTACATCAATTTATCGGTCAACGACTTTTTCCTTTAGATCTCTGGATCTTATGGATTAATACGCAACTTTGCAGTTCTTACTCATAAAGGCTCAATGCTAAGGCGCTAAAGGATCAGGATCTTAGGGATATTACACTGAACGATTAAATGATATTCCCTCCGATTCTTATGTATGAAATTATATAATATGGGGGGGAGGCCCTAGCCTCTACGGGCTTCGCCCTATGAAGTAATGGGAAGTCATCCCTCCTAAATAGAAATATTCAAAAAAGTTATTCTTTGTTTAATTACTCACACATAACCTGCCAAGGAGCAGCTGCAGAGTTTCTCTACAAAAAAACGTGTGTGATGTAGTCGATAATTTGGCCACTAGGTGTCTCATTTTTTTCAATAGAAGACCTCCAACCGGAGGTTACATCAACAAAGTATGTCACCAGCTATTTGAAAAAGTATAGAGATAGCATTTCTGAGGCGACACAGCAACTGAATCAAGGTGTGTGTGGAGGTCTGGTCTGGTCAGCAACCTGTCTTTCGTCTTTTTAACATACCTCCCAAAAAGGTCAGTGTAAAGTAAGATTATACTTCACAGAATCATTTCTGTAGTATATAACCTTTGTTTCTTTTCGAAACTTAAAGATAGCTAAGCCATGATGATGAGTTGAATGTCATGTCCTGAGCGTGAGAAGGCGTTGATGGTTGACTCCATCAACATATCGATGATCGCTTGGAAGTCACTCTGTGATCTCATAGATGGACCATGTCATCGGCTGAGTGGTTAAATTAATATCTCTGTTGTATGCTAGTCATATGCTAAACAATTTTAAATACTGGCATACAAAATCTATAAAATATCATTTTTTAAAATAAATTATTTTAAGTTTTATTTAAAAGAAATTAATATTATTATTTTTAAATCCACCGCTTTTTATGTTTTGGGTAGTTGTTTTAGAGAAACCATTTCTTTTGGGGAGGTAAAACAGTTTAAACCCTGTATAGGACAACTGTCCAATCAAAATCATTGTTATTTTAAGTTCATTACATTTATTTCAAACATTTGAAATGGTGATTTATATAACGATTGGGAAAGTTGTTTTAAAAGCGTTGTCAATTTTTAAAACTTGTTGAACAAACAGGAAATGATTGTTCGTTTATTAATAAATTCTTAATGCAATGTAATTATTTATAAATGTTGATTATTAAATGTATGTGTTGTTTTGTCCCAATAAATTTTTGAATTTGAGACATTGCAAGTAATGTTTATTAAATGCTAATTTATGACAATTACTATTTTTTAGTATTTTTATGATTGTTGTCATCCTTGTCTTATCTGTATATCATGTAAGATATCTGATATTTGGAAACTATTTCTAGCCTCAGACCTTACATGGTAGCGTGTGCTAGTTCTTAAAAACAAGGACGAGGAATTTCAAGAAGCAAATCAATTGATAAGGGTAAGTAATAGGTTTCAGAGAATGAGGAGTTTTATTACAGTTTATTATAGTCCGGTCCCCAAAGTTTTTTAATAACGTTTTTTTATTCGTTGTTCAAATTTTTGGGACTTTAAATGAATTTTGATTGGTTGAATCTTAAGTTGATTGTCCAAACGTTTCAACCAATAATTGTAATCTAAAGACGAGGGAATTTTCATGTTTTACCATTGGAGATTTACATCTATTTATCGGCCATTGTCTTATCCCTTTGGGTCCCTGATTTGGTTTAGTGTATGTCTGTGTTAATAAATTTATAGATAGGCTCTACTTTTCAGGGAAGTCTTATATTTTAAAAGTGTAAGACATGCATTAATACAAAACTTTGTAGCCTTTAACTTTTCTGCTAGCTATATCTGACAATTTCTTCTAAATATTGTTGGTAATCTCACTATGTTATCAGTTATGTTAAATCAGGAAAAGGGAAGTACAAACTTACAGGCAGACAGTCTTTTGGAAATAGTTGCTTTGCTCCAAGAATCTGGGGGCGCAGTAGTCTAAGTGTTTGGTAAGTCGAAAACGGACAAAACGATATCCTAAAACCATCCTAAAACTTATATCTTAAAATCAAATAGCATAAAACTATCCTAGGTACTGTGTAAAGATTCTTTATTATGAAGGGCTCAATAAGTTTTTTTTTAACGGGATCTTAACTAACAAACAATAAAATCCTTTCTACCTTATTTAATAGGATAGTTGCTAAGCTACATACTAAGCATATTTGCGAAAAAATTTTAATTCAAAAAGGTTTTATCGAGCAGCTTTGTCTACATTTTTCACATATCCAAAAATTCACATATGGCCATTTCACACTCACACAAACATACATAACTTATATGAGTAAAGAGATTTTATCTTTAGGAACTTTGTAACGTTTTCAGTAGCGCAGCTACTCTATGATTAGGACCTGTACGTTCATACTTCACACTTTTTGGAATAAGATAAGATTAACTCTATCTACATTGTCGGATTGGAAAAAAGGGTATTGATTACAATAATTGAATTACCTAACGAATATATTAAGTTATTTCATTTATTTACATTTACAATGCCTACCAAAAATTTAAAGTTTTCACTTGTGTTCATGAAAGTTAAAGGTGGAAAAGTTTGACCACTTTAGTTTGCGCACCCTCAACAAAAATTTAATAATAAGCCCACAACAAATAGCAGGTCGATTCTGTACACTTTGGGGGTTCAGTAGGCAGTAAAATTTACAGACCTATGTCTCTTCCCTCCCCAATCTTAACATCTTCCTAAAAATTGTGTACTAAAACTGTTCTTTCAGCCATCAAAACTGTTTTGTTTTTCTTGTTCTTGCTGTCCTCCTTGTAGACATATTCATTCTTGTTTTTTTTTGTTTTCATGTTTAGTAAATTGTTTACATCTTTATGTTTATATTTATATTACTTTAGGGGACACTAACATTTTTTAGGAGCGAGGCATTGCTACTTTTGGGGTTGTCTGTACGTCCATACTCCATACCGTGTACGTCTATGATCTTTTTTGGGTTTAAAACCTTGTATGTATATTCCTGCAGCTATAAAGTTTTTTTGGGTATATTCCCTTTTCATGGCGACGCCTCTTAAGTGGCGTTTCTTCGTATTTTCACAGTATATTTTTTCCTATTTCTAGCCCCTGCGGGGGGTTAGAACCCTCCGGGGCAATACCTAGCCCAATATAACCTAACCTAAAATAACCTATCAAAAGCCATTTTGAAAATACGATGAATCGCCCCTCAAGAGGCTTTGCCAAGAAAAGGACTATACCCGTTATAAGTAATACGGTTGTTTCGTTTGTCCGTTAAGATCTGTATAACCACCAAATCTACTGAGTTCTCCATTTCAAAGACTCTATATATAGATTTAGGCTATATTTGTATAAAAAATATCCTAAATCTTATGAATATAAAGGTTTTTTTCTGCCACCTTCCTCTCACTTCATTCAAATACAGAGCCCCTAAATGCTAAGGGTGCAGCTGCTAGTATCTAGTGATAAGGCTCATTACTCCCATATAGTGTTAAAGATAAACTAGGTTTCTATCTTGAATAGCAATCAAGAAAATTGTGTCTCTTTTACATACAGACTGAATAACATATCCTTGTAATAAGTTAACAGGATGTTTTCTGTCTGTTTGTGCCAAAGGATTTTGTTACCGCTAAACAGATAGGTCCTATCTAACTCCCCCCTCCCAAAAAGCCTCTAGGGGCATAGCCGCTGTGAATTAATAAAGCATCTTCGCTACTATTGTTTTGCTATCAATGTATGACAATCTTATTATTTATTTATTTAAATCTATTATTTACATAAAACAATATGTTTAACAATTTTTAAATTTGATTGCAAAGAGGTGACTTGCAAAAATATAATTACCAACATGTATTAGGGGGTATCAAAATTCGAAGCTTTCCCATCAAGTGCATATTGAGCACTACCCCCCCCCCCTCCCTTTTTCCGATAAAAATTATAAAAAATGGGGTTAATATTTCTATAACCCATAATAGCCATATTATAACCCATTTAAGAAACTCGCATAACGTAAATTGAAAGAAAAAAATTTAAATTAATTAAATTAAATGGGTAAGACATATTTCTGTCTGTATTAAAAGATCTCTGTAACCACTGGACCATTATGGTATTTCTTAACAGTAAAGCTTTTTATATATCTTCGCCCTGACAAGGGAAAACGCCCCATTCGCACATTCTCTCCCCCCCCCCTTCCCCAATTTTTAAAATATTTTATTTAAAAACAAAAGTTTAGGGTTTGCTGAAAGGTTTAAAAAGAAAATAAAAACTAAAAGAAGCGAAGTATTTCAAAAATGATGGTTTTGAAACACTCTTATCTATACATGTAATTTATTTGCATGGATTATTTTTGCAACTATAAAAGTTATAAAAATCGGCAAAATGCCTTTGTGAAAATCCCCTAAAATCTTCCTTGCTGAAATATGACATACATAGTTTTTGAACCATGGAAAAATAACTAAAAACACAATTCTTTTAAAAAATTTAACTCTATTATTTTTATTTTAATTTCATTAATTAATGAAAATTTCTTTCAACCATACAATAATAACATCATAATAGTTTTAAAAACTCCAAACACTTTCCAAAAAATGATATTGGAGGTTTTTCCTTATGATTTTTATCCTATAAATGAAGCGTATATATCTTATCCAAATATAGGCCTAGACGAACATATACTTAAAGCCACAATAAAATATACATTATCAGAAGAAATGCAGCTATTCTATAACTAGGACATGTCCTGACGTCAATACATCGTCTCTGTGAGTTTGCATAAAATTATCAGACCTATTCAACAAATATGCATTAGATTAACAAAATTTTTGGGTATAGTCTTTTGTGACATCGCCTCTCAAGGGGCGTTTCGTCGTATTTTCACAGTAGCGTTTGATAGGTTATTTCAGGTTAGGTGATTGCCCCGCAGGGTTAGAACCACCCCGCCGTGGCTAGAAATAGGAGAAAAGCTACACTGAAAATACGACGAAAATACACAAAAAAAATTTCTGTTTGAATACAGATTTCGTCTATTTTTTATCATTTAAAGTTTGTAATTCCTGCGCTACTTATGAACCTAAATATACTAGTTGTATAATTCTAAAAATATATTACCATGCATTTAAATTTTCACACAAACCTTTGTGTCTGAAGCTATATATGTATTTATATATGCAATATATTCATGTATAATATTCTATTTTTTTTCATAAAAATCCTCTAATGCAGCTAGGCATTGGCCTGAAATCAGCGGCAATAAAGCATTCTTCAATTTTAATAGCCAATCAGTGCCGGCTATTGGCTACAGCTCTCGACCAATGAGAGTGGCGGATTTTCAGGCAGTGTTTGTATTATACACTGCCTGAACTGTGTGTGTGTGTGCCTAGTTGTGAAGTGTAATATGCAAGCTAGAGAGACTGGAAGATGGAATGTCATGCCATTTGGCTTGGAGGAGGGGGGGGGGTCATTTAACTATTTTATATGGAAAGAAGATGGGGGGGGGGGATTAGAGATAGAATTAAACATAAGGTGAATATACAATACAAGGGGGGGGGGGATTTAGATTGGTTTGAAATGAGGGACGGGGGGGGGAGGGCTCCCCTAGCTGTAGGGCTTGTGAGAATGGTTCTTAAAGCCATAAAATAACCAACTGACTTTTATACCAAGTTGATACAAACCCGCGCAATCAGTCAGAGGGGCTTTAATATAGGCATACATTGCAGTAATTAATCAATACACCAATGCATAGAACTAATATTAATCAATGTTAATATTAATTAATTAAAAGTTAATTACAAAGATAACTAATAATGAGTGATTAAATTAAAATTGTGAAGATAAAACAAACATGGATAAATAAATTTTTGTGAGAAATTGAAACAAAGAATTGTAAAAGTAATCAATAACTTGCAGGGGAAAGTCAACAATAAAAAAGGTTAGTTTTCAATTCCTCTTTCCTTCTACTTACATTTATACAATTGATAAAAATAACACTTTAATTGAATTTTGTTATTTGACGCTGAAAAAAGTTTAGATTAGTTCAACCTGAATGCATGGAGCTGTTTATTGCGCGAGTCCCCAAAGTTTTATAACAACGTTTTCTAATACAACAACTTTGGACACTTTTATCCAATTTTGATTGGTTGGTTCATTAAGCTGTGTATCCAAATGATTCAACCACGAAAATTGTAATCTAGAGAAGGGATAATTTTGTGTATCATCATTGGGGATGTTTATCAATTTATAGGTCATTGTGTTATCCCTGACCTAGATGCCATTTGATTATGAAAACAAAATAAAAGTAAAAATAAAAATTTGTTTGGATATTAAACAAGATCAAAAGGGATAAGACAATGGCAAAATAAATTAATGTACTTCAACAAAGATAATAAATAAAATTACCTCTACTCTAAAATACAATTAATGGTTGAAATATTTGGACACTTAACTTAATGATCCAACCAATCATAATTCACTAAAAGTCCTCAAAGTTGTTTAGCTAACGAATAAGGAAACACTATTATAAAACTTTGGGGACTAGTGTAATAAACGACCCATTGTCCCATCTCTCTTTCAACAAGAAAGCAAAATTAAAATGCAATTGCAATTGCATTACATAAAATTATATTGAATGAAAGGGTAGATATTTTGTTTAAATCTACTAAAATCAACAAAAATGTATGACAGAGGTATCGCAAATATTCTTATTCATATGTTTACAGATACATATATAGTAAAGGAGAAAGTTTCAAAGAAAACGCTTGGCTTAACGATTGATATCTTAAATAGAACAATTATCTCCATAAATAGCGTAAAAATAAAATGTTAACAGTATTTGTTGATGAACGAAGAACAGTTATGTGCTTTACGATATTTAGCATTCAGTGCTGTAAGTAGATGGTATATTTACAAGTGACTACTATGACAGACAGGCATATCGACGAATTTATACTGATGATGATTTGTCATTGCGACAAATTAATTTTACCATATATTAATCGGTTTTGAGCAATGCGGAAAAATTATTTATCGTAGTGTTTAATATTTTTTAGAAGAATAAAAAATTGTATGATTAAACCTTGTTTTGTTGGATAGTAATTTTTCAGTTTTCATTTTATTTACCACAGAAAACTGTTCAAAACACTATCCGACAAATAACTATTTCATATTTGTAGAATGTTCGCCGGGCATTCTCCGCGGCGTGGTGTACCTAGTGGTCCCGGGAGTGCAGGATACACCACTCCATCTTACCTACCTTATCAGAACCCCCCGCAGGGTTATGATCTCCATTCAAGGTAATCTTTTTATTTTTTTTTGTCGGGTTAATTTCATTTCGTTCCTTAGAAAAAAAATTTTCTTGTATGTGAAGCTATAAAAATCACTTATACAAAAAGACCCTTCAATTTCACGACCTTTCATATTCATTCACCCACTATTTTAGCTTTCAAATCAAACTTATGACAAAGCAACAGTATTGACAATCTTTTAACTTTAACTGAAGATTTAAGCAGGGATTTGATACCTAAATATAAGATCATTATTTTTTTATATGTTTTAGTTACAGTTCCATGTATGGAGTAGGGAGTGGGGATCAACAGTGGCCACACACACATCCTTATATTCCGTCTCATCTGTATAATAGGTAAATTCTCTAGTCTGTCTGTACTTTTATTTACTAAGTATATTTGCAATAACTTTTATTTAATGAAATCTTCCAATTTTTAACCTGTACAAAACGGCCTGCTTAATTGCTTCAAGATCCATGTCAGATCTATATAGGAAATAAATGTCTATAAACGAGCTCAAGTTTTCCAAGGACTATTCGTTGAAAACTCATAGTGCTCCAATAATCCATAATAAACTCTCATTGCCCAGAACGATAAGACCCATTATTTTACTTTATTAAAAACAAATTCATTTTTTTTGATTTTATGTTGCTATTTACATTATAATGAAGTATTTAATTTCTAATCATAAAAAAAGAAAATTTAAATTTATGATATAATAAATTTAAGAAAACTCTGTTTTAAAAGAATTTGATTGTGGCGACACTTTGTGTGTTCAAATATTGAACTAAAATTGTAATCATATAATAAACCCTTTGGTGATGGTAATGTAAAGAAAAAAATATAATTTAAAAGAACTTTTTAGGATCATTTAAATTATTAAATATTTACTTCCGTTTAAATAGTAATGCAGGGTGAGGAAAATAGATTTATTGAGAAATATATATGCATATAGAAAACTAGCCAATAGGGAGATAGTTATATCGAGCAAACTCTAGTCTGTAATACTGCTTTCAAGTCGGTTCTCTCTTGTGAATATGAATGAAAGAAACAGAATAGAACATTTACAATTCTTATTAAGGCTTACTTTTAATGTACAAAAACATTACAGCTAATAGCCTTACACTTACAATAGTTCTAGGAATCACCATTTCAAAAATTGGCATATATTTCAGGTCGTATGATGAATGGGGACTACCCTCCGCTCCCTCGTCAGGCTTTCAGCCCCCATCACCCTCCGGTGGAGGGGGATGTGGCCCCAATTCTGAAAATGAAGAAAATTCTCCGTCCCCCGGGTTTAACCCACAGATCAGGTTTTTTATTTTAAAGATTTGGCCGCAGATTCACATTAAGAAATGAAATTAAGTATATTATCAACCATATTAATTAATTATCAACTTTATTTTGGTTTGATGCCATTTTCTTCCCAAAATATGTCAACTGTCACCTCATAAGAACTGTTTTTTTAGTGGAGATTTCAAGCCACCAATTTACACACGGATACAACCTGATGAACCTCAATCTGACCAGGTACAACAAACACTAGTTGTAGAGTAGCTGCGCTCCTAAAAACTTTTAAGAAGGGCAGCACTAATTTACTAACACGTACATATTGATAAACATTAGTCTACGGTAAAACAAGAATTCCATTAGAAGCGGAGCAAAGATTAGCTACGTATGAAAAATAATAATATACATTAACAATGAAAGAAAACTTGTATGAAAAATTACTTTTGTACTTAGATAATTATAATCATAGAGAAAAAAATCCTTTATGAGTGGATAATAGACCCTTGGGATTTCCAAGGGGGGGAGGGGGTATAGGGGAGGTTACCCCTAACCTCCAAAATAAAAATAAAAGATTTTAATTTTCTACTTTTTAACCACCACAAATGAAAAAAAATATTGTTCTGCCTCCCCCCCCCCCTCTAAGAGTGAATAATAGACCCTCGGGATTTCCGAGGGGGGTGGGGTATAGGGGAGATTACCCCCAACCCCCAAAATAAAAAAATACTTTAATTTTCAATTTTTTAACCACCACAAATAAAAAACGATTTACGTCCTGCCCCCCTCCCCTTTCTAAGCATTATTACTAGATCTAACCCTTCAGTTCTCATAAAACACTATCTAAACCTAACCTAACCTAAAATTATCAAATGTACGTTTTTTTTTCTTAAATGAGTTTACTAGTGTAGGGAAATTGGCCAAGAACACCTTCAAAACAAGGATGACAACATCCATAAAAGCGAAGCTCTGAAACTGTAGGACAAACTAACATTAACACTTTAAGTGTTTCAACTTAATAATCAGATTATTAATGTAAAAAAGTCAAAGCATAATTGTAAGATAATTTGCTGAAAAACTGCATAAATTTAGGATAATGTTTAATGACATACTTACATTTTTACGACTTGATTATAGAGATGCTTTGCGCATAAAATTTGCTGTTAAAAATCAACATGATAAAATGGACGTACGGACATTCTGGTAACGATTATAGAGTTGCTACGCTTTCTTAATCGTACCTAACTACTAAATGAATCACTATGCAAAGTTGGAAATCGAAAGGACAGCTCAAACATGCCCAAATTAACGAAAATAGCTAGCCGTTACGGACTGACAGACCCTTATTGTAAAAAAGCTTCGCTTTTAAAAAGAAGGAAAATTCAAAGACTATTTCTTTACAAATATACAATTTCTTTAACTTTATATTGAAAAGGTTAAAAAGAAACTTTTTTGAATGTTTTTTATAATTGAATTGAAATATACATTTTAATGTCTTTTTTTTAGCCCTAGCCCAGTGAGGGAGGGGACATTAGGCTGTTTATTACACTTGTCCCCAAAGTCTTATAATAACGTTTTCTTATTCGTTGGCTTAGCAACCTTGGGGACTTTTAATGCATTTTATTTGGTTGGTTCATTTAGTTCAGTGTCCAAACGTTTTAACCTCTAATTGTTATCTACAGGAGGGGTGAATTTGTTATCATCATTCGTAATGTACACCAATTCATCGACTATCGTCTAAGCCCTTTAGATCCCTGCCCATAGCCGATAACCCCTCCATCAAACATATCTTTTTTTTGGGGGGGGGGGGGATGAAATCGATAGATCAATTCTAACATGTCTGAATTAACGTACAAATGAAAGTGTCCTTTTAATATTGCCACACTTGTTAATAAAAATTACTTTGTCTACACCACAAAAAAAAGATTTAAGTTATTATATGCATTGCAAAATATGATATGAAGCAATTCTTCCTTGTAGATTATGTCTGTCTGACTATCTTCATTTTTCTGTAATCTGTTTTCTTTCCCGCAATGTAAAAACTCTTCTTTAGTTACTCTATTGTTTAACTTCCTTATACCCGCTACTTTAATATTTGGACTAAGAAAGGTTTGGTGATTTTTAATGAGAATGCTTTGTTATTTTGACTTTGGCAGGGCGTTTGTTTATGAAAGTAAGAAAAGTTTTAAAATAGAAGATTTGTTTAATCTTAATCAATAATCCGTCAAACTTAAAAAGGGATTTCAAGCTAACAAACTTTTTTGTCCAATATATTCATAGCTGACTTATTATATTTATGTTATTTATGCTTTACATTACTCAAGCGAAGAAATTCGACTATTTATAAATAACTTATTTTGTGAGTGAAATAACTTTTGAACCAAAATCTGTACACTTTCTATCCAAAAATATGGCCAGATTGTTCATTAGTTTTCCTATTGGCTGATCAAAGGAGCATGTTTCTATTTCTTGCAGATTTTAGTTATATTTGATTAATGGATTTAGAATCTACGTGGATATTATGACAGAAGAAAAATCGCCAAGTTAGGTTGCTTTATCCCCTCGAATTTATTGGTCGGGCTGTTTATTCAGTAGGAGGGAAGGGGATTATCGTCATTTTTGCCCGCTACAGAGTTCATTTTACCATAGAACATGAAAATCTGGTGCAAGATCCAAGTAATAATAAATCCATTATTTGATTTTATTTAGGATGGTGTACGGATAGGAGGCCTTCCTGGACCAACACATCATTCTCCAGATTCAGGTAACATTCAGTCCATAGACGTCCATTGTGTATAGATGTGTTCACCTCCCACACCCCTCAAACTTCGAAACCCAGAGAGACAGAGAGTGAGTGAGTGTGTGAGAGAGAGAGAGAGTGAGAGATAAAATAATAAATTGAGAGGAATTAACATTGAATTTATAAACGAAATAAGAGTGCAATACAGAAGAAAGGACAGGCAGACAGACAAAGTCTATTAAACAGCATGACTTTTTAAAACCTAACACCTTATTCTACACATATCATTATAACGCAACGTTATTGATAAAAAACTAAATTGTATTTAAATGTGTAACTCAGCCGTTATTAAGATTTACAGGAAAAAACTAAATGGCCTTAGGAATACTGTACATCTTATTGCGTTGAAATACTGTTTTTTAACAAAATTTAATGCTTCAAACAAATTTAAAAATCCTTTATCTTAATAATTTGTTTTATTTGCAATTCTAAAATTAATGCAATTTCAAAATAAACAGTTGGAAAGAAACATCTGTATGTTGTAAAATAAATTTTATTAAATTTTAAATTATTAACCTAATTTCAATTACGGAAAATATTATTTTATTTGATTTTATTAAAAATGCCTTACAATTGTCCGTAAACAAGATATATTCACCCAACCTCAAAAAGTAAAATAAATATTTATACACTTTCTAGAGCTAGGGGGGGGGGGGGGAAGGAGGGACTAAATGATTTCCGATTTTATATTTTCCCTGTCAAAAATAAGTTATGAACTACTAGTAACTACATATGTTTCAAATATGTTTTGCTTCAATTTCATAAATGACTTATATTTTTATCGACTAAAAAAAGCATTAATGAATTATGACGATATTCTAATGACTATACGTCGACATAATTATGGCGATTTTACAACAAAACAAAAGTTTATAGAGATGCAGATTGTTTTATCGCCCGAAATGAGTCAGGACCCTACACGAAACTCTGAAAATTGAACCTAGTAATAGTGTCTAACTTTTTATCTTTGTGACGTAACAAAAATCGAAGGATGAGAGTGGAGGTGGGAAAGGAAACCCCTAAAAAGGGATGGATTTTTATTAAGTCACAAAGATAAAAAGTAAGACACTATTACTAGGTTCCTGAAAATTGTACACTACCATAGATCCATCCGTGGAGTAGGCTACGTTTTGGGAGGGCAAAATCATTCGACTTGGAAAATTATTAGAAATATCTTTCAATTATTTTGCAGATTACTTGAGCATTTATTGTGATTGTCCTGTTTAGGTTTGGCTGTATCAGAAGTGTCTGGGCCAGGGACCCCGCCGCCCCAAACATCTGGGGGGCTACACTCCCAACCACCCATGTCACCACCCCGTCATCTAGATATGCAATCTCAAGGTAGAATTAATTTTTAAAATAATTTTTCGTTTATTAAAACTTAGCCATGAACCCCTTTATACCCAAGGAGGGAGAGGACATTGACTGTAAATTATACTGGTACTCAAAGTTTTCTTATTAGTTGGCTCAAATGCTTTGGATACTGTTATTCGTTTGTTACAAATTTGAAGTGTCCAAACATTTTCACCAATTATTTTAATCTACAGAAGTGGTAATTTTATTTTTTATCAATAATTGAATTGTTTAAAGAAAGCTACTTTAGAGCATTTGTTAGTTTGACTTAATCAAAATATTTGATGAATCCAGGTATCTCCAGCGTGGAAAACCTGTCAGGTGGTGGCGGAGTGTTGGATCCGCTGCCTGCCAGACCGCAGCCCGCCAGGTCGCCGTATGAGTGGATGAAACGGCCGGGCTCAGCCTCGCGGCCAAGTAAAGAAGGTAGTCCTGATGGTAAATATATTATATACAATACTAACATTTTTAATAACAATGGATATAGAATACATGGATATTGTGACTGCGGTATTTTTGTCGACAATTTAGGTTGCTGATATAGTCCTCATGTATTGGTCAATATGATTACTCATGGTTAGGAGAGGGGATGAGAAATTATAAGAGGGTGTGTGGAAATTGGTATCCTTCAATTAGCCAGCCGGGAGAAACATTTTATCAGGGTATGCGAGAATTTCTCAAAATATCCATTAGTATTCTATATCCATCTTCATAACATTATTAAAATTAGGTTTAAGATACTTTTAAAAGGCAGACAAAGCAATTAGAAATAAATATTTAAATAAAACTTTGGGATATCTTAAACTATAGAAATTATAAATAAAAAATATTCCTTCACTCATACTTAAAAGTAAAAAAAATTTCAAAAAGAAAGGATGGAGGCAAAAAGTTTTTTTAAAATTGTTATATCCCTGTAACTAACTTCTTTAATAGTACTAACATGCATGGCTTTTTCAACTTATTAAAATAAAAAATATAAGATTCAAATTGTCATAAAAATCTCATTTATCGTCCTTTTTACAGGACGTACCCGTACAAAAGACAAGTACAGAGTTGTGTACAGTGATCATCAGAGGTTGGAACTAGAAAAAGAGTTTCATTACAGTAGGTGGGTATTAGTAGTAGCGTAGCTACTCTTATAAAGAAGGTGATATAATGTCTGTATGTCATTGTCCATGCGTCTAAAAATAATTGTAAGCCAATTAATTATGCCTCATTTGAGATAATATAAATTGTTGTTTAATAATTATAAATATTTAAAATATACCCCTAGAGTGGAGTGGGGGGGAGTCGATTTTAATTTTAGTTTTTTGAAAAGTATTTTTTTTGGGGGGTCTTTCCAGGACCTATGAGAAGCTAAACTGTATAGGAGAATCATATTGGTTCAATCAGACAAACAAACTCATAAACATCCTATTACTACTTTATAAGTATATCATTTAAACTTCATATTTGTTTACAATGGCCGTTTGTTGAATTTTATTTGATAATCATTTAGGTATATAACAATTAGAAGAAAATCTGAGCTGGCTCAAACCTTGAATCTTTCTGAGAGACAGGTCAAAATATGGTTTCAGAATAGAAGAGCAAAGGAAAGGAAGCAGGTCAATATATTCTTTTGAAATTCAAATATTCAGATAAGTACTAACTTCCTAAAGTGTTCTCATTTCTCATTGACAGACTGACTGAATATTTGACAATATTAACTCAATCCCTCAGATAATTTTGTAGATAATTTGAATTTAGTTTTCCTTCAGGTAGGGGGAAAAGGTGATTTAAAAATCAGCCATGTGACGTCATAGAAATTAGTAATTATCCATTTCTTTTATAGGTGTTTTCTTTCCCACTTCTCCTCTCATCTCCCTCATTTTTATGACGTCACACTGCTGATTTTTGAGTCACTTTGTCCTCTTTCTTCTTAAAGCTTCTCAATTGTTTTTACTCTTATTTTAAGATATATTTATTAGGTCGGTCTTATAGACTTTCCCTAATTTTGAACTTTGATTAAAAAACATAATTAATCATTCTTTGTTTATAAAGGAATAAATTCCGTAAAATTGTGAGCAAGCTTCCAGTCAAATGCGCTTACTAAGTCTATATGTTCTTAATATTTACCAAATGCATAGTAAAATTCAACGCAGGTTGACCTAATAAGCACATTTGACTGGAATCTTCTCACAATTTAACAGAATTTTGCAAAGGTTTCTATTCCCTTTTTAATCATAAAATATTAGTCAGATGAAAAATAATATTTGTAAATACTTTGTTAGGTTGTTAAAGTGAAGGAACAAAACCCCCCACTGATCCCCCCTCCTCATAGCTTCCACCCTCTCTATCAATGGTTCCCCACGCTATAAATGGACTTTTTCAGGCTAGATTTTCACATTATTAATAATTCTAATTTGGATTTTGAAATGCTAAAAGAAACAGGAGAATAAAATAGAAAAATGGATCATGGAAAGAAAATGAAGTAGCGGGTTTTGTCTTATTTTGACAGTAATTTTGATAGGTTATTTGCCGCGCATGGTTAGGAAATTGACCCCGCAAGTTTAGAGCCCCACGCAGGAGCTAGAAGTAGGAGGAAAGGTAATGTGAAAATACGGAAATCCGCTACTCCGTTTTTATTTCATGATCCAAAAATATTAATAAATTAAAATATCAAACTAATTAAACTTTTCTATTTCAGGTAAAAAAGAGGGATGAACTGATCCAGAAGGAAAAGCTGGATCCCATAGCTGTGCACTCCAGCCAGATGGCGGCCATGGCACAGTTTGGTATGGGGCCCATGGGACACATGCTTCACCCTCACCATCACTCTCTGCCACATTTGTAATAAGACAATTTAGTTCAAACTCTGACCGCTAGATGTCTAACAAGCATAATTTATGACTTTTACTTGATATGTTAAGAATTCTTTTTCAAGCCACAAGTTGGTAATTCAGTTAATGCAAATCTGAAAAATTGTGATAAAAATGTAAATAAACCAATTTATAATTAATAAGCATAAATTTTAAAGTAAAAGTTAATCTGTGAATCTAAAAAATGTTAAATATACAGACTTTTAAATAATCTATTTTTCTTAAGATACTGAAAAAAAACATTTAGTGACATAAAAATAATAAATATTTCTGAACTGTAAATTTTAATATTGTATTAATAGATAAAAAAGACTTTTTATGTTCTATTTCAAATCAAATTACAAATATTATTATTATTTGTAAATAAATACTTTAATTTACACTAGCGGATACGCCCCTAGAGGCGATTTTTCTTGTAAGGGTGGTTGTACTCTCCCCCCCAAATAGTTTAAAACCTTCCCAGGCTACCCTGTAAAGATGAACCATATAGGTTCAGCAGTTATGGAGATCCATCAGTACAAACAAACAAACATACAGACATCCTTTTACTTTATTTTAAGGATAAAGATTTGCCTATCAGAGTTCAATATTCAACCTAAATTGTTGTATAAGTAGTAAAATGTATGTGTTTGTATGTTCCATGAGGTTTTAGGCTATTTTACAAGTGTATTAAAATTAAATGTAGGTATATACTTCCTCCTTCATTGCCGGGGCAAAGTACTTAAAAGTTATGGTCGAAGCCATTAATACGCAATAATATTAGTATTTACCGTATTGCTTCGAAACCGATTAACATCCGGCGGATTAGAACCGGTTCGTAGCCATACTGAAAAATTATGTCTAGCATTGTATTATATCCAGTTTTCTACGAATATAAAAATGTACAGTCATAAGATTACAAACAGGTTTTTTAGCCAGTGCCTTCGGCATCTCGGGGCTTGAAAAAACTTATAATCTTATAATGTATATTTCATATCCGTCAAAAGATGTTTATAATATGATGCGAGAAATAACTATTAGTAATCTTGCCAGTGTTCCAAAACTACCTAACATTAATAATTATGTTAGTGAGAATAATATGCAAAATTGTGATTTGTTTTACATTTTGTAATAAATAATATATAATGTATTTGTTCTTTATTATCACAGCAAGTAATTCATAACTCAATTTGTTCGTCCAACTGTCAGAGAATAAGTTAATTATCGGCTACTCTAAAAATTTAGAGGAGTTCTTTTTAGAAGCGAAGCTAATTTATAATTCACTATGTATATCCATCAGTCAGTCAGCCAATACCGCTATGGGGGGAGGGGAGGGGTTCGTGTGGTTTCCATTCATTTTATTTTCTCTAACAAGACCTTAAATCTCTTAATTTACTTAAAGGGACTGTGAACGTAAATTTTTCTCATCTTAATATCATATCTTAACATTATCTCATTCATAATATCTCACAGATAGAGCAAAACGCGCTTTTGTTTGCTTAAAAAACGGCTTTTTCCGACGATTTTTATAAGGTAAAGGGAAAGGAAGAAATTTTCCGTATTATATAAAATGTGCATTAAATTGCTTTTTTCTCCCATTATAGCTAAAATTAAACTTTTTCACATAGTTCTGGATTTTTCCTAACGGTTAAGCTGACTTTTAACATAATCCTTGCTTTAAACCAATGTATAGTTACTTATGTGAAATAGACAGACTTACATAAGTTAATGATAGAGTAGACTTAATATTCAATTCAAAATGCAAACAGATTTTTAAGTATTTATTATATTGGATTAAATGCAGTTTTTGAGTAAATAAGATTATATATTGATACTATATTTAGAAATGATTAAATATGTTAATAAGTCAAAACTACTGATTATTCAAAGCTGGAAAGTTCTGAAGTAGCAGGATGTCTGTCTGTATATCAGGACACCAAGCAACAGGATGACTGTCTGTTTAATTAATACAAGGTATTAATTAACTATGCACTTTGAAGGGGTAGAATATCTGCCTATGCAAACTATCTAAAGTAGTAGGATGTCTGTGAATAGCTGTATTGGTCTTAATAAAGACTCGAACCCAAACCAGATAATGTTCTGTGTTAGGACTCTCAATATCAACTGACTTAAATATATTTTCTCTTTATTCTTTCTGAGAGCAATTAAAGAGTAATTAAGAGTAACAACTAAAATATGTCTGCAAACTTAAATATATGACGTCACAACATAAATATATGACATTTACCCCCTTCTGAAACCATCCAGCTAAGCATGGTTTCACCATCCATCAGGCTGATCCAATAAACTGGGATCAATGTCTTCACTGGGTGAACCTACATCGAAATTGACCCCGGCCTCAAGTCCTTCCTCTCCTTCACCCACTGGAGGAGGAGTGTTCAGCGCCCCTCCACCAACCTCAGCCGAGACACCCACTGTTGCCGCCATGACAGCATTACTCGCTGCAGCAGTTACGGGCCCTCCTACAGCAACCATCACAGCATCATTTACCGCTGAGGCGGTATCATTCACAACAGCCACCTCTGCAGCCACCGCTGGCCCATCTGCCGGCATTGCCACCTCCATCTCAACACCACCAGTGACCTGAACACCTCCCGAAACCATCATCACCCCGTTGTTAGCCTCAGCACCGCCAGAAGTCCCAGCCTGTTGCAACTGCCAATATGCCGCCGCCGGTAAGTCATTGTTTATTCTGCGCCGGATCTCGGACAGCTCGCTAAAAATATTAGACAGGTGCCTTTGCACTTCAGCCTCTTTTTGCGCCATCTCAGAAATAGCCTCTTGAACCTTAGTTCCCTGCCCTGCCAAAACACTTTCCACCTGTTGGCCCACCTGCTGTCCCAACTTGGTTGAACTACTTTCCCAATTATCAGTCATTGCTGTCTGTACCCGCTGTACCAGATAAGAAGCCTTTTGCTGTGCAGTAGTAGCCACCATTTGCTGCACCTCCGTATCTACCTTCCTTATACATTCCATTAGATCCTTCTTATGCGTGGCCAACATATCCTTAATCCGTTTATGACCGTCAGTCTGCCAAAGTTTCTGTGCAGTATTCAAACTTTTGACCGATTCTTTTACAGCCTCACGAATTTTTTCCTCAACCATAGGCTTTAGAGTCACAGCAACAGAATTACTGATTCTACCTATATCTTCATCACTGAGCGGCGCCAAACCACGTCTGTCATTCTTACGCTCAGCCTTATTTCTCTCGACCTCAGCACGTAAATCTGGTAACTCCCTCTTCTGTTTAGGCCCAAGAGAATCTGCCCCAGCAGGCCGCTTGACCACGCCCCTTCTGGAAGTACCTTCCCCAGCATCATCATAAGCCTTGCTGGCTCCCTTAGTCCTGACCGACCCAGCAGCCTGATTTGGCACAAACTTACCAAACCTGCGCCGTCCCTCACCAGAACTAGTATCTGCCACCTTTTGTTCAGGCTTGTCCGTTGGAGGCTCAGTCCAACTGTCTAGCTCCGAACCACTCTGTTCACTAGGCAGACGATCCCTGGAATCAAGCTCAACCTCAAGGCTCACGTTGCCAACATCGTCTTCATCATCATACCCAGGCTCATACCTGAGCGATTCTACATCATACTGCCTCCTATCATCTCTTCTATACACAACATGCCGCCGATTAGCTCTACCAGCATCCAGCATCTCAACAGACGGTTCACGCTCCTCCCGCCGACCAGACGCCCGCTGATACCGCCTCTCGTTTCCATCTCCATTTCCTGATAATAATCAATAATTAAATATTAACATTTTAATATTTTAATATTTTAACATTTTTCATATATAAGACGACATTTAAAACGAAATACTTTACACAAATTATATTTATCAGGGATGCCAAATTTTAATTACTGTCTTCCCGAAGGATAACGCGAAAATTTAACGCAGTTACACAGTTTGCACACACAACCAACACACAGCAATCCAACAACCACCCCCGCAGCACCCATCACAGCCATAACAAAATGCTGCCAACTATTAGTCAACCAATCAATCGAGGTATTATACAAATGTACAAACCAATCTTCTGTAACCTCTACAACAAAAGCATGTGAATTAGCAGCCAATTCCGAAAGTTTAGCCTCTTCCACAGACTCCAACACCTGTCCTTTCTCTCCCTTATCCAACAGATGCTCAAAATTCAACGGTACCTTCAACCAACTATCCTCCAGCCGTTTAGTCTGAACCAGCTGCATTCCTGCCCCCTTGTTGCCTAGATATAATCCAGGTTTAACTCTCACAAATACTGGATTTTTCCTGCACTCGACAACCATCAACAAGGAAACATTTTTAACTAATCTTGTGAACGGTTCTACAGCAACAATTCTACCATCCATGAACAAAGACAAATGACCAAGATAACACGGCAAATTCGCTCCTAAAGTCACATTCAACCATCTTTTTTTACACACAGACACAAGTTCCATCTCCCCTAGATGTTGTACCAACAAATTTCCGACTTGTTTGATGTTGGAATGAAACAAATTATTCTCCCAACACCCCTGTTCTGCCTGCAAAATCCTTTCCACCTGATGGTATGAAGAAGTTAGCTGTAGTAATAAAGCACCATCCTCCTCCTTTCTTCGCATCCAAGGAAAAAAATTCTTTTTAGCTGTTGTAATCCACAAAAATACATCCGGAACGTTGGTATGAAAATAATGCAAATCAGTCAGAAAATCAGAAAACTCCACTTTTTTCCCCAGTTTCAATCCCAACGAAAACTGTGGAGAAATCGCCAACCAACTTTGGCCACCCTGATTATTAGCATCATCCGCCATATTAGAAAATGTAAACAAAGTTAAATTTACAATGTCAACAGTCCGAAAATAACTAAAATGACGTCTATCTTCCTGTGATTTATTGTGAACTATCACTCGATCAAGCCCAAGCCGCAGATCAGACTCCAGACAATGTGCACCAATGAACTGATCCTCAAGAAAACAACTGTTATCAGGTAACATTGAAATTTGTATATTTTTCAAATAACTTGTAATTTGAACTTCTTGAAAAGTATTAGGCACAAAGGTATTATTTAAATAAATACCATCCCCTCTGCACTGAGGGTCAATTCCATACGTCATCATATCCTCATACAGAATTGTACCATTTATGAAATAAGTCATTGACCGGTCATAAAACGCTACAGGCAACCGTCGTCCATCTATGTCTAACACTCTCTGTTCCTCCATCCTTTTACAATCTTCACTAGAAATTAACTCATCACTACTAACCACAGCTGGTGCCCCTAAATGTAAGTGGCTATATTTGCCACAATACCAGGTGTGAACCGTTCTGTCGACGTGACATTGTACCGCGGGCAAAAATCTCACTCCTACTTTTTTTAACAGATGACCACTGATTGTTCCATTAAACTCATGCTGTCCAAACACTGTACATTCTGAAGCCCTCAATTCAGGACCGTCGCCAACACACTCCTTTACTAGCACAGGTATCACATCAGCCCCACAGGATATTAAACACAATCCCCAAATTAAAAAATATTTACCTGATTTGAATTTATTATTATGACCAGACATTATTAGCTGATAACTGTTCACCAATTCACCCGCAAATATCAACTGATTTAGCCTTTCATTGTAGAACAACTCTCCACCTACTAGCTTTGTCAGCACATATTTGTTATTAAAATAATCAAATAACAATTCATGAACTCTTATTATAATATATTTTTATAATATTTATATATATTTATATAATATTTTCTTTTCAAAAATAATTATTATCAGCTCCTTTCCCTACTTTCTCCGTCCTCGAGTTCCTATCTGAACATGTACCACAGGACCCCCTACCTGAGATCTTAACCTCCTCCCAGTGTCCCATAAATATTTCGCCACCCGTGATCCACTTTTCTTAATTGTTACTAATCTTTCAGGTGAAGATTGCGGCGGCGCCGTAGTCAAAAACGACTGTTCCGATGGAAGCTCAACCTCGTCAAAATTACCCTCAACTACAGGAGCAGGCACCACAGATTCATCTGTCACTCCCACCTCTACTCCTTCCCTTACAGGTATAATTTCTCTATTAACGTTCCACTCATTTCCATCCCCTGAAACTCTGTCATTATCAACCTCAACCTCACTCTCCTTCTCCTGGATCTCGTCACTCTGTCTTTCCTCTGCCAATTCAAAACCATCATTTTCAGATGACAAATACACAACATTTTCACTCTCTCTCTCCTCTACAGTTTCCCTCTCTACAGGCATATTATCAACCTCCAAAAATATCTCATCGGACGGACAAATTTCAGGTAAAGGAAAAACGTTAAAATTAACCTCCTCTCCTAAAACTTCCGTTCGAGCATGAATTTTTCGAATTTTATCTCTAGCCACAACCTGATTTTTCTTGATGGGATTATTCCCAAAAGGTGCCAACTCATA
The DNA here is from genome assembly GCF_053477335.1 of Acartia tonsa. NCBI lineage: Eukaryota > Metazoa > Arthropoda > Copepoda > Calanoida > Acartiidae > Acartia > Acartia tonsa. The sequence continues at coordinate 43,661,779 of NC_137264.1, read as the reverse complement.
CAATGCATCCGAAAATTTCTTAACTACAATAAAAGGCCCTCCATAAAAAGACTGTAATTTCTTGGACACGTCAGTCTTCACAATATTAAAGAAAGCATAACAAACATCTGTCACCCTCAATGCTTCCTTCTGTACTCTGTGTTTATTTTGAACCTCTAAATATAACTTGGATTTTGTAGAAATTCTCTTAATTACATCCTCCATATTTTTCAGAAATTCCAAATACGACCGCGAGGATGAAGATTCAACAGACGGGACTGGTGATAGAAAATCGAGGGGAATACGTGGCTGCCGACCGAAAACCAGAAAAAATGGAGAATAGCCAGTTCTAGAACTCTTGGAGCAGTTAATCACTAACGTAGCCAAAGGTAATTTTTTAGCCCAGTCCTTTGTTCCATGATTTTCATCTACTTTCAAAGCAGCATACAAACTCTGATTTTGCCTCTCTACAGGATTCGAATTTGGATTCCTGGGGGGAATTAGGACAGTATCCACCCCCAATCCTTTCATCACACCTTTAAACACACTGCTTGTAAAATTTGTACCTCTATCCGATCTCAAAGCCCTAAATAAACCATAGGTAGGTACAAAATTTTCCAATATAGCCTTTACAGTTGTTTCAGTTTTAGCATCAACCAACGGACATGTAAAAACATATCTAGAAAATAAGCAAACCATGATTAAGACAAATTTAACCGTCTGTCCCTGATGATAACATGGAGTCCAAGGACCAACTAGATCCACTGACATATTAGCAAAAACTTCACTACTTTGAACAGAATGAGTTATAGGTGAAACATGTTTAGGATTACTTCCAGCCTTTTTCAAACATGTAATACAACTTCGCATTCTCGATTCCACAAACTTGTTCACGCCAGGCATAAAAAATCTCTCATTTATTTTACGTATTGTCTCCTGCACACCTCTATGTCCAGAACCATATCCACCATGAGCTGAATCAAATATATCATTGTATAAAGAAAGAGGCACTACAGGCCTCTCAACAAAACCCCCTTCGGCCAAAGGCTGTCTGAAAATTACAACCCCCTCTAGCACATACATATGGCCAATAAGATTGTACAATAGTTCTTTTCTGCCCGATAACTCCGCCCTCTCATAAGACGACAACTGTCTCCTTTCCAATATCCATAACCTTATTTTATTTAGGATCTCGTCCTGCTGAAGACTACTTTGCCAGACAAACTCAACATCCACCTCATCCTCTGCAGAATGTACCTGCATAATGGAATAGATTTGATCCAGAAATGGTGAATCATCCAGGTAAGGATCCAAAATTTTATTATCTGTCTCTCTACACTCCTGACAATCCTTCAGTCGATGTTCCTTACAATCTAACTCAGTTCTCGACAAATAATCTACATTCACATGCTTAGTCCCCTGTCGATGGATAACTGTAAAGTCAAAACTTTGCAAGAAAGTTATCCATCGATAGGTGACACCGTTTATTGATCCTTTAGCCCAACGTTTATAATGCACTAATGAAATACTGTCTGTCCGAACCACAAATTCACGAAACCTACAAAAGTGTAAAAAATTCTTTAATGCATATACTAATGCACCTAATTCTCCTTTATAGGAAGGATAATTTTGTTCCGCAGCATTACACTTTTTACTACAGACACCAAACACTCTCTCTACACCATCCTGTTCTTGTGAAATAATCCCTGCAAAATACTGAGAACTATAATCTACATCCACGATAAAAAGATTAGGATTATCCCATTGAGGATAGCCTTTACACATCTCAGTCTTGAACATTTCCATAAATTCAGTCCATACTCTATTCAATTCTTCTGTCCACTTTATTATAGTGTCATTCCTGTGACTATCCAACATGCACGACCTCTTAGCATAATCAGCAAAATATCCTCTGTAATAATTGGTAAATCCCAAAAACTTCTGTAACTCCTTCCCTGTTCTAGGCTTGCCCCAATCCTTAATCCGTTCCAAATATGCAGGATTCATTTTCAATCCATCGGCACTAATAATATGCCCCAAATAATGGCATTCTCTAGTCAATAAATCACACTTATCTAAATTCAATTTCAGGTTGACCTGCCTAAGAACTTGAAACAGTGCCTGCAGATGCTCTACATGTTCCTCTGGACTTGATGAAAACACGATCAGATCGTCCAAGTAACTGATACAGAATCCATACATACCTGGCAGGATAGACAGCACCTTATCCATCAGAGCACAGAACAGGCTGGGTGCATTACACAACCCAAATGGCAACCTGTTAAACAAATACATCCTGTTTGCTGCACTAAAAGCTGTCAACGGTTTAGAGTCCTCATCCATAGTCATCGAATGGTAGGCAGCTGTCAAATCAAGAGTACTGAACACCTTGCCAGAACCCAGCTTCGTCAGATTATCAGAAATCAGTGGCAGCGGCCACGCCACCTGCTTAGTCACGTTGTTCAAATTGCGGAAATCGATGACAAACCTCAACTTAGCCTCTGCTCCAGGTACAGCCTTCTTTTTCACAGCAAAAATAGGACTAGACCAATCCGAGAAACCCTCCTCAATAATGCCGGCGTCCAGCCATTTGGTTAACTGTTCTTTCAACTTAGCATCGTACTCTGGATTCAATGGAATATTTCTGGCCTTCACAGGTTTAGCTCCAGGTAACAATTCTATGTTATATGTCATTAATCGACAATCACCAATATCTGAATCATTCATTGAAAAGATATCAAAATTTTCCAAACAAATTTTAATAATCCTAGGTTTCAATTCTGGATTTTCCTTAATCATCTGGTTTTCATCTAACTTCAATTTTTGAATAATAAACTGTACCCGTTCATGCATTTTTTGCCCCGACAACTTTTCTGGCTTATCCAACTCATTAATTGTTTTATTACAGGTGACACCTTGATTATCCATGACGAAACAATGCCCCATCTTCACATTTCTCAGCAAGGTAATAGGTTTTATTGACGCATTAACTACATTAACCACGCAGGACCCATCTTTCCGTGGCTGATACACTCCCTCAATAATCATAATCCCATTGCCACTTGTCATCTTAGAAGAATTAGGAGACACGTACCAAACCCCATCATTCTTTAATCCAGCCACATGCACAACAGCTGTAGATCCTCCAGGATAAAAAATAGTTTTGTCCAGCAACTTCACATTATACTTCGTTGAATATAACTCTCCAAACCCACCCCCCTCTTTTATCCCTGGCAAGGTAGGTTTAGATGGAATTTCAGAATTCATTCGTCCGGACAAAATAGGAATTTTCTGTACCTCCGCCACCACCTGTTTCTGTAAACAGGAATTAATAGAAACAGATTCCCCACAAAATTCAAACTTATCCTCATCCAAACAAATGTTAATTTTATTCTTTTTCAGGAAATCAGATCCAAGATTCACCAACCTACTCGTCACCTCAGGTACATAAAATATCTCCGTAAATACAGCTTGAGTTCCAGCAAATCTAAATTTCAACTCGACATATCCAATAATATTAACTTTCTTTAAATCTACTGAATACGCTGATAATTTAGCAGGACAAAACTCAATTCCATGTTTATCAAGAATTTCTCTAGATATTAAAGAATTAAAATTATTCCCTGTATCAATAATTCCTAACTTCTTCACCGTAATATCAGCCCCTGGCACAAAGAAATCTAAATCCGCACAAATAGGCATTTTAGTTATCTTCAAAAACTTCACAATCTCTTGAAAACACTAGTCATTTCTATCCATATATCTTCGAATTAAAATCTCCATGCAGGATTACAAATAATTAATATATCCATGTCAATTAATTTCAAATTTTAGATATACATCATTCCACTACACAGCAGTCAGCCCTCCATCCGTTACCAGCCGCCAACATACTGTTCGATTTATGAAATCCTGTACACCTTCCAGACTACCAGCAACACACAGCTACACACCAAGCCTTTTGCCATACAAGTAAGTACCTCTCAAAGTTTTTAACATTTACTTCAACTTTGCATAGGTACCTATCAAAATATAATATATAGAATATATATATATATATATATATAAATATATATAGATATATTGTTTTCATTAACACGATCACACCTTGACTGAAGAATAAGCAAGACAGTAATACTTTATAAAGTTGAGAGCAATTATCTGAATACAATACAGCAAAATTAACTAATTACACATAGCAGTACTATAGCCTATATAATGAATACGAATAAAAGAACGATCTATAAATTTCATTCATTTCAAATGAAATTTATATATCGAATCAATCATATCCATTACATAGGATATTGCTGAAAATTGTTCCTAGCTATGTCAGCAATCATAGCCTCATACTGTTTCTCATCTCTGCTCTTTTCAGAATCCACAACAGGCCCCACCTGATTGACCGTCTTCTTCAGAAACTGCTCAGGTATTACCCTATTATTAGGCACTCCAGAACCTTCTTTCTTTTCGCTACCCGCTGAAAAAAACCTAGCTTTGGTCTTTCCTATGCGAGAATCAGGAGCTGGCGGCTTACCGTCTCTCTTCTGCCAGCAACTAGCCACTACATGACCTTTTTTCCCACAATACCAACAAATCATAGTTTTAGCCTTCGAATTCAGAGCCCCAATCACGTTCTCAACCTGATCCCAAGGAATATCATCATCCCCTTCAATCCACGCATTATTATCGCCAATCTCAGTCCTGCCCTCCATATCAGATACATGCACTTCACTGATTACAGGCCTAGCTTTTACCTCCCTAGAATCCTCTAGCTTCAACCCTTCCATAGCCTGAGAATAACAGGATGTTACATTTTCAGGTGAGACGTGTCCAGAACGGGCCCAGCTTATGTAATGCTGACCTCTGCGAATCAAATAAGTCAAGAAAGCACTATAATCTTCCAGGTAATGCATAGATTCAATGAAATTAGCCATATCTCTAGCTAAATCAGAAAACAGCAAATTCTTAGCCACATTATTGTAGAAATCACGCCAAGATTGTCTAGAAATTTGACCAGGATGCATAAGCCTAAACAGCCGTAACTTAGCATTGAAAAACACATCCACATTCTGACCACTCTTTTGTTTCAGGGCGTAGAAGAATTCAGTAGCTGACTCTGTATCCGCAAAGGGTATCACCAACCTTCTTATCAACAGGTAATAACCTAAAGCACTTAGGGAAGCATTAGCCTCCGGCGTAATAAGCCTCCCCATCTTCTTCCCTTTGCACTCAAAAATCCTATTGTACAGGACGTCCTTGAAAAGCATAGGATCCTCCAACTTTGCGAACCGAGCAACTCTCCATAAGGATAAGAAATAATCCTCAAAATCAATGTTTCCATCCCAAAATGGAGCATCCCGCACAAAATCACTATCCCACTTGACTCCTCTTACAAGACAAAACTCCTTAAACTGCTCCTCTACAGTCTGTTGGCTTACACTACCGCCGGCCACCTTTTTATAGGCCTTAAGCACTTCAGCCCTTTCCTCAATTAAAGGAAATATATCCAATAATTGATTCTCATATTCGGTCAGACAACTCTCACGAACATTCATCCAATTTCCATTCCCAACCGGACCCAAAAACTCAATCTGCGAAAACTTCAAATGTCCAGGAGCACTTTTCACCCTTTTAGCCTCAAAATTTGTAGAATCCAATTTAGCCTCCACACTCAAACGACTAATGAAAGATGTATTAAACGAATCATCTCCCATCGATTTGGCTGCAGATACACTAGCCCCCATACTTGTCTCATACAAAAAACCGCTAATATCCCCATCCGCTGGCAATTGCGCCACCTTTTTCTTAATAGTAGCCAAATCAACATCATAACCTAACTTCTTATGCTCATCAGAATTCTTGAACTCCTTCACCTTATTCTCCAGCCGTTTATTCGCCGCCGTTAGCTTATCCACCTGACCTTTAACAGTCGTATGCTCCTTTAACATTGCCCTAACATATTTTTTTATGCTTTCAGGCACAACGTCATTCTCCACCTCACCCAACGCCGACTCTACATTCGCATTGGCACCTGCACCAACATCCTCATCCACAGCATCATCCTCCTCCCAATTTTCGGGAGTTCCATCATCATCCTGACTGTCAGTCTCCCGAGGACGCTTAGGCGGCCGTCCACGCTTGCCCTCATTTTTACCCCGCTCTCCTTTTTCTCCATCAGCCATATCCGAGCACTAGAACTAGATTCGCCGTGAAATTTAGATCAGAAGAGTTAAAAAGTGAAATTCCACAGAAACCTAAAATATAAATCAAGTTAGAAATATAAAAAATAAAACAAAACTGTGAAAAATCCGAGATAAAAAAATCTCAAAAAGTGATTGAATTCAAATTAAACACCACTTCCCCCACCCTTAACTCAGTAGCAGGTCTAAATAACACGTAGCACAATAAGACTGCGCCAAATGTGAAATAGACAGACTTACATAAGTTAATGATAGAGTAGACTTAATATTCAATTCAAAATGCAAACAGATTTTTAAGTATTTATTATATTGGATTAAATGCAGTTTTTGAGTAAATAAGATTATATATTGATACTATATTTAGAAATGATTAAATATGTTAATAAGTCAAAACTACTGATTATTCAAAGCTGGAAAGTTCTGAAGTAGCAGGATGTCTGTCTGTATATCAGGACACCAAGCAACAGGATGACTGTCTGTTTAATTAATACAAGGTATTAATTAACTATGCACTTTGAAGGGGTAGAATATCTGCCTATGCAAACTATCTAAAGTAGTAGGATGTCTGTGAATAGCTGTATTGGTCTTAATAAAGACTCGAACCCAAACCAGATAATGTTCTGTGTTAGGACTCTCAATATCAACTGACTTAAATATATTTTCTCTTTATTCTTTCTGAGAGCAATTAAAGAGTAATTAAGAGTAACAACTAAAATATGTCTGCAAACTTAAATATATGACGTCACAACATAAATATATGACACTTAGAAATTGATAAAATAAGCAATATTTTTTATTGAAAACCAAATACAATAACAAAGCTAGAAACAGGTTATTTTATTAGTATCCAATTAACTTTAGATGGCCCATCTCTCGCCCACCTTTAATTACAAATTTGTAAATAATAAAGATGCAATATTTCTTTATAAACAGTCTGATAAAAGTGTAAACTAATTCTCGAAAGTGGGTTATTTATTGTCCAACACAATAAAAAGGGATATTCTTATTTTAAATAACCTATGAGATTCAACCCTTTGTAGAGAGTGAGGTATTTTTTTGTCAATAATACGAATTTAAAATAGGTCTTTATTACCTAATTACTACGTTATAAAAAATCTAATTGGCAATTTTACATCATAAAATAAATCCTTAACAGTAAGTAAATTGTTTCAACTATATATGACAAGTTAAATATTCCTACAAACATTATAAGAAACAAATACGTTCAGATTTTCCCTGTTTTTTCCTTTTTCCCTTCCAAAATACCATAAAATCAAGGCTTTATTTCTGGATATTTTTGTTAATAGGACGTTTTTGGTTGATCAGTGTAGTGAAATGTGCTTAGAAAATGTTAAGATTTGATAATCAGATGAGAAATATTTACGTTCACACTCCCTTTAATAGACAGCCAACAATTGTTTAAGAATTGTTTAATTTTATAACTTTTGATGAAAACAGAATTAATCGTATTTTGTAAATATTATACCTCCAAGAAATGGCTATACTTCCCAATCATATGTTGTGTGGGATTTAATTATTTAAGGAAGTATTATGATGTAATGTTATTAAAAAATCGTTGAAAAAATGATGAAACACAAAATTTCTGTAGATTACAGTAAGTGGTTTAAACGTTTAGACACTCAACTTAAAGAACCAGTCAATCAAAATTCATTACAAGCCACAAAATTTGCTTACCCTAAGCCATCGAATAAGAAAACGTTATTATATGTATAACTTTGTGGACTAGTGTAAAGAACAGCTCAATGTCCCCTCCTCTAGAATAACACACTTATCAAACATTATGTACAAGTCAAATTAACACAAATTAATGTGTAAGTTGACGAGATATTACTGTACATACATATATAATTGAGTAGGATGAAGATAATTCAAAATGGTTAATAGTATGTTATATATACCAATATTTATAAAAAAATTTAAAATTATTACACATAGGACGACATTTGAAATCTTGATAACAGGTTTTCTGTTTTTTTTATAAAATACCTTAAAATCAAGTCTTACTGTTCTTTTTAAACATAACACCTGGACTACTAATTTAGTTGGACAATAAAAAAAGCAACTTAAAATCAATGCAAAAGTGGATATTTAGAAGATTTAATTTTTAAAAATCTTTAGAAAAATTAAGTGTTTTATCTTCATATTTTTTGAAACTCATAATAATTGTATTATAGTTAATAGAAATATGAGTTGAAGCTCGAGGGAATATAATAAAAAAAAGGTGTAATACAGAGTCAAATAGTGAGGGAAGAGAACATTTACGATAAGCAATACATCAAATGGTTGAAAAAAACAATAATTTACCAACGAATAAGATATTAATTCTGTTCATGAACACGACATAGTATCTGAAAAAAGTTTTTATTACATACCTATTTATGACATGCGAATGAATTTACCCCCCCAAAAAGTGAAAAATACCCCCCCCCCCAAAAAAAAAAAAATATATTTTTTTTTACTTTTTCTTTTTAAATCTAAAATACAAAAAATTAGGTTGATCAAACCTCTTGGGGCAAAGCCCCTAGAGGCTAGGGGCGAAGCCGCTAGTACCTTATATAGTTCAAACTATTGTCTATTTAACATAACTAATCCTATAATATAAAGAAATAAGATTTTTTTGTTTGTAGCGAACCGATATGGTTCTTATTTACAGTGAAGCCTCTTATAGGGTCTGAGATGGTTTTAGGCTATTTATCTTTTTTAAAAATAAGTCTGGGTGTGGTTTTAGGCTATTTTTCTGCCCTTCAAATATAGAGCCCCTAGATGCTAGGGGCGCAGCCGCTAGTATTCATATAAAAAATTATGTGAAATGGGAGTGGAATCTCCACTAATAATTTTAGTTTGAAAAAGCAATTTTTTTGGGGGGGAGGGGGGGTGGGGCGAGGTTACATGGTAAAATTATACAACTATTGATCATCCTAATATAGAAGTAACAGGACTCTGTCTGTCTGTACCGAAGGATCTTGTAAACCGCTGAAACGCTATGGTTCTCCTTTACAGGGTAGCTTCTCAGGGTCCTGTGAAGGTGTGTAACTTTTTTGGATAAAATGGATTATCGAAATCAACCCAACCCCCCTACGGTGAACCCTAGAGGCCTCTAGGGGGCGTAGCCGCTAGTCAAAGTAATAAAGAAGCAAGATCTGAAAATGTTTCATGATATATTAGGACATTTTATTATAATAGCACATTACTTTACGAGACAGTAAACAGTTATTGACGTACACAATTTTCAAAATAATTTTATCACAAAATGTAACAAGGACGAAAATGTCCTTAACCCTTAATTCATAAAGGGATAATTCGTGGAGGAGAGGCAGTCAGTTTGGGATACTTAATAATATCTAGATACCCAAGAGCTTTTATGTGGTGGCGGGGGGAGTTTTGAAAAGTCCTTTTCAGAGACAAACAGGATTAATCTACCCACAAGCATAAAAAAAAGCTTTAAAAATTGAAGACCTTCAAAAAAGAAGTATTAATATGTATATTTAAGTGAACAGTTTCGACTAGATTAAAAGTAGATATTCCAAACAATAACCCCTCATTCATGAATAATCCCCTTTCAAATCTAAATAAAAAGCAAAATGTAATTATTTTTACAGAATATTCTTAATAAAGAATTGTCAAAAAAATAAATAACATTAATTACCTCTGCTACATGTTGACACATTCAATTTTAATCATGGCATAAAATATTATGTTCATTCAAGATTTATGCAGTTTAATTCGCAAATTTTTCCGCTCATCTTATATCTTCTAAGAGCCGCAATTTGAATGCTAAATAATGAATGAAAATTGAAAACTATGTCTCAATTTTTTTTTTAAATGTAAGATTTATAAAAATCAAAAGCACATGAATGCCTAAATAATAAAAAGTTTTTTTTTTCAAATCCTTGTTTTTGACTGGCAGAAAAAATTGCGAAAAAAAGTTTTTACTCCAAATTTGAAGGTATATGTAAAATATAAAAGAAACATATAAATGTACTTATGTAAAATAATTTTAAAAACATAAATTAATCATATTTAATATCATAAGGTTTTTTATCTGTAGGTATAGGTTATAATAATAATAATATCATTTTAGACTAACAATCAAATAAATATAAAATATTTTTACAAATACAATAAGAATATATTTACATTAGGTATATAAGCAGTAAAAGTATAAGTTGATCATATGGTTTTATATTTTAGTGTTTTTAATATAGGCCTATAACCACAAGAAAAGTAAACAATAATCATTAAAATTTTATTGATTGGAGAAAAAGTATGATATTACAGTTAGGGAGTTGAATCCATTTTTATAGAAGCAGAAATATAATCTATGATTATGGTTTGGACCCTCTAAAACTCTAATCTACCCTTCCACTTTCCCCTCTCTTGGTAAAGATATCTTCAATGCCGATACGATTTTTGAAATATAAGATTTCACTTTTGTCTCTCTTGTTGAAGATATCTTCACCAAGAGAGGCAAAAGTGGAATCTTAAATTTCAAAAATCGTATTGGCGTTGAAGATATCTTCACCAAGAGAGGGGAAAGTGGAATCTTACATTTTAACAATCATATCGGCGTTGAAGATATCTTCACCAAGAGAAGGGAAAGTAGAATCTTACATTTCAAAAATCGTATCGGCGTTGAAGATATCTTCACCAAGAGAGGGGAAAGTGGAAAGGTAGATTACAGTTTTAGAGGGTCCAAACCATAATCATAGATTATATTTCTGCTTCTATAAAAATGGATTCAACTCCCTAACTGTATTACATTTTTAAAAAAGGCTTAGTCAATACAGACCGAAAAAAAAACAACCAACTTTGCTTTTAATCAAAAAATATAAAAACATATTATCAGCTCTATCAAAAAATGGTACAAAAATTTATTAGTTCGGGGTAAAAATTTCAAAATTACAAAAAAGCTTATAACACACAAAAAGGCCAGTTTAGATTTCAAAATTTTATAAATGTTGTACTTTACAGTTATTAACATTTAATTATTAGATTCAATTTATTTAAAGTTACTTTATAAAAATATCTACATACAAATAAATGTAAAACAAGATGCCCTTAATTCAATTATAAAATTGATATGAAATAAGTTATTTAGAATAATACAAAATTCCAATTTATTTTTGATTATATTTAAAGAAACAATATATTGTTTACATATCACTTTATTAACACAATTAATTGTTCCTTACAACTGTTCGTGATGTTCAGATAAAGTTAACATCACTAGATTTCAAAGAATATTTAACTGATTTTTCTTTAAATATTAAAAAAAAAGATTTGATAATTTAATAAACAATTAGCATCACGTTTTCATATTAGTTTGCGGGGCAGGGTCGTTGTAGATTGGGGCAGTGTAAAGTTCTTCTTCATGTGTTGTTTTACCATTACCCAGGAGTCCTTTCTCCTGATCACAGCCAGTCTTTGCGTCCATTACTGTACAGTATAGAGTAGGATCGTTCAATCTGAAACAAAACGAAAATATTTTATAAAGTTGTTCCATTGCAACCCTATCCCACTATCCTATATTGGAGAGGTTGCGTGTTTGTTTATGTTAGGTTAGGTTGGTTAATAACCTGACCTAACCTAAACAAGCTTAACTTTCACACACGCGCACATGCCGCGTAACTTCTCTAATAGGTAAGTAAAGGGAATAGGACTCCAATGAAACAAAGCCATGACAGAGGAGTAAACGAAAATGATCTTAAGGGATAAGACAATGGGCGATAAATTGATAAACATATCCAAAGATATTGGACTCTACTAGTCTGGAAGCAACAAATCAAAGTTTAATAAAAGTACTCTAAGTTTTTAAACCAACAAATAAGATAATAATACAACTTTAGTTAACAGTGTAATTTACGGTCCAATGTCTCCTACCTCCGTGGTTAAAGGGGTATTTCCAGGAGAAGTAACCAACAAATTACATTGTTAAGATTTTATTAGAATAGGTACCTAATGAAAAAAAAATATAGATTTGTTTATACAGTGTCGTATATTACAAGTATTTAAACTTTTTACCAATATTTTCTGGAAACTAGGTACAGAAAAATAGATAGAAAATTATTCTACGTTTGAATATTGTTTTTAAGGATTAAATCGTTTAGAATTAATTGCGTCATTCATATTTCGATAATAAAGCTCCTACTTTTAACTACAGCTAAAGCGCGGCTACTCTGCAATGCATACTTACTTGTCTCTCAGCGCCATCATAATTTCATCAGTAAGTGAAGTTTCTGACATGGACACCCTCATAGAACTATCCGCCCCGACTCCCCCGCCTGGCCGCAGCTTGAACCCATTGTCCCCGTTGCCCTTTCTCATTGGCGTAGATTGGGCCAATGGCGTGCCTCCAATTGTCCCGCTATAACCGTTGTTATATCTTGACATAGGTAACAGTCTTTCTGTTTCACTAGATATAGGCAACGTGTTCATGCCAGCGGCATAATTGGACAGCAACGCCGACGTTTGCAGCGGCAACGTGGCAATATTGCTCTTGTTGCCATTTAAAGTTCCACCTTCATCGCTTTTTGGCAAAGTTGTCATCATTGTCGAGGCTTCAATGTCATCCGACGATTTATTTGAATCTCGCGGCGAGGCGGGAGCAACCCGCGAATCGTGCGGATGGTGGACCTCCGCAATTTCCGCGTATTGCGGCTCATCCTCGTCACAGCCGGAAGAGGTGTGGTTGGAGCCGTACCGCAGAATTTCCGCCTTTTCTCCAGCCTGGGAGTTGAACTGGAAGGATCCAGATAGTTTGTTGCTTTTCATCAGCTTGGCTCGCTTGTATAATCTGAAATAACAGAACATTTTCATCATAAGTTAAATACAATGTTTCAATGTATGAGGATAAAATGCATAAAGTACCCTAAGAGCAATAATAAAACACCCCTTTGATTTAAATTGAAAATAAGGTGGAAAGGGTAGTTTTTAACTTTAGATCAGGTTGGGGATGGTTAAGGGCCATCCGAGATTAGGCATTGAAAAAAAACTCCCCCCCCCCCCTTTTTTTAACTTAGTGTGAAAGAGGTAGATATTTAAATTTAATGTAGAGACAAATGATGCCATTCTATCTCTAAATTAATACCTACCTACTTAAAATATTGAAATAATAAAAAGTGACTGAATCATTCTTTCTAATCGCTTAATAGTTGCAGCTTAGGAATAGCACATTGGAAGATAAAATTACGCCTTATGTAGATTGAATTTTTGGTGGAAAAGTTTGGACACTCACATTTCCAATCAAGTTTTACACCCCCCTATATCTTCGACCGTGGCACAACACGTAGCGCATCCTCTTCTTGACGGGGAGGTGATAGGTTCGAATCTTGGCCCGACACTGCGTCCATGGTTCCTATTGCTGCTATGACAGATTGGGGGAATGCCATGGTCCAAAACAGGAGCAACTCACTACAATGCACAGTTAGGGCTTCTCAGACAAAGATCGTGCAGTTAAAGATATTTTCTGATGGGAGTTACTTCACCTAAAACCCTTGGTTGTTTGGACGGAAAAGTAAATATTTGGCTCTACGAGTACAAAAGACAAAATTAGTTCAGCAACTATCTATCTATTTTCTAAGTATAATGTCTATCTATCTATTTACATACCTATGAATATAGATAGTCCCGACACAAATGCTGATAACACAAACACAGCAAAGAACACAGAATAATAGAAACAACAGAATTCCTTTCGTTGTTTTCACCTAAAAAGTATAATAACAAATTAAGTTTAAATTTTTGAAGTTTTTGAATCGAAAGGGAGATATATATTAATGAATTAAATCAAAAAAGGTAAGTCGATCAGTTTATTATGCTTGGAATCTACATTCGACATATTTTGGGTGGTTTTTGCCTATTTTTCAACCACCAAAAGAAAAGAAAAAACCTAATAGTCTATTATAAGAATTAAATACAAATAGTAATGATTTTTTTGCCTGTAGGAAAAATGACCTTTAAATAGTTCAACCAAATAGATTTTAAATGTAATGTTAAATTGTTGTTTGAATTAAGCTATTCAAATTATAAGTAAAACATAAAACAGGTAAGAATTGTAGACCAGCTATGCTATCATAAATAAATCCAAACCTGAAAAAGCAGAAGAAAATCATCATAAAACTGATTCAAAGTATAAACAGCCACTCCTCCGGCACCCCCAACTCCATTGCCAACTGTGTTTCCATCCCCACCAACATCAAGCTCCTCTACATTGGTCAGTATACAGTCAGGAGGTCTGGAGTTTACATCTCTGCACAATTTGGACATAATTAATAGTTTTTTTTCGCAACAAACTATAGACAGCTTTCCACGGATATTAAAATAAAATATTTAAAGATTGAAACCAGTTTTGTTAGCCCAGAGAAGCCGATGGCTCGAGCTAACAAAACTAGGACTTGGAAAGATTTTTGTTATGTTTCTGAAAGATATCAAGGTAGATTTTGGGTGATATTGTAAAGCAGGAAAGTGGGGGGAAAATATAAATTCCATTTTCAGCTTAAATAAACATTCTAGGGGTTCACAGGGATCTAAAAGGATAAGAGAATGTCTCATAAAATGATGTACATCCCCACCCCAATAATGATAATCAAAATTGCTCCTTCTGTAGGTTACAATTAATTGTTGAAACGTTTAGACACTTAGCTTAATAAACAAACCAATCCAAATTCAATAAAGGACCCCAAAGTTGTTAAGCCACCGAACAATAAAATATTATTCTAAAACTTTGGGGACTTAACAGTAATAAACAACCAAATGTCCCCTCACTCCCTGAGGTAATCAACAATGAAATTATGTTCATTCCTATTGCACATGAGTAGCTGATATTCTTGTATGGGAGTGAAGTGAGCCTCAGAGTTGCTATCTGATGCTGGGAAACAGTTTCTCTGGTTGGCAGGAACACCACACAGGCTGCTGTTCAACAAATGTCCACTGAGATCCTGAAACAGCAATTTTAAGTTATATATTAAACTAGCGGCTACGCCCCTAGAAGCCTCTAGGGGCACTTAAGGTAGGAGGGGGGGAAAGTCGACCTCATCCCAAATTATTTTTTAGTTTCAAAAGAGTAAAAAAATATTTTTTTTTTGGGGGGGGGGAGGAGGGCGAAGACACCCTCCCAAAAAATATTTTAAAACCTTCTCAGGACCTATAAGAAGCTTCACTGTAAAGGAGACCAATATCGGTTCAGTGGTTAGCGAGATCCTTCGGGACAGACAAAAAACGTTTACTACTTTATATAATAGGATGATAGATAAAAAAAAATATGTTTACAAAATCCCTATGATTACATTAAGTATGTATAACAGAACTATTTTTATACAAAACAAGGATGACAACATCCATAAGTAGCGAAGCAGAAAAGTGTGAACAATATAAAAATAGCCTAAAACCTGCTAAAAAGGCAGTCTGGCTGTCATGGTTGTTTTCTTTAAAAGACGGGAAGTTTAATTTTGATATCTATAATTGAAAAAATTTGAAAATCGGACCATAAACACTGAAGATATGGAGAAAATATGAAAAATATAAAAATAGCCTAAAACCTGCTTAAAAGACAGTCTGGCTTACATGGTTGTTTTCTTTAAACGACGGGAAATTAAATTTTGATATCTATAACTGAAAAAATTTTGAAAATCGGTCCTTAAACACTGAAGATATGGAGAACAATGTGAAAAATATAAAAATAGCCTAAAACCTGCTAAAAAGACAGTCAGGCCTTCATGGTTGTTTTCTTTAAACGACGGGAAATTTAATTTTGATATCTATAACTGAAAAATTTTTGAAAATCGGTCGATAAACACTGAAGATATGGAGAAAAATGTGAAAATATAAAAATAGCCTAAAACCTGCTAAAAAGCGGTCTGACCGCCAATGATGTTTTATAGTTAATTGTGCTCCTTAATGAAAGGAATGTTGACAGAAAAATTCAGCATTCTATCTTTTATAGGAGCTGAGTAAATCCCATTTCCCCCATAGCGTTACGGACTGACGGACGGACGGACAAAGTGAATTATAGAGTAGCTTCGCTACTAAAAATTGCCAGGATTTACAAAAAGTTTTACCTAAGTAAATTTGGGAATAAATATAAATATTAAAAGGGGAATTTAAAAATCTATTTTATACAAATGTGTAATATTGTATAACCCCTTTAAAAATCGTTTGAAAATGTTTAGTCTGGAAGAAGTCAATCAGCCGATTTCTTATGTAAACAAACAGGAATAAAAGGATTTTGATTTGATTTGATTATTATAATTGCATGCGGACCAAGAGGTCCATTAAAGGAATATCATATTGTCTGGATAAATAAACCTTAAAACTTGCAGGTTTTTACAGAGATAACGTAAATAAAAACTAAAATGAATCAAGAACAGATAGGTGTTAAGCGATCAATTTAAAAAAAATGTAACAGCCCAAACCCAAATTTTACTAATAAAAATATTGGATCATGTAAAGGAAACGAAGTTGCAGGTTTCGTCATTTTTTCACAGTAGCTTTTCTCCTATTTCTAGCCAATGCAATGTGGGGCCCATTTTCTAACCCTTCTGATCAATAACATTTATCTAACCTAAAATAACAATTAAAAAGCTACTGTGAAAATACGATGAAACCCGCAACTTCGTTTTCTTTACATTTCCCAAAAATTTTAATATCATAAGCTTAGCCATCTTTCTTTAATGATACTAACTTAAGATATGAATATATGTCAATCAAGGAGCCGCTAGAGATAATGAAAAAAAAACTTACTGAACCGTTTATTCCTTAAACAATTTTATCTAATCTTGTCTAAAACGTTTGTGATTATAAAGAAATTGACGTTAAGGTCTAACATGAAGTTATTTTATTTATCTTAATTTTAGTGCATATTTTGTTTTTAAGGGTTATAAAATCCTAATAATTTAAAAAACCATCTACCACATCTGTATATGTTGTGCAAATGGTCATTTATACCTGCAAGCTGCCGCGCAAAACCGAGGCCCGCAGTAATGCGGGCGATTAAACATTACATTACAATTGGAAAATATAATAACTAAAGGCAAGTAATAAAAAAAAAGACTCCCAACAAGCTCCCTATCTGTTCTGAGATAGTTTCATCCAGTTGCAACACCCACCTCCTCCCCCTTAGGATAGAAGCCGTTCAGTTTTATTATATTGATACCTGGAATGAAGAAGAAAGTCCAGAAAAACCTGTCAAAGATTGAATATACTTCTCCTAAAATAAAAAATAAATTTCATATGTTGAATGTTAGTTTTTATTCTAAATAACTGTAAATATCAGTATTATAACTTATAATAAAAAACATATTTTTTAAAAGATAATAAAAATTCTCTGAAGTATTTTTTTACTGCTTACTATTAGCACCATTTTAAAGCCCATTTTAATAAAAGATTATGCTTTGATTACTAATGAGTTCAGCGTTAGAGAATGATTGAATTCAATGCAAAGGCGTTCATGAGAAATTGTGTAGAACTGCCTTCCCCTTTCACAACCCCAAGGTTGAATCTCTGTGCACGCCAAGGATTCTATGTATTCTATGAAAAGAAGTTTGGCTTTGGAAATTTAAATAATAGTTTACCTGTTTAGTTTGACAGTCGCAGTGGTGTGAAAACCTGTTCTCTGCCACTACCAACCTCGCAGATGGCGGCAGCCGGGTCACCAGCGAGTGGCGGTTAGCATTCTGTACCTCGTTGCGCGTAAACTCAAACAGCACATCTGCCTCTATCACCTCCCCAACCCCTTTTGGTGTGGTGGAGGTGACAGTTGGGGGGATGGGGTTGATAATGGCATTCAGCGCACCCTCCTCGATAAACTGGATAGTGTTGTCGGTTATGATGACAGAGTTCCAAGATTCTACACTCAATGATTCTTGTCCCAAAGTTCTAAAATATTTTAGGTAATTTTAGACTAAATAGGAAATTTTGAGAAATATCTAACCATTTATACATACTTTTGACAGCAAAAATAGACAGCAATAGAAACCATAAATGTAAAGTAGCTCCACTACCAAAAACATTATTACCTATTGTCGGCAAAACTATTTAAAGAATTTTAAACAACCCTCAAATTTAAATCAGTTGCATTTTTGGCACAATCTTAAAACACTTTGTATTAAAAAAGACAAAAAATAATAAAGATAATACCCTTTTATTCAGGACCTTCAAGGACAATACAATCGCAGGTAATTTAATTGCATTGTACATCCCAAATTATAATTCACAAAATTACTCCTTCTGTATATTAAAATTATTGATGGAAAAGTTGGACAATGAATTTTTTTTAGCCAACGAATTAGGAAAGGTGTTTTTTTAATTTCTCAGTGTGTTTTAGTCATAACCATAATATTATTGTTTAACAAACAGCAATGCTTATAAAAAAAACTCTAACCTGAAGGTATTATTAACAACCCTAACACTTGCAACGGTTGCGTTTATGGCACCAAATTTTGAGATACTTTGTATAAAACTATTCTCCAACATAAGACTACTGATTCCCGCCACTATGCTTTTCTGAAACAAAAAAAAGAGTTTTAAAATATTTAAAATACTTAGAAACATCTTTATATGAGTATTTACAGGGCATTTTAAATCAGTTTACTATTTATTATTCATAAAATGAAATAATTTATAAGAAAATTCAGAAGTTGTGTCTTCTTATCATACACGATTCTATTGTATTTTGTTATTTCACTCTAATTGTAATTTTAAGTCATATATTTTTAAATTCATTTAACGGTTTAACTACGTTACCTTCGAATAATCTTTTTTTGACTGGCGAAGCATTTAAAGCTATTTAATCTTAGTATTTTATGTAACAAAATTGAAAGCAAGTAATACCTTTGCTATAGAACTGATTTTGCATTGGTTGAACTGTAATATCTCAATGACGCTCTGATCACTGAAGGCTCCGCGTTCAATCCTGTTAATATCAACATCCTCCAGTTCTATGTGGGACATCAGGAAACCAGAAAACGCATTGGTCTCAATCCTGATGTATAGATATTGCAAATAAAAAGGAACAAATTGTATTTTACTAGTAGCTGTGCTCCTAGCATCTAGAGGCTCTGTATTCAAAGGTAAATAGGCGAAGCAGAAAAATAGCCGAAAACCATTGCAAGGCTTAAAGCTAAAAATGAAATAGCTTAAAACAATCCTAGGACCTATGTAAAAAAAAGAGAACTCTGTTAGTTTAGTAGATATTGAGATCTTCAGACAAAGAAAAGCTTACTAGTTTTTATTAAAGGATTATTGAACAGTAAGTTGGAGAAAAAAAACTTACTTTATCTTAAAAATGCTATAATATACCCAAGACTGGTAGAGACAATTACCAATTAGCTAATATGTGTTGATTGGGGACTCCAAAAAGACAATTACAAAGACGTGGTTTTGGAGATTTTTTTTCAAGTGTGCATATTACTTCTGAAGTTAAAAGAAATATTTAGTAAGTTATAACTAATAGCTGTTTAAATAGAAATAAGTATTTAAAGTCAGATAAAAATTTCTTCATTTCTTTAACTAATGAAGACCCAAAACAACATCTGAAATCACGAAACCTCAGAATTATTTCTAAAAATTTTATTCAGTTATTGTTTCATTTAGATAAATTTTCATAACTTCCTTTCTAAAATTGAATACCTAAAAATTACCGAATTTGAAAGTTTATCATTACACAATATTTAAAATAATACATTTGCCTGCAAGCCACTTAAAAATGAACCAAAAGTCAACCTGTCAATTGTGCTGTTCTTAACAAGGATCTGCTTGAATGAGGAAGCGAAAGCGCTGGATGACAAAGACTTGATGTTGACTTGAGTCATATTGATTACAATTGTAGGCTCCAGTGTTGGCACCTAAATTAAAATTAATTTAAAGAAAAAACTTGGATCTACTGCAGTTCACGGTAAAATATTGGTGGTAAGCAATATTTCTAAAAATCTATGAGTTTAAAAGGCTGCTAGCTGCTAAACGGCTGAACGTACAGATCATGCCCGCACACTGTTTTAAGCGGCATAAGAAGGCCTACAAATAATCTGGAATAGCCATAAATCAATAATGCATAATTATCTCACAGTGCAGAGAAATGCGCGAAAACGACCTATTTTACGAGTTTTTCTTCAATGAAGCTTTCCCTGTGCATCATTGGATCTTTGCTATTCCAGATTATTTGTAGACCTTCTTATTCCGCTTAAAATGGTGTGCTGGTATGATCTGTACGTTTAGCCGTTTGGCAGCTAGCAGCCTTTAACATTCATAGATTTTTGTAAATATTGCTGGTAAGCAATATTTTACCGTGAACTGCAGTAGATCCAAAAACTTATATACAAAAATGTATATATTTGAAATTTTATAAATCTACGATAATTCCATGAATGACTTAATTTTCCGTCGGATAGATGCCTTTTTGACTATCCTCTTTTTAGCATGAAAAAATGGGTACCTATAGAATACTTGAATATGGTGGAATATTTGTCGTCAATTTAGGTTGCTAATACAGTCCTCCTTGGTCAAGGGAGGGAATGGGATAAAGTAAAGGGGGCGGGGGGTTGTCATTATATTAGCCAGCTGACAGAAACATTTTATCAGGAATCCAGGATATGCAAGAATCTCTTACAAAATCTACGTATTCTATATCCATCGATATAAAATGTCCAATAAGGACAACATAATAACGGAGTAGCAAAAAGGCCTTAACTATGGAGTAGCTGCAATTTTCTAATAAATACCTTACCTTTAATTTAAGAGCCGAAGGTTCTAAATGTAGATTATTTATATTGTGAAAAGTTAAGCTCTTTATGCTGGCAAAAGCCTACAACAGTTGAAATTATGTTTAACAAGTTTAGATAAACCTTTTAATGGTAAAATATGGTTGGCTCTTAAACAAAGACAACTCTTAGTGAATTTTGATTGGTTACTTTATAACTATCAGTTTCCAAACTTTTTAATTAATAATATAATCTTCATAAATGCGGGAAAGGACCTACTTTACGCTTGTTTTCTATAGCCTAGCGCTATATGTGCATCTACGATCTTTGCCATTTCTATAAGCTTTTTTTATTCCGGCTGTATTCAGCGAAAAAATCTTTAATTCACTCTATCTGTCCGTCCATGGCAGTCAAACTGCTTTCTGGCAGGTTTTTGGCCATTTTTATATTTCCACTTTTAAATCTCCTTTTCTGTATTATTATAGATGGGTTTTTGTGCTTCGCTACTTATGGATGTTGTCACCCTTGTATTTTACATTTTTAATATGCATCTATAGCTTACAGTACCTATAGCTTATTTATCAAAACTTTTGATACATTCTTGCATTGCAAAACTGACTCTTATGTAAACAGAAGAGAATTTTGTTTAAGTTTTGCCAGGGGTGTATATTCTGCAAAATTTGACCTTGCTAAAGGGGGGGGGGGGGATGTAAAAAAAATTAAAAATATGTGGTTGGGGGTAAAAAATGAAAATGTTGAGAGAACTGAAAGCATTATTTTCTATTTTTCTCCCCTCTTTGGTGAAAAAAAAAACTAAAAGAATATGTAGGAGGGGGGATAATATAAATAAAATAAAGAGTTCTAAAAATACTTTTTAATTTTATTCCCTTCCTTGATAGAAAAACTGGGGGGGGGGGGACTTTGAAAGAGAAAAAAAGAGGATATTACCGAATCTTGTGCAGAATATACACCCCTGATTTTTGCCTGAAGAAGGCTATTTAGGAATGGTATCTTTTGACTTTTATTTTTAAAAAATACTCAAAGTTTTGAGGCTTTATTTTTATATGATTATGATCTTTGCCATTTTCTTAATTTTAGTAGCGAAGCTACTCTATAAGTGACTGTTTGTTCTTCTTAATGTTAGGGTAGTCCGATTTGTATTAAATACAAATAAAAGCAGTACTTATTTTAATAAAATCAAATTTTCTCAAAATCACACTTGTAAATCGCTTCATTTCGTAAAGGGCAAATATCTGCGTATTTTCAAACATGTTCAGTTTATGTTATATTAGCTGCATTTATTACATAATATAAATAACATTTCATTCATTTTTACAGAAGGATTTAAACAAATTAAAGATAAATCTCTCAAAGTCAAGATCACCAAAATTGATTGATGAAAGATTATTTTTTTTTATCGAATCGTATTATAGACAGCTATCCGCGGATATAAAAAGAAAATATTAGATTAAAACCAGTTTTGTTATCCCGGACTTATTGTAGCCAGATACAGAGATTACTTTATCATAGAACATGAAAATCTGGTGTAAGATCCGAGTAATAATAAATCCATTGCAAAAAATCTTAATTGTTAAACAATCCTTTGAATTGATAAGAAGACTGTTGACTGCCTCCACATGAACAGAAACTGTCGGACTGTCATCATTGTAGGACTGGAAGGCCTGCAGGGGTCAAATTACGGTCAACATATGTGTAAGAAAAGTTGTAACATTTATTTTATTGTAATTCTTATCAGAATATAAGGTGAAATACTCTAATTACTACCAAATGTGCAAGTTTTTTTTAATCCGAAATTTTTTTTTGTGCAACTTACAGTGCGAGGACACGATATTGGCTTAAGAGACTGGAGGTAGGTAAAACGAGTCCAAAATTTGAACACAATTACCCAACTAAATTATTTTTATGATTTCTGTGGAGGGTCAGAATTTGTTCTATATCCCCTCGTTTTTTTTACCATTGAATTTAAATAGAAAATGTTGCAAGAACTAAATTGAGAATCTTACAAAGCCCTCCATAAATAATTCAGTTTCAATGTTCAAATGCATTCTAGAGATGAGAACAAGATTACTGAAAACAATAGGTGGGGTTATATATTACTAAAATGGATCCGCCCAAAAAGGCCTCTTGATGCAATTGAGGTGGGGGATGTCGAATCTACCACACTTTCAATTTTAATTTTAAAAAGAATAGTTAAATAAAAAATAATTTGACACTCGATTTCTCTTGATAGGGTGGTGGTCCCCCCCCCCCAAAAAAAAAGTTAAAAAACCTATGAGAAGCTACACTGTAAAGGAGAACCAAATCAGTTTAGTGGTTACTTTTAAGCAAACTCCCCAATAAACTCCCCAATTGCAACTAAATGCTTGGATGTCCATAGATAAATCAAATATTAGTGCCTTGGTTTCTACTATAAACATCTTGTTACCATTCACAGGGGTATTTATCAAGAATAGGTACTAAGTAACTAAACTTATAAATGTCCCACATGGAAAAGTCTTTTTCTTCAGAATATTTATTCCTGTCCCTGAACCTAGCGAACAGAAGAGATTATTTGCACCTTCAACTTGAGGAGAAAACTAGGTACTTTTACTAAATGCTTAAGGGACAAGGAATAATTTTCTGAGAAAGTAATATGATCATTCAGACAGGTATAGATCTGGAAATATTCATTTAAATTTTCAAAGAGGCAAACCTGTTCGTTGGTCAAGGAATTCACCCATTTTTTGTTGCTTGGTCAAATTAAAAAAACATCTGTAATTTTAGTTCCCAAAAAATATACAAAATAAACGGGTAAAGTCCCTCCCGTTTCGTCGTATTTTCACAGCTGCTTTTGATAGGTTATTTTGGGTTAGGTTAGGTAATTGCCCCGCAGGGTTAGATCCCCCCACAGGGGCTGGAAATAGGAGAAATGCTACTGTGAAAATACGACAAAACGCCCCTTAAGAGGCGTTGTCACGAAAGGGACTATACCCAAAAGATATATTTTACATAACTAAAATTGATTCAAATAGTTTGTTTGACTATTCCCCATATTCCTACAAACATTTGCAGTGTAAACTACCTAATTTGTGCAAAATATGTCAGGAAAGGGTCAGACATTGAATTATCATTATTGCTTTGCTTCTCTAAATATTAATTGTTTATAACTAACTTTCTGCAATACCTCCCTAATTATACTATTTGATAGTACTAGTGGCTTCGCCCCTAGCCTCTAGGGGCTTTGCCCCAAGAGGTATAATTACATCTTCTATTACTTACCCAGCAGAACGGATCACAAATTTTCGCACCTACCCAGCAGGAAAACATTTTGCGATTAAATTCGCAAAATTCGTAAAATTCGTAAAACCACCGCAGGACCAATAGGTATATACCCTGAAGAGTAGAATCCAATCGGTTCAGTGGTTACCGAGATCTTAAGGGACAGACAGACGGACAGACGGACAGACATCAAGCTACTTTGTATTATAGATATGACGTTTTTTTTGGGATTAAAATATTGGGTAAAGTCCCTTTCGTGGCAACGCACATTAAGGGGCGATTCTTCGTATTTTTCAAAGTAGCTTTCTCCTATTTCTAGCCCCTGCGGGGCCAATTGCCTAACCCTGTGGGCAATCACCTAACCCAATATAACCTAACCTAAAATAATCTATAAATAGCCATTTAAAAATACGACGAATTACCCCTTAACGGGCGTTGCCACGAAAGGTACTATAACCAAAAGATATATTTTACATAACTAAAATTGATTCAAATAGATGAATATCTGCCCCTGTGGGTGACTTTTTTTGCACGCATCTTCTTTGAGCATACACCGACTACTTATGTAAAGTAGATGGTTAGTGTCCTTGGGCAAACTAGATGGAAAACAGGGATGTGCAAATAGACCTTTAGGGGCGGAGGGGGGAGGTGGAGGAGTGTTCCTAAACCACAAAAAATTGCAATAAACCAGGGCTTTTGTGATTGGTGTCAAGTAAAGATCTCAGAAAAGGATGTTACGACTAATTTAATAAGCAATATTGTGGTTTCCTTTTCAGTGAAGCTTCCCATAGGCCCCGGAATGGTTTTAGTCTATTTCTTTTTTAAAGTCTGGGTAGGGTTTTAGGCTATTTTTCTACCCTTCCATATTCCTTAGAATATTGAGCTCCTAGATGCTAGGGGCGCAGCCGCTAGTAATACAGAAAGGCTTATGAATTGAGATTGGCGAACTCTGTAAAACGAGCACGCTACAAATCTCTGGGAGGAATGAATATTATTGAAAACAACAACACAAACTAAAATTTAAATGCTCTGCCCAAAACTAAAGTCATGTACGGTCAGGGCAGATTTCAGGCTTTCGTGGTGGTATTATTTATAATACACTAGGTTTTACTTTCCCTTTAATCTTGGGGTAGACCCACCCATGCTATCATGGATCCATGCCACTTATCACATAAAATTGTAGAATGCTTTTCCATAAACTGCAAGACTTAATAGTTATATAGTTAATTAATTGTACATTTTTATATTCGTAGAAAGCTGGATATAATACGATGCTAGACATAGTTTTTTTGTATGGGTGAGAACCGGTTCCTATCCACCGGATTCGAATGAATACGAGAAATATTTGTTTTCCAAACACATCTAGCCTCTAGGGCCTTTGCTTTGTTTCTAGGTAACCCACCGCAATTATCTCCCTTTCTTATAGCCTAAAACATACCCTGGACCAATGGAAGCCTCCCTGAAAATTGTTGAACGAAATCATTACCATAAATACAACAGACAGACAGATATCCTATTAGTTTAGTACACAGAATTGTCCCTCCCCGACGAAACATCTGTAATCCGTTTAGGCAATTTGACACCAGTCACACTCGCACAGTTTTTGGTAGCGCAGCTACTATTAAATTCAATTTGTCTGTAGGTAAGTTCGTTCTTATGAAAGAAGATACATTGCTAAAAGTTAACTTGAATAATACTACCAAAATATAAAACGTTATTATAAAACTTTGGGCACTAGTGTAATAAACAGCCCATTGTTCCATCTCTTTCTGCATATAACGCCTTTCTAATGAGTCTTCAAAAAAACATCGGAAAAAGATTTAAATCTACACTCTGGTTTTAAATTATATAAATGTAAGAAAATGCATCTAGCAGTCTAAAATTTTTCTCTTAGAACTAAAAATATTGTTCTCGTTCACTCTTATGATACATGAAATTTAAACTGAGCATTCATCGTCCCATACTCCCCCTTTTCGGTCCCCACTATATTAATACTCAGGATATATAATACAAGGATTGTGGAAAAATTCTGCGTACTTTAGTAGATAAAGGTTTAAGTAAATTTTTTTGTTAAATATATTTCTACCTTCTCTTGGGTATTTTCTTTCTTTTTATTTTTAATTTCAATCAGAATGGAAATATATTACACTCAATACTGTCGAGATCTTGTCATGAAAATGGGTTAAAAATGAGAAATATAAACAAATATGTCATGATTAAAATAGTTTAAAATCCTCCTTTTCTCAACAGGGATTTAGGTATAAGACAATGGACGACAAATTAGCATTCTACAAAATTATGCCTTATGTTGTTTTAATTTAAAAAACCGAAAAATCTATGTAAAAGTGAAAAAGCGGAAATGTGAAAAAAGAAGATTTAGAGTAATGTGATGTTCGACTATTGGCTTTAAGAAATAATACTTTTATAGACAATTTTAATAAATTAACAAAAGATAAAAAGATGTGGAAAGAATAACTTTATTTTAAACCTTTTTAATGCAAAATTCAATATCAAAATATTACAAGTGGCATAAATTTTAATATCTAAATTTAAGATAACCCTTCTTTGGGCACCAAAGTAAACTGTTAATAAAGAAATTAGCTCAAAATAGGCAGTTGAAAATCTTTGAACATTTAACTTTTGGTTATTGTGCTCGGTATTTATTCGTCGGCAATCGTTAGATCACCAGACCTAGTGTAATTAAGATTTTATTTAAATTATCATAAGAGGTTTTCCTTACTACAAATCACATTGAATGGTTCTCACTAACTGCCTGTTTATGGTCCATGGTTTCATAGTATTAGCGAGTGTTTCTTACATTCAACAAATTACAATTTTACACATAAAAATACATAATTATTAATTTTATACAAAAATATTACAAATATATATATCATAGTAGAATATGTATAATAAATGATGTTGTGATGAATGTTCTTTGTTTAATTTTGATAATTTCATGTAAATCATTGGTCTCATGGTATGGTTCGTTCTTGTTGGAGCTGTTTATAAGGTGGTGGCTGAAACATAAGAGACATATAGAAAACTCAAAAGGATGATTAAGTGTATGTAATAACACTTTAATACAAATATATCTCTCGTTGATTATTTGCTACATTGTGTAAAGGACCTAAGTATTCAAGTTTGAGTCTACTCTATAATTTGGGGTGTAACAGTCAACCCGGTTTTTTCAAAGTTTTCATTCGACTCATGCCTCTAAACACATATTAGCAATTAATCAAGTTTTCATTTTCCTTTTAAGCCTTCCTGTTTTCCTACGTGCCTAGCCGCGACACGCGCATTTTTACTTATTCTTAATTATTAAAAATTAAAAACATTTAAAAATATTTCAGTATTCTTACTTTTCAGACTTTTAATAGAAGACAAGTAAATTGTAGAGTAGCTCCGCCGTGAGGATCTTTATAAAATATGGTGTAACTTATTGAACTCAGAGCGACCAGAGGGGGAGTAAAAATGGGGTGGGGAAAAATCATACGGACAATGTTCGCCTCTGACGGAGAATAAGGGTGCAGGATAAAAGTGCGATCTTTTCTCTTTACCTCCGTCAGACGAGTTCAAGAAAAAGGGAAGTTTTTTAGGGGGAGGGGTAAGCTTCTCTTTTCCCCTACCTGGTTGAAACCAGCGAACGACGTTATTTCTCAGTTCTTTTTTTACGAGTTTGCAGTGAAGAGACAATTCTGTCGATCAAAAATGAAAGTTGTATTTGTTTTGGTGGTAAGCCTTTTTTTGTAAAATAAAATAAAAAGAGAAATTGAATTTTTTTTATGGTTGATTTCCTTATTTGTACCAAAAGATGTTACCTGTAACAAAAGTTGTAGTGTTGGTTTGAAGATTTAATTTTATGATGAATTTTGTAGCATAGCAGCCAAATGATCCATTGTTGGTTAGCAGTACAGGTTTAAACCTTTACAAAGAGAAATTTTGTATTGTTAACAAATAAAAGAATTAGAAAAAAATCGTAGCAGCATCTCTTGGCAATATAACCTAAAATAATGTTAGTAACGTTCTCTCTACCTAAATATGTTTTCTCGACCAATGTTGTGTAACCTAAATAAAATTTTATAATTATATTATGATGATTTTTCGTCGGAACCTGTTTAAATATATGTTATACATGTATATATAAATCTAAGAAAATATAAAAATTTGTTTAGAAAAATATCGGAGACGTGGTGTGTTTATCTGTATATCTAAAAATAAAAAATAAAAAATATTTGGTTGATTAAGACAGGGTCGTAGGCGTACAGAGAGAAGTTTTCAACCTAGATTGAACAATTATCTAAATATAAAGTATATGAATAGTTTTCTTCTCCGAGCGCCGTAAAAGATTCTCTAAAATGAAATGATTATTATTATTTAGGGCGGGGAGAATTCAATTCCGACGTTTTTCTAATCTAAAATTAAGAAAAGAATGTGCTTTTTTTTGGAAATTGGGCAATTATTCCTCAAATTTTATATTATTTTTGACAACCATTTGCGGCATGGGGTATCTACAGTTATTTAATTCTTATTAATTGGTTATGAATTATATTTTTGGGAAGCAAAGTTAAAATTATATTTACATGGCTTTTTACAAAATAAGGGTTTTCTACTTATTACAGACATATGGACTATAATCGTGGGGGTATATATTATCTCAAGTTTTATGTACATTAAAATCAAAACATTTTTGTCTTAATAGATCTTTTAGTTATAGAGTAGCTCCGCAAGCAGTAAGGTTAACGTTAATGTATGTATAGTTAGTGTTAACTATAAAAAGTTTATGAAATATGACAACTCATTCTGTTAAACAAGAGAGGGGGGGGGGTTTAGATGGATTAAAAACGAGGGTGACAACGTTCATAAGTAGCGAAGCTCAAAAACTATGAGTGTTGATCGATTGTGTATTTACTACTATAAAAGTGTTATGGAATAGAAAATAAGTCCAATAAAATATAGAAATCATATAACATTTAAAATCACGAGAGTGTAAAATTTGGGAATCGATTCAATTTTTGTATCTTGTTTAGAATAAAAGAAAAATTTTATTTATTGTAAGGCAGTCTTTCGACCACCTTAAATTTAAATCTATACTACAAAATCTAAATAATTTTTAAAAGCAGTTAAATTATTTGTCTAAAAGTCTTTAGTTTTGACACATTGTCGGGTTGGGAGTATGCTATATGTGAAGTAATCTTGATTACATTTGAGCCGCGATTCTCCTAACAATTGTTAGATTTTGCCTTAAAGTGATTGTGAATCAAAAACAAAAAAATCTTAAACAAAAAAAAATAAAAAAATTGTAAGGTTAAATATTTCAAGTATGCTAACGATTCCTTTTTTATGATAATACACCATATAATGAATTGGCAAAAAGACAAGATAAATACTGAAGGTTTGTTACTGCAGCTAATGTATTTAAAGTGATCATGAACAAAAAAAATAAAAAAAATAAAAAATGAAAAAAACAGAATTGATGACAGCATTGATTTGAGGTAATAAAACAGACAATGTGAATAATAGAGAAGCTGTTTTAAATTTGAATTCAAGAAACTTTTATATCACCTTCTTTCTTTTGGATTCTCTATGGAAGAAAGATGAAATTTCCAGTTGTGATCGGATACTATCAGGTGCGATGATTTTGGTGGCAGAGTGTAGTATGTATTTGAGAATTGGGTGTCTTTGAAGTTCGGTGAGGTCCCCAATTAACGTGAGATTATCCTGACACCTGCTCACGACAACGTTAGCACGTTTCTTTGAGAGGTGCCAAGGATTCTGGATGTGGGGTAGAACAGTTGTTAGGATAATATTCTTGCTCTCTTGTCCCTGCACATCTTCGATGGTCGTGGAGAAGATGTTACGGCAACCTTTGGCTTCAGCTTCCGCCAATACTGTTATCTTCTGGCCTCTGTAGTAGGACAAGACACAATAAGGTTCGTTTCCAGGTTGATTTTTTACATATCTGACAACAGTGGCTGCTTCAGGGGTGCTGAATTTACTTTTGGTAGTGAGTGATTTTTGTGAAGTTTCACAATGTATCACTATTACCTCACCGTCCTTCTCACTTTTACAAACCAATTCTCCATTGTAGCTGATCTTGTTTAGGATATCCACAATTTGGTGGCTGCTGCGATAATTGTTGATGAGAAAGTGATAATTACTTTCATGCTTTGACAGAAATTTGGCACATCTAGTCATAATATCCTCTTGCTGTGTAACTATGACACTGTTAGGGCTCTGTGTAAGTTGGAGGGGATCACCAGATAATATCAAGCGGAACTTCTTTTGTCCTCCTGTGATGTTTCTGATGATGGGAACTAGAACAGTAGATTCGGGGCAAAAGGCCGCCTCATCTATTATGACATTATCAAATGTCTTAGACCATCCTTTTGCATTGGTATCAGTAGTGGGTTCGCAGGGGCTAAGATTGTTAAGACGGTGAGAAGTTAACAATGTGCAGACAATGACGTCAGCGTCATATACTTGCTTTGGGTGTGGAAGTTTGTGTCTCATGTCGCCATCTGTCAGTAAGGGACAGTAGGTTTCACAGGTTTTCTCCACCCGTGCTGTTGGGTTGGAGATTTTTAGGATTTTTCTATCTTTGAATGTTTCGGACTTCTTCAGTTTTCCAAAGATATCCACTATAGCTGAGTTAGTAGGACACACCAGAAGAACTGTCTCTTTTAACAAAAGCCTTTGATGTATGAACTCTAATAGTGTTCGGGACTTACCAGTGCCCGGGGGTCCCATCAGTATGAAGGTGTCCCCTGGAGCTAAGTGGTTCATCTTTGTAACTGCTTCCAATTGACAGTTATCCAAACCCTTGTCAGCAGGTTCAATTTGGGTAGGTTTACCATGAGTGATGATTCTGTTGGGTAAGAAATAATTCTTAGTTGCTAGGCTGATGTCTAAACTTTCAGCATCTTCTAAAACTCTGAAACCAATGGCAAATGGTGCTGTCCTAAGTGTAGGAGCAATTTGGATTTGTGTGTTCAAAGGGACATTTGGGAGATACTCTACTTTGATAGTAGTTTGTTTGATCTCGGTTACAGATATTTGAGCGGGTAAGACTTCGTCCTCTACCTTTAAGAGAACTTGATCATTAGCCTTGAGATTCAAGGAGCTAAGGGTATTCATGTCTAGATCTAAGATTAACTCGGATGTTAGTCCCAGTTTGTTTATTTTCAAGACCTTGGTTGGACAGGTTTTTAACATGAAAGTAAGATAGTGCACAAACTCACTTTTTAAAAAATGAGCTATCTTTTTCTTCCAATTATCTCTGTTAGTAGGGGTGCTCAATATTTCATAAATCTCAAAAACTTCTTTTGGTACATTCAATGACTTTGCAGTCACAGGTAAGTGAGGGGGGTGATTTATTAATTGATGTTGTAACAGCTGGTATGGGGTTAAGGTTTGAAACAAGGTTTTTGGAGGGGTGTGGCAGATTTTGGTGTTGAGATAGTCCTGCGATTCGTCTCTGTCGCGTTTTTCACAAACCCAGTGTCTGTGATTTCTAGGTTCTAGTATTTCTTCTTCTCCAGGAGGAAGGTAGTTGTTGAAGATTGTGAGTAACAGGTCATAAAGATTTTCCTCATTGGTTTGTTCGTTTATTGTTTTAACCTTCAAGGTCATATCTTTTGAGACAGGAAATTGACCTGGTACACTTATTTCAACAGTTTTCTGTGACAGAGTGTTCGGCTGTAACTCTTCACCAAATGGATAAATTCTCAGATTACCCATTTGTGTTCCAGCTGACCAGGCTATAAAGCCATTTTGGGAGTTATCAGCTACACATTTTGTTATTTTTATGTTGTTGTTGGATTTGTTTCTAATTTTGAGGTAGATGATTCGGGTGTTTTCACTTTCGGTATGGATGATGTATCTTTTATCTTGATTGTAGTGGGCATATTCTGTTAGTCCAGTTTGGTGAACAATTTCAAATTCTAAGACGGAGTTTGTATTTTTTGGGGATGAAGAAATAATAGACATGTTTTCTATTATTCTCTTATGTTGACTATCGTTGTGCGATTTGAAGTTGTAGTAGAATGTACTACAACTTCTGCACACTTTAAGGGTTTGAGATATAACTTCTAATTTATTTTTACTGTAGATCTCTAACAGGATTGAAGTTTTTATGATTGGGATGTCTTTATAGTAAAGAAATCCATCTTCACTAAGACTGTAAGAGGGGTTTAGTGTTGTGACTTTCACTTTGTTTTCTTGAACTTTGAAGTACACCTCGTTGTTTTTTGAGTGTTCTAATTCCTCCAACGCATTGATGTATTTGATGAAAATGGTGGGGGGTGGTTCTGGTTCCTCCATTGTCTAAACAAAAAAATAATTATTAATTGTTAGATAAAGTAAAAGTGTTAATATATCTAAGGACTACATTATGAGATAACTAGGTATTCTAGAGCAATCGTTAGATCACTCTAAAGTGTTAGTGTAATTACTAAGTTTATATGTTTTAGAGCAGTCGTTAGACCACCCTACGGTGTTAGATTTAACTACATTCTAAACTACAATATAAAAAGTTAGTTTTACCTCAGCAGTGACTTGAAACTGTTTTGTATACTTGGCTGGTTTTAATTTTTATTTTAATATGTTGATTGAACTTTTAAATTTTTATCTGAAAAATAAAAAAATGAAGTCTATTAAAATTGTTTGTTAGCTGTTCAGTTTAACATATAGGGCCTAGATGAAGTGGTTAATTTTTTATGTTATATTTTTTACGAAAGATGATAATTTAACATTTGAACTATATATATATTATGTAAAAAGTTTTAGTTAGAATCAGAGGATGAGATATATGTTAAAGGTTTTAGTCGGAGTCAGAGGATGAGTGGTAGCTGATTTCCTCCATTTGTTTAGTTTTCTTTAAACATGGTTTTAGTTGTATCTCTTCATTTCTTTGTATCCCTGGTTGTTGGTTTGATTGGTCTTGGTTGCAACAACAGCACCACCAGGAGTTTGTTGTTACGTTTTCCTTTTGACTTGGTTCTCTAATTGCATAGCGTTGTGGAGTTCTGTTTTTCCTTTTGCAGCATATGATAATGCTGATTATTAACATGAGGCCACTAAATACACTTGCAAGTGTTGACGCGTAGGGGAGTATTTTGTGGATAGTTAGGGTTTCTGAGGGCGAATAAAATTCAGTGGAGTTGTATTCGCTGGGATCCACCCCCTGAAATTTTGAGAAGTTTGCTGTTATTGGGTATGTCAGGAACGGAAGATCAGAGTTTATGGAGCATTTGTTGTTTGTAAGATCCAAATGTCCCATGTAAGTTAATGTATTAGTTCCACACGAGTCATTAATCCATGTCTTAGTTCCTGAGAATACAACATTTGTTGTATTGAGTGAATAGAAGCTAGGAAATATGTTTTCTGGAGTGCAGGTGTGTGTGGTCTTGTTGAATATGTTTGAACAACAAGGGTTGAATGAGTATTGACTAATATGACAAGGTTCGTTTTGGCAAGATTTATCTACTTCATAACACAAGTTTTGGTAGAATGTTACGTTTTTGTGTAGGTTATTCTTGGTGCCATAGATTGGGTATAATGTTATTGTTTTGTGGTTTGAACACTTTGTAAGAGTTCGATATTTTATAACAAGGGTAGAATCGTTATGTTGAGTGGTGGATTGGATTATGGAGTAAGGTTCCTTTTCAAGGTTGTTTGATTTTTGGAGATTTGTTGTGGTCGTTTCAAGTGTTGTTGTTGTTATAGGTGTTGTTGTTGTTGTTGTGGTTGTAGAACTTAGAGTGTCAGTTGTTGATATGGTTGTTGTTGTTGTTGGTGCCGGAACAGTAGCGAAAATAAGGTTCATCTCTCTTGATTCGATAAAGGAGATGTAGGAAGTAATGGAATTTATCTTGTTCTTGATGTACTCTGAAAGGGTGTCTACCGCACTTTTGAATGTGGCAGTTTTTAAGCTGTTGAATCCTTCCAAAATTTCAATATTTTCCTGTTTGATGAAGTTCCTTTGAGTTGTTGGTATTTCGCTTGCAGAGGGTAGTTGTTTTAAGGTATAAAGTAATTTTTCACTAGTATATTTGTATTGGAATTGTAGAGAAAGGAAATTTTCCTTTTGTAGTACAATTTTGGCAATATCACTTGGTTGTAACCTTGATTGGCATAGGTATTGTTTCTGTGCAGTACAAACATCCGTTTCAAATGTCAACAAATCTATGTTTAGATATGCGCATTGCGATTCCTGATTTAGATTATTGAAATTTATTGTTGTTGGTTGATTACATATTTCAGTTGGAATCTTTGTGTTATCCTCGTAAATTGGGATTTTATAAGGTTTGGCAGGTAACCAGATATTTTTATTGTTTGGTGTTAAGGTAGTTATCATTGTTTTAACAGTTTTGTAATTTTCATTCGTTACTTTCATAAGCACAGAATCATCAGACTCACAATCAAGTACTGCTGCTTTATATCCTTGTGTAGTTGTTCCTATTCTTAAACGTATTCCTCCCAATGTTGAGAATTTTTTTCTTTCCGTAAAAGTTTTGGTTGTTGTGTCTGCGAAAGTTGTTATCTTGTCTGTGGTTTTTTCTATTTTATCTGCGAGAGCATCCAGTTCTTTTTTTATTTCTACTTTCGTTAGGGTAACACTTTGTGTTTCACAGATAACAGTTGGGTTATTCTCCTTAATGAAGTGGTTGCCATCGGGTGCTTGGTCGCTAAGTCTTATCCATGACTTTGTATTGGTGATAAGTTGTAATATAAATATTACAACTATCATTTTATATGAATCTGAAAGCAAATAGAGTCAATAGTAAAATTGTTAGCATTCTTGGTATTATAATTACAAATATATTTTTTTTATTATGTGAACTGGACTTATTCGGCAAGGTTTTACTTTAGCACCCGGCCAAACATTTATTAAATAAAATCAGATATGTTATACAACAATATATATATATATACATGATCAAAAGAAGTACTATAAAATAATTACAAGATTAAGTATACACATTTAAATGATTTATTTACAAGTTTAGCTTTGAGGGAGCTTTAATTAAACGCTTAGGTCTCTCTTGAGTTTCAGGGATTTCAAACCTGACTCGGCGATTACCGACATTCATTTCTTCAGAATTTTGTTCTTGCGTAGGTTGTTCAAGATCTGGTTCGTCTTCAGTAGAGCTACCAGTGGGGTTAACAACTTGCTCGTTATTTTCAACAAGTTCTTCAGGTGCTTCTAAAGTTGGTTGGAATTCGTCAATGACGCCTGGGTTTTCTACACCATATTCTGTATTTCCGGTATTTCTTAACTTTATTAGTTCCATTAGATTGTTTTCTTTGTGTAGATCTTCCCAATGTTGCCAATCTACTCCTCCTCCAAAGATCTTTTTAGCATAAAGGGGCATGTCTCTATATCTGGCAAGACTTTTTTCAGGAATTAGTCGTATAAAGTTCTTGTGTATGTACGTTGTTTTTCCATTTAGAACAGATTCGGCCAGAACAACGCTTTCAAGATTTGTGCGTACGATGAATGGA
Organism: Acartia tonsa; assembly: GCF_053477335.1. Classification (NCBI taxonomy): domain Eukaryota; kingdom Metazoa; phylum Arthropoda; class Copepoda; order Calanoida; family Acartiidae; genus Acartia; species Acartia tonsa. Next base: position 43,626,102 of record NC_137264.1, on the reverse strand, counting down.
CCATAGTACTTCGGTCGCAACTTTATCTTTTCATTAACCGCTGGTGTTTTGTTCAATGCCAAAATGAAACTTCCTTCAGTGAACTCTGCTGTACGACCTCCCTTTTTTCTCATTTCTTCTTTATACTTTTTGTCATTGGCGAGGGCTCTGTCATGTATAGCTTTTAATTTCTTACGATGGTTGGAGGAGAAAGCATTTAGGTTGGTCTCTTTTATTCTGAATAGAATATCTTTGTCCACAGGGTCCCACATACGATTTCTGTAACCAAATCTGATCTCGTATGGGGAAAACCCTGTGGCTAGATGTGGTGTACTGTTATAAATGGCTACAGCCAGAGGTAAATTGTGTGACCAGTTTGTTTCAAATGAGTCTGACAGTGATCGAACAAGATTTAGTATTGACGAGTGTGCCCTTTCGCACATACCTAAGCTTCTTGAACTGTATGGCGATCTTATTTTTATTTGAGTCTGATAAAGGTTGCATAGTTCTTGCATTTTTACGCTTTTTCCTAGATTCATTGCTCCATCTGTTACGATGATTCGGGGGGGACCAAATAATGAGAAGACATATGTCTCTAGTTTGTTGACTATTTCCTCTGATTTATCATTCCGTAAGGGAAAAGCAATCACAAATCTTGAAAAAGTATCTATACAGGTAGCAAAGTAGCTACCTTTTTCCGTACGTTTTAGACCTGATACCACATCTATCTGCATAACTTCGCCAAGTTGCCCCGTCACCGGGTAACCCAGTTTGTATTGTTGACCTCTAGGTGGTCGGATCCACAAGCAGGATAGACAAGTTTTACAAAAATCTTTAATATCCTTCTTCATTCCTGGCCAGAAATCAGTTGTTTGTATGATTTTGATTAACTTTCTGCTAGACAGGTGACCCAACAAGTGAGTTCTTGAAATGATGGCATTTCTGAGGGATGGGGGAGTAAGTCTTCGGAAAGTATTCCCGAATTTTATCATTACTATTCCATCTATCAATTTCTTGTCTGCTCTTTCGTTTGTTGTTAATTCCTGATACGTTTCCTTTAGTTCTTCTTGTTGAGCAGCAATATATTTGTCTCTAGTCAATGAATTTTTTATTTCTTTTAGTATTTCTCCTTTGATGGAGTTTATCACTTCTATTTTGTTTATGGCTGTTTCACAACAATCTTCTGTTTGAATGAATTTACTTATAAGGTCAGATGAAGTTGGTATTACTATTGGGTCTTCACTATTGCTTATGGCCTCAATAATATCCTCTGGTCCTATGATGTCTCCAAATTGGAAAGGAGTCTTCACTAGAATCCCCTGATTGTGTGGTATCTTGTTCTCGTCTCTTTCCGGATCTAGTGTATAAACTCTGGATAAGTTGTCAGCCAAGCATAGTTTTTCACCAGCTTTGTGTTTGACCATGATCTTGAATGGAAACTGGCTTAGTCTTGATAGGTATCTAGCCATGAGACTATTGCTCTTAGCTTGATGAAAAAGATAAGTGACTGCCGCGCAGTCGCTCAATATTATGGCTTCCTTACCTATTGAAAGGTAATCTGCCCTTTTTTCACATATATCAAGGATAGCAAAGAGTTCTTTCATAAGTGAGCTCCATCCACGCATTTGGGTTTCACTGAATTTCTTGCTTGTAAAAAAGATCGTTCTTGGAACGAAGATGACATTTTTTCTCTTCAAGGGTTTGATTTCTGTGTTTGCATACGGGAACACGTCATCTTGAAAAAGTTCTTCTTCCGTTTGTGTGGAGCCAGAAGGTTTGAGGTCTACATCATAATCAATTATTTCATCTTTGCTTATGTAGTCATTGATAATCTTGCGTAAGGAATCAGTGAGTTCTGTTGGTTTCTTAGACATTATTTCGGCTTGTGCAACTTTTAGTTTCGGTATGTCTTCTGGTGAATAAGAATCAACTTGGTATGCCACTGCTCCATATGCTGAGCCACTGGCATCTACTTCTAAGAAGATGGGTTTGGTACTGTCAACAAAGTTTAACATGGTAGGTTTGCTTATCATTTGCTTGAGTTTGTTGAAAGCATGTCTTTCCTCCTTGTTTAAGGTAATTCTTTCATTTGGAGAAGAGGTTAATTTGTACAGTGGAGCTGATATTTGGCTGTAATTTGGTATAAAGTCACTGCAGAAGTTGCAACATCCTAAGAATCGCATTACTTGTTGTTTAGTTGTAGGTTCAGGAAACTCGACAATGCCTTCGACCTTGGATGGATCGCATTGGATGCCATCCTGACTGATGATCATGCCTAGAAGTTTTAATTCTGGTTGAAACATCTTGAGTTTTGGTAGGCTAATTCTAAATCCGGCTGAGTCTAATCGTTTTATAACTTCTTGGAAAGCATTGAATGCTTCCTCATAAGATTTGCCAAAGATGATAATATCATCCATATAGTTGGCTGCGTTGGATAGACCAACGATTACTCTAGAGATTTGTCTACTAAACCAACTAGGGGCATTCTTGAACCCATAGCCCATACGGCATGGTTGATATTGACCGAAGGAGGTCAATATACTTGCTTTAAACCTATCGGATTCCTTGATCCTTATGGACTGGTAGGAATCCTTTAGGTCAAGCAAGATAAAATATTGCTGACCACTCAATTTTTGTAAGAGCATTTTCATACTCGGTAAAGGGAAGAGATCTGCTTTTGTGACACTGTTTAGTTGTCTATAGTCTGTTATGACTCTGACTCGGACATTGCCTGTATTAGTGGCATCTGGTCTAGGGCGTATAAATATGCCGGAAGAGTATGGGCTTGATTCAGGGATAAGTAGTTTGTTTTGTATCATCTCTTCTATTGTTTCTTGGATTTGTTGTTCAAATATGTGATGCAACTTGTATGGTTTGCTCGTAACATTGGGGTTTGATGAGGTGAGTTCTATTTGAAACTCGCTGTTGGGCAGGGTGCAGTCCCCAAAATCGGTATTACTTTTGCTTACTACGTTCGGAAAATCTTTTGTCAGGAGTTTGAAGACTTTACCTTTGAGGTGAGGCGGTACATTTTTTAGTACCTCTTCCCAAATTTCTGGGCCAACTTTGATTTTCATGGGTTGTGTCGCTTCTTCGATGATATCACTAATGTCTCCAGCTTCTGACTTGTCTCCAGGTTCAGAAAGTTTTATTTTGTTAACGTTCGGGTTTCTGAGATTTTCTTGTTCTAGTTTTCTTTCGGTTTTGTTAACCTTGGGTTTCTTGCAAGTTTGATGTTTGAGTTTTTCTTCTAAAATTTTAGCGCTGTTGCTAATGTTGGGTTCTATTTTAGATTCAGAGTTGACTGTCTCCATTATTTTCAGTGTGGGGTTGTATATTTTGGAGTTTTTTGGTAACAACTCAAAAGTTCCTATTTTTTCACCTTTGAAAATAGTTTTACTGCCAAATTCGTGATTTTGGATTGGGATCTGTAGTGTGCCATCCCCCTCTAAAGAGCAAAGACCTGTGATTTCTTGAGGGAAGAAGTTATGTTTGAGTGTGGTGAAGCCAATTGTGTTTTCGATCTCCTTGGTGTTGATGAAATTTATATTCGCTTCCAGCAGTTTGGCGGATAATGTTGTCGTTTCACCTCCTGGTAGTTGTATAGTATCTTGGGCGAAAACTGGAAACAGCTTATTCTCTTGTACAGGTAACTTCTGTAGGACGGTTTTGGTCTCCCAATTTTTGAACACTAGAAAAACCTTGCAGTCACCGTCTATTTCCCAATTTATTCGTTTCGAGCGCAGACAGTCAGCACCTATCAAATTAGTGCTGTTAGGAAAACAGGAAACAAGGAAAGTTTGTTTTACTGAACATTTGTCAAAAACAATATTGAGAAGGACTTCTGCAAGGAAAGGTATCTCGTTTCCTGAGAAGTCTCTAGCAGTTTTAGTAGGTTGTCTAACTTCTAGGATATTTTTAGGTTCTATTTGATCAAAAGTTTCTTTATTGATGATAGAGTGGCCACTGCCAGTGTCTATCTCAAAAGATATGTTCAGGTTGCCGCATTTTCCCGTGATAGAGAATTTAGATGTTAAGGGAATATCAGAGGGTAGATCTGGCATTACGTGGATCTCTTCTTCTTCATCTGTGTCACTGTTTTCCGTTACCCAGCAGTGGCTCCCCGACTTTTCGCGGAATCGCAATAACTTTTGTTTTTGACTTTTAACTTTGGTTATTTTCATAGCAGCTCCTTTTCTTCTTTTTTGGACTGGCAAATCCCTTTGTTACACTTATCATAAGCTGGTTTCTCCTGAAACAAAATATTTGGTTTATAGTTTTTTTTTGTTTTTTTTATTACAAAGGTTTGTGCAGTGATTACATTTTAAATTTTTTTTTTCCTTATATACTCGATATATATTTTTATGTGAACTAGACATATTTCATTCTTTTTGCAAAGCTATTCTACATTTCATTATGTCACTTGGTTTATCTCAGTAATATTTAACATGTAGCTTTTATTACTTTTGTGTTCATTGCTTAATTTGTTTTCTAGATGCGCCGCTCCTATGGTTGTTACCGTCAATTCTTGAGATTTTTTTTTGCAGCAGTTCTTTATCTCATATCTCTATTTAAGCTATACTTATAAGTTAAAGTATTTTTACCTTACAGTTCCAACTGTTTCTTCCTCGCATTATAGCCATAGCAGCCCTCCATTCTAAAATATTACATTTTTTTTGTTAACAGCTTTCATTTTTTTTATGCAATTTTACTGACACTTCCATTGTAACGAATGTATACCCATTTACATCGCAAATTTTGAATTACAATACATCGCCTCATTAACCTTTTGGTAGTAAAAAAATTCCGCATTTTGTCCCTCCTTGGACCATTGTGCTTCATAACATGAAGACTTTCCCAATGTTTTTATTTTATTTCTTGTACTTTCTTTTCTTTTTCGACTTTACCAAGTTTTATTTCTCATACCCTAAGTTAAAGTTGTATACTTTCATTCATTGTTTACCCCTTATCCCTATGCACCGTGCATTCATACCCAATACAATGATTATCTGAAAAGGTCGAACCAAAATTTACTGCCCATTCGCGGAGTGGGCCCACTTTCCTTCAAAGACAAACAAAAAATATTGTTCAGCAAAGCGCAGCTTTTCTGTGTTTGGTTGTCTGTCTATCTTGTTTGTTGGTCTGTCAATCTTGTCGAACCGTTTATTTCATGCGTCTTTGATAATTACAACATGAATTTTTTTCCTTTCTTCCCTTAAGCTGTGGCCACTCTTAAAACAAATCATCTCTTACATATTTTTCTCTCATACCTTCCCCCCCAGCCGCAGCCTCTAGGGGCATATTAACGAACATCTCCTTACGCCCCTTCATACCGACCTGTTAAGTAGACCAATACAACAGCGACTATCACCAGTCCGGCTTCCCAACCTTCTGGCTGAACCGACATCTCCTAAAAAATTTTAACTTTTTATGTTTTATTCAACTTCATAAATTACGTTATTCATGTTCATTGAAAATTATTCTCAAACTTAGTTTTTACATAGGCTTAATGGAAAGTAAAGCTAATCTAGTTTTTGTTTTCTACTTCACAACAAAATCAGTAAATAATCTACGCCTGAACAAAATAGCCTTGACAACAAAAGAATCCATAATTATTCTTTTCTTTCTTCTAAATCAAATTCCAAAAGCCATAAAAGGCCTTTTGCGTTGTATATAATTGGAAATGCCAAAATTTGACGTATTTTCAAATCCCTAACAGGGATTTCATGGTATGTTGCCTAATATTTTACTTTTTACTCTTATCTTTTATCTAAAACTATTCTTGGCTTCGAAAATGACTTTGGAAATAGCTTTGGCTTCAAAAATATCGATTAGTTTCAAATGGTTTTTCTTACACCTCAGGGATATTAGAGAATTGGAATTATTTTTTTTTAACAAACAAGTTAGAAATTGACGTTGACTTAAACATTCATTCAGTAAGCAAAACAAAATATTTACATTTGCTTTAGTGGTCCATTTTATCCCTGGCCACTTGCTATCTGTATATTAATCTAGGTAAATCCATTATATCACCCCTCCCACCCTAACCCCCCCCATTGGGAAACATAATACCATATTTCGAACACGTAGTTCCCCCTCCCAACCACCTTGTAGGAATTTCCCCCCAAAATCCCCTCCCACTCCCACCTTACCTTATACCTGCCTTATTTATCAATTTGGGCCCTAATCCCCCCCCGCCCCAATTTTTCACAATACCCAAGGCCATTCAATTTTTCATTCTGTATATATTAAACTTTATATTTGAACATGATAGAAGGCTTCACCTTAACATATGGAAATTGGTAGATATTACAGTTTTAAACTAAATGTATGTCATATTTTCAACGAATGAACCCCAACGTACTTAAATACAATAAAACAATTGCATTTAAAACGAATAGTTTCATATCCTTACTGTAAATTTGCCTCTTACAAATAACTATTACTTATTTCTTAAGATATATACAAATATTGATTTCTGAACAAAACTATACCCCATGGTCCTATCCCTCCAAATCTTAAATAAGCATATCTTGACGGATAATCTATGGGCCGAGATTAAATTTGTGTATTTTTTAGGAATATCATTAAAACCAATCTCTTGCCAAAATTTAAAAAAAATTTAAAATTGAGTATGCTTCACATAGGTCGCGTATCGTTTTTATAATGATACAAATATTCGAAACGAAGTTCGCTTGATTTTGATTGTTAGACATACCATTTTACATCAAAATTTATAGTTTTTTTTGCAAAGAAATGACAAGGCTTTTCTGTATTTCAAGTCGGTTCGTCCGCAACAATACCTGTCTTTGTTCCTCCAAGCCCGGAAAATTTGTTCCATCGTTTTCTACCTTCCCCTGTAAATATTTAAATACAAGTCAGAAAAGATTTAACAACATTAGTCACCGGACCGTCCGTATATCCATTTTCAAAAATTGTGGTTTACCATCCCTATTCATCCCTGTTAATGGTCTATAAGACCCCTCCTGTATTTATAATGGTTTAGGTTTTCAAAAAATTCCAGGCCCATGGCTGTCATTTAAACCAACCAAAACATTTTGCAATTTTTTTAGTCTGAACAATGCCGCCAACTAATACTATTTTTTTTTTTTTTTTTTCTTAAAATTACAGATTCATATAAGCATTTATTATACGTTTTTATTTTTTTTTATTCTGCGTTTATTCCAAAATTCATACACCCAAATGACACATGAATTTTTGTTGTTACAACACCCAAACACCTTTTTCCAATCTTGTCAATTCACCTACCCACCCCCGCCCCCTCATATGATCGATAAGAACCAATCCCGTAGCAAGGCACTCATGAAATTAGTTTGTCTGTCGGTACGTTTTATTTCTTATTTTCGGCTTTCATGCCTTTTCCCTCCTACTTTAAGGAAAATTAGCTCATAATTTTTTTTGCATACAATAATAATTCGCTCAATTTTCTTTCCCCACTAAACAAAACTTGATTTTCTTTTTGATTTTTCTTACCTCCACGACAAATTCTGTTAACTTCTTGCCTGGAATATCTTTCTCGTTGCTCCCCTAAAATTGTACATATTATACCGTTTATATACATAATGTTATAGGCGAAGCGACTCTATAATCACGTCTTTCCGATGTAAATATGTCCATAAAAATTACCCTATATAACACAGTTCTTCAACACATTCATTTACAATTTTGCTTCGACTCTTATACATTTATATTTTGATTATTCAGTTTTGACAATATATAAATGTTAATGTCTGTTTGTCATACTGTTTCAGTGCTTCACTTTTATGGATGCTGTCATCCTTGTTTAAATAACCTTAGAATCGTACTACGCAACTAACTTCGTCCGATCAATTTTTAACAAAATAAACTTTCTCAACATTATAATTTTTTTATTTAATTATTTTTCTTGCTTTTGCCTTATTAGTTACCTTTCTGGAACTTTCCCCGAAAATAGAACTACCTCCCTCCAGCCCCGCCTGATTTTTCTCGCTTTCGGGGGGGGGGGGGGGAGACTCATGCAAATAAAGATATTGAGAGGTTTCGTGATTTTATTCCTTAGCAAAATAAAAATGTCATATAAACAGAAATTTTTCAAATATTTTAATTCAAATTCCCCAAATAAATCAAGTAATTAAACAAATTAATTGTATGATTTGCCAACTCAACTTCTACAGAATAACTTTACATTTTTTTATTTTTACTTTTATAAGCGTAATGACGTTTTTGCAGAAATTTTTCATATTCAAATAAATAGACAATCCAACAAAAAATAAGGTTTTAGTTCAATCATTACACAAAAAGTAACTTCTTACTATCAAATAATTGAACAATTTCGTGACTTTATGATTTTTATTAAATCCAAAAACAAATTTTTGATTTCCAAGAAGAATCTTTAGAACAAAGCGACTCTATACCTAATTAATTGTCTGTCCGTCTGTCACGGCAATCACGTCAACGACAGATAAACATTTGCATAAATACCATATTACCCATTTTTTTAAATTTACAATAATCACACAGATTTTTTTCACGATCAAATTAGTTTCAAAATTTTGCAAACTTAAATTACCACGAACACTAAACCCTTAATTCCTAACCTGATTTAGATTTGCAAAATACTTTATTTTTTTACATTGACCCATCCATAAACCCTGTTTTTGTCCATAACAAATTTTTAACAATATACGCTTCAAAACAAAAGATATATGCTTATCTAACAGAAATCATTTCCAACGAAAAATATTATTAGTTTGTAAACAAAAACGACGAAAACTTTTCTATAATAAGAGTAAACCGTGCGTCCATCTGAAGAAATCTAGTAAGCGTAGCAACTCTATACCAGAATATACGTATGCCCATCTCAAACATACCGATTTTTAAGTCTTTCTAACAAAAATTCCATTCATGAGAAAAAATTGGATCATTCTGAATTTTTAAAAAAAAAATATTGATCCCCAGAACAACAGCGCATAACGCTATAAGCAAAGCATTTATATAATCGAACTCAAAAAATGTAAGTAGGTCCTTAAATATTATATTGTAAATAAGCGATTTTACCAAAAATAACAATTTCCATGACGTCACGCAAAAGTCGATACCCATATTTTTCAATCATATCTTTCTAAAGCTTCGCTTTATGGATTTTGTCACTCTTGATCAAACCTAAAACCAAATTTATTAATTTTTAAAATCATAAAACAAATAGACTCATTGATGCTCATTAAAAACTTTGCTTTAAAACATAGCTAGTTTTGCAAATAAATCAAGATATCACTCTCGCTAAGGGCGAAGCATCAAATATGTCGTAAAATGAACCCAAATTCCAAGGATACACCTATATAAAACTTTACAACATTATATTGTTTTAAAAATATCCCTACAACAATTTTACAATAAGCGAATCTTTCATATGCTTAAGGTTAGCCTGTCCTTACGTCCATTTAATGTATATTGGTTTTTCGATTCCAACTAAACATTTTTTATCATGATAAATAGTCAATTCATATGTTTTTATTTTAATGATGTTTGAGACAAATAAATAAAATATTCTAATGGAAATAAATTCGTAATTAAACATTTAAATCAAAGTAAATTTTTCTGATTGCAAATATGCATAAAAAAAGAATATGTAAAGCAATTGTACGTACGATTTTGTTTAACCTAGTAAATAAATAAAAAAAAAACTTTAGTTTTAATCTATTGCGCAATACAAAAAATTATTGATGTCCTATTATCTTTTTCAAAACAATCTTTAAGCTATAATTTCCTTTCAATGGATATTAACAATATTCGGTTTTTCCAAATATTCCTACACTTTTGGAAGCATACTTTTAATAATAAATGCAAAATTGAATGACAACATACAAATTTACATAGTTAACGAACCACTTTTCCCTTTTTACTCCATTAAACGTGAAAAATGCTTAGCATACTAGAAAAATTTTCCTTTTTTTTTAACAACAGGTTATACCCAAGCCCCAAAACGAATTTATTTTTAGAATATCTATCCCTAATATTACAACAACCCCAACCCCCTATTCTTGTAATATATTTTAATAAAACATTTGACATGTCTAGGGGTAGGTTTTTATGGGTGCTGAGCTCAAAAATGCTATCAAAAATAGTGGCAGCTCATCCATATGGCAGCTGGGTAACGGCCGCTGCTCAGCTGGGAGCAGCCAAGAGTAGAATGAGTAGATAGAGCTTTTGACGTGTCTAGGGGTAGGTTTTTAGGGGTGCTGAGCTCATAAATACTATTAAAAATAGTGGCGGCCCATCCACATGGCAGCTGGGTAAAAGCTACAGCTCAGCTGGAAGCGGCCAAGAGTAGAATGAGTACATAACGCCTGTGAGGTGTCTAGGGATAGGTTTTATTGGGTGCTGAGCTCAAAAATACTACCAAAAATAGTGGCGGCCCATCCACATGGCAGCTGGGTAACAGCTACAGCTCAGCTAGGAGGGGCCAAGAGTAGAATGGGTAGATAAGGTTTGTGACATGTCTAGGGGAAGGTTTTTATGGGTGCTGAGCTCAAAAATGCTACCAAAAATAGTGGCAGCCCATCAATATGGCAGCTGGGTTATCCTTCATTAGTCCCAAAAAGTGCTTACAGCTGAGTCTTAAACAACGGATTACTGCACAGCTGCAGCTGTTACCCAGCAACCATATGGATGGGCCACCACTATTTTTGGTAGTTTTTTTGAGCTTAGCACCCATTAAAACCTACCCCTTGACACGTCACAAGCCCTATGTACTCATTTTACTCTTGGCTGCTCCCAGCTGAGCTGCAGCTGTTACCAAGCTGCAATATGGATGGGCTGCCACTATTTTTGGTAGCATTTTTAAGCTCAGACCTACCCCTGTTACCCAGCAACCATATGGATGGACCATCACTCTTTTTGGTAGTAATTTTGAGCTCAGCATTAATAAAATCTACCCCTAGACACATCAGAAGCTCTATCTTCTCATTCTACCCTTGGCCACAACCAGCTGAGCTGCAGCTGTTACCCGGCTGCCATATGGATGGGCTGCCACTATTTTTGGTATTTTTTTTGAGCTTAGCCCCCATAAAAACCTACCCCTAGACACGTCACAATCCCTATCTACTTATTCTACTCTTGGCTGCCCCCAGTTGAGCTGCAGCTGTTACCCAGCTGCCATATGAATGGGCTGCCACTATTTTTGGTAGCATTTTTAAGCTCAGACCTACCCCTGTTACCCAGCTGCCATATGAATGGGCCGCCACTATTTTTGGTAGCATTTTTGAGCTCAGCACCCATGAAAACCTACCCCTAAACACGTCACAAGCCCTATGAACTCATTCTACTCTTGGCCGCTCCCAGCTGAGCTGTAGCTTTTACCCAGCTGCCATGTGAATGGGCTGCCACTATTTTTGATTGCATTTTTGAGCTCAGCACCCATAAAAACCTACCCCTAGACATGTCACAAGCCCTATCTACCCATTCTACTCTTGGCCGCTACCAGCTGAGCTGCAGCTGTTACCCAGCTGCCATATTGATAGGCGGCCACTATTTTTGGTAGTATTTTTGAGCTCAGCACCCAATAAAACCTATCCCTAGACACCTCACAGGCGTTATGTACTCATTCTACTCTTGGCCGCTTCCAGCTGAGCTGTAGCTTTTACCCAGCTGCCATGTGGATGGGCCGCCACTATTTTTAATAGTATTTATGAGCTCAGCACCCCTAAAAACCTACCCCTAGACACGTCAAAAGCTCTATCTACTCATTCTACTCTTGGCTGCTCCCAGCTGAGCAGCGGCCGTTACCCAGCTGCCATATGGATGAGCTGCCACTATTTTTGATAGCATTTTTGAGCTCAGCACCCATAAAAACCTACCCCTAGACATGTCAAAAGCCCTATCTACCCATTCTACTCTTGGCCGCTACCAGCTGAGCTGCAGCTGTTACCCAGCTGCCATATTGATGGGCTGCCACTATTTTTGGTAGCATTTTTAAGCTCAGCAACCATAAAAACCTACCCCTAGACATATCACAAGCCCTATCTACACATTCAACTCTTGGCAGCTCCCAGCTCAGCAGCGGCCGTTACCCAGCTGCCATATGATTGAGCTTCCACTATTTTTGGTAGTATTTTTGAGCTCAGCAACCATAAAAACCTACCCCTAGACATGTCACATGCCCTATCAACTATTCATACTCTTGGCAGCTCCCAGCCGTTTTCAGCCGGTTCTAGCCGTTTAGCAGATGGTACAAGAAATTTTAAAAATGGTTATTGCTATCATTTAACATGAATTAAACCAAAAATATGTTTTAAAAAGTTGATTCCTACGTAATTAATGATGAATTTGCCCTGAAAATAGGCAAAAAACGGCTAAACGGCTGAGCCGCCAGCTGCCAGCCGTTACTTTTCCAACTTTTTGTTCGATTTAGGGAAAATAGACCTACCAAGGATTACTCATGCAAAATTTGAGGTCAAAATTCGAATTCTAAGTGCCATTTATACATTGATTACGAGATGGTTGCATTAAAAAACCCCCCCTTATTGCATATTAAACAAGGATGACAACATCCATAAAAGCGAAGCACTGAAACGGTAGGACAAACGGACACTAACACTTGTATAGTGTCAGAACTGAATAATCAGAATATAAATATATAAATGTCGAAGCAAAATTGTAAGTAAAATTGTTGAAAAACTGCTTGATACAGAATAATGTTTATGGACATACTTATATTTTTAGGACTTCATTATAGAGTTGCTTCGCTTATAATATTGTACTTTGTTGTCCCAGAAATCAGTATACCAAAAATCAGATTAATCGGATTATTAGATCACATAAAAATTTGTTGTTAAAAAAGTAAAAAAATCAACATGTTTAAAATGGACGTACGGACATTATGGTAATGATTATAGAGTTGCTACGCTTTCTAAATCGTACCTAACTACTACAGGAATCACCATGCAAAGTTTGAAATCAATAGGACAATTCTAACATGCCTAAATTGGCGAAAAAAACAATCCGTTACGGACGGACGTACGGACGGACGGACCGAATTATAGAAAAGGTGCGCTTTTAAAAAATGTTTTAAGGTCGTAAAGAATAGTTTTAAGAAAAGGGAAAGTTAGTCTCAACAAGGATGACTAAGCCAATAAAAGCACAAGTATATTACATGCTAATTGGTTTGTTGGTCTTTGTTAAGATGACTATAACTCATAGAGAAGCTTGATTCTGCACTTTAAAGCGAATAAATCCCTCAAATTTTTAATTCAATATTAAGAGCAGTTGAAAGAGGGGGGAGGGGGGGTTACTACAGGGTAAAAGCTTCTATTTTCTAGAGAAATGGGGGATTTTTAGCTTTTTTTTTTTTAACTACGTGAAATTATTTTGAATTGGACGATAAAGCTTATTCTAAATGTTGTATTTTGACTTCTAAACGGCTTATTTTATTTTGTTTTGAACAGCACAAAATGATTATCACATAAAGTCTCCTTGAAACAAAATTAAAATCAATTTTAAATTAAAAATTCAATGAATCTTAAGTGTGTAAATATTACAGCTAAAACGGAGATATTCATAAAAGATCCAATGGATGTTTGCCTGTCTGTTTGTCAACTAATTTGTCCAGGACCAATTGAATTTTGAAGGAAATCTTCATATAGGTTCTGGTTTTATCTCTTTTATGGTATGGTAGATTAACCCTTCATGCCCCCCCCCCCCAAAAAAAAAAAAAATATACTTTAATTGGTAGTGTTGACATGGCTCTTTCCCAATCTTGATTAGATTACTCTAGAAAAGTAGCCGGTAAAATGTAAATAATAATAGCAATTACAAATGGTTATAATGTATGCACACCAAATTAAGAGCAGAACAAGTTTCCTAACCTAATTGCACTATTCTATATCTATATAAATATCTATATATTCTGTATAGAAAGATGCATGCATCAATATTGATTGATTAAAAATGAGTGAGGATAGAGTAAGGTAGGGGAGGGGGGAAGTTTATCCATATTTTTTCTTTAAATATGTGAATAAACATTTAAAAAGATGCATATTTTGTTTCAAATGTGTCAAAACTCCCCCCCCCCCCCTTAGTTATCATTTTTTTCTTTTTGTCAAAATAAAGTTTAAATTTTTTTCCATTTTTAGGTATATCTAAGAGCAATAAGTACATTGGAATAATATCTTTATAATACAAAAATATAAGTTATCTATTTTAAAAATCTATTCTCTTGTTTAAGTGTGACAATTTAAGTTATCCGAATAAAAGTTTCAAGGCGAACATTCCTCTAAAAGTAAGTGTTAGAGCGTGGAAATATTTTTATGGCAAAATTGCTTCTTATTTGACAAGAGTGCTTTGCCTCTAGCCTCTAGTAAAGAAGCCTATGGCTTAATATGTTTATAAGACTAATCTAAAGCTGTTCTAAAAAGCAAACATAAAAATTAAGAGTCTTTTAAATAAAAGTAAAAAATGTGCTTGACCACTTATCATTGGTAAAGGATAATAGTTATTCAGTGCTTCGTATTCGCTTTTCCGCGGATAAAAAAATTAAAATTATATTATTTCCAGTTTAGCTTTGTTTAGCTTTGTTTCAGTATGGCTCAGAATCAGGCTAATCAAGCAGATATTAATCGGTTTCGATGTCATTCTAGAAATGTCTTTATCGGATAAGAATCCCCCCCCACCCCTTCCTCCTCACCAACACAATTTTCAGGATTAATATAAAACTTCCCAGGGAATGGTAGACCTAACGGTCAAGCAGCTCAGGTTGAGATATTTTAATAAACACGCAACCTTCTACAATTTTTGTCAAAACTTTGAAACTAACTGAAAATTATAGGCAACAATAGATTAGCTGTTTGAGAGATCTTATGCAAGAGTATTAAACGGCAGGAATAAGGAATAACCAACACGCGAAATAAGCGAAATAAAACTAAAGTAATATTTGGGGGGTAGATGTAAAGGTCGTCAATTCTACTGTGTGTGTTGACCCTCAACAACAGCTGAAAAACACGTAAAGGTTTCGTGATTTTTTTCCAAATTAATTTCGTTGCTGTTATAAGCTGATCCAATTTGATTGTAAATTTCCCTTTCTAAATATTTTGTTATAAACAATTGGGCAGTGAATAAGTCTTTGTCTTCAACTAGGGTTCCTGTAAACTATAAGTAATATAAATAACAGTCTAGATAAGGCTTCAAATCTTATGTGTTAGTATTCTTTAAAATGTATTTAAAATATAAGGATAATTCCATTGAAAATTTTATTCTATTTGGGAAAAGTCCCTTTAGTGGCAACGCACCTTATGGGCGATTCGTCGTATTTTTCAAATGGCTTTTTATAAGTTATTTTAGGTTATGTTAGGTTATATTGGGTTAGGTGATTGACCCACAGAGTTAGGCAATTGGCTCCGCAGGGAAAAGCTACTGTGAAAAATACGATGAATCGCCCATTAAAGTGCGTTGCCACTAAAGGGACTATACCCTTCTTTTAAACATAGTAATGTGTTCAGCTCTCCAATAAAAAGTCGCTTCCAACATTTCTTAGGTTAGGTACAAACCGGTTTTATCCTAATTTCTACTTAATTTAAATTCTTACCAAAATTCCTTTTATGGAAAGATCCCTTTGCTAATTATAGTATAGGACTCATTTATCTAAATAAAGATATTGATTACCAATGACTATGACTAACTAAGACTAAGAGAGAAAGAGGTGGGGAGATAAATAGATAATATTAAGGAATTAACAAAGGGGAAAAATAATATTTATTTATGTTTATTTTATCTATTAATATATCAATATACTAGCGGTTTCGCCCCTAGCCTCTAGGAGCTTTGCCCCAAGAGGATCAAACTAATTTTTCGTGTTTTAAAAAAAAATTCTTTTTAAAGGAGGGGTATTTTTCATTTTTTTTGGGGGGGGGTTAGGGGTGTCCCACCCCCCAAGAAAATAGTTATAACCTTCCCGGGACCTATGAGAAGCTACCCTGTAAAGGAGAACCCGATCAGTTCAGCGGTTAGCGAGATCCTTCGCTACAAACGAACAGACAGTCAGACAGACTTCTACTTTGTATTATAGATATGTATACCAAGATAATTACATTTCCTAAAGTAGTACGTTGACTGTCATTGTTCGTGCTTGGCTGGTTTAAGGCTATTTATGTTAGGGGAATAGGGATATGTTATATAAAAAAAAATAACCTAACCCCTTAGAAAAAAAATAAATGAATTGTAGGTATTAGGATAAACCTGGAAAAATAAAAACATTACCTACTCAAATCGATTTCTATTTCGTTGAACTTTTTAAAAAGTAGAAAAAAGTTTAATATTTTACTCAAAGCTTTGAAAATACTTTTCATGGCATATAAAAGTAAGTTTTACAGACATAAAGCACTTATTTTTATTCTTCATAATTTAGATAAGTTTGACATAATAACGGGAATTTTACTCCCTGTTTCTAACTGTAAAATACCCAATGTTTATAAATAGGATTTAAACTATCAAAACTTTATCAAAATATTGAAATTATTTGATTTTAAGAAACATTTTCAAACACCTAGATGTGAACTCAAATAAAAATAAAAATGTATTAGGAAAGGGGTAATACTGGTAACCTATTGGGTCATAATACGGCTAATATACAATCTACTGACGAAAAATTTAACTTAATTGTGCTCACTTTTTATAGTTACTAACAACACCTTATGACGTATTTATCTGAATTATTTTAAAGTTACACAAGTGCCACCTAGTGAAAAATAAGTGAACTAAATTGTGTTGACGTATTTCCTGTTGTTGGAAGACTACAGACTGAACACTTGATATGTTGAGAAGAGTGAGGCGAGACACAGACAAACTTTCCGTCTTAAACTCAACCTGAAAACAAAAATAGATCAGAAATAATGAATTATTTTTGTAAGAGAAAAAAGTTGAGAAAAGGATTCTTTATCTGTCATGGTCCTTTCTCTCTCTTTTCTTTTAATTTTACAAATTTATCATAGATAAATGAAGATTACTATAGGCAACCCTCCCCCCACCACTTCCCATTAATCCTGCTTAAGGACAAGAAAAATGATTCAAAGGGGGGGGGGGGGGGAGCGGTTGTGACACTTTTTGAAACCAAAATTAAAAGTCAAAGGAACTCAACTAAAAAAAGAGTTACAGCACTGAAATTTGGTGTGGCAGTTGCTTTAAAGAGGTACAATGTGGAACTGTGAAGAAACGGAGGCGAAAACGTCGCTATCGCCGAATTGTTTTTTGGCGGAAAACGGCGGTAGCGGCTGTTTCATTAATTTTTCTTCATAGTTCCAAATTGTACCTCTTTAAAGCGACTGTCATTCCAAATTTCAGTGCTGTAACTCTTTTTTTAGTTAAATTCCTATAGTTTTGGTTTCAAAAAGTGTCACAACCGCCCCCTCCCTTTTGAATAGTTATCCCTTTTCAAAGATTTCTAAAAATCAAAATTTTAACTAAATTCAAGATCACCTACTCAAAAATTATTATGCCAAAAACCAATTTCACAAAATCACCATTTATGTGTTTATCTTATGAAAAATCATGACCCAATTTCTGAAACACCATAAAATTAAAATCAAAGTGTTAAATGAGGGCTAAGATCAAAAATATTTCAAAAATTTCCTAGTTTATCTCAAGAAATAATTTAAGTTGAAAATGTCTCAATAAATGATTTTGCTTAGCATTTGAATATTTAAGAAATTATTCATGTCTTTGGATTACTAATGAACTATCAATCCTAAGGGATAAGACAATGAACGATAAATTAATTAACACCTCAAATTATAATAAACAGAAATACCTCTTCTATATATACAAATTACAAACGTATTTCATAAACTTTGGTTGCTAGTATAATTTTCAGTCCAATGTGTACTCCCTCCCTGACAAACTACGGAATATTTTAAAAATTGATAAAAATTCTGAATTATCCAGTTGTAAGATTACATAAAATTTATGGGAAGCATTCTTGTTTTTATGTAATTATAGAGAAGATTTACCTAAACATCTTAATTAATCGTTTTAGGAATCAGTATTTCAAAGTTAAACTGATTTTCCTTATACTAAAGTAATAGGATGTTTATCTGTGTGTCTGTGTATCTGTGTGTCTGCGTGTCTGTGTGTCTGTACCGAAGGATCTCGCTAACCGCTGAACCGATTTGGTTCTCCTTAACAGGGTAGATTTTTAACTATTTTGGGGGAGGGTACCACCACCCTCCCAAGAGAAATCACAATAAAATCGAAAAAAATTTAAATATTTCCGCCGCATAGTGTCGCTAGCGTAGTCACGCTGCGTAGAAGCGTGAATTTAACAGCTCATAACATAGACAAATTATTTCTCAAATTAGGTATTTAAAATATAAAAAAAATATTTAAATGCCACTAGAGGCCTCTAGGGGCGTAGCTGCTAGAGTAATTTATAAAAAGCTAAACTAGTTTAAAGAGTGTAAAATTAAAATTAAAAAAAACCTGACAAACCACATCCATTTGTAAAAACTGAAGATAAATAAAGACAAGATTCGCTTTGAAAAAATGCAAATAATTTTTGAAAATCAGATGTTTTAAAAATGTGAATTGAAATACTAGACTGGCATAGAGGGCAGACAAGTCTGGGATTTCAAGGATATGCAGAAAGAAAATAAAGTATTAGATTTACTGGCAATGTCTTGTTCCTCAATTCAAATAAATGTGCTCATAATATCATAAAAGGAAATACCTAGTTGATATCTTAAATGGTAAAGTGAAAGGGGAAAATTGTCTTAAGATGCACTATCCCTGATAACCCCGTAGAAAGTGCCATGCCCAGATTTTAGCATTGAAAATACAATAGAGTTAAAAATATAAAGATTAGAAGTCTATCAATAAATAAAACAGGAATAGGACAATTTTTACATCTTTTTCTGTCTCTTGCAGGTTATACATATTTTTTTATTATCTGCGGATTAATTTACAATGATTTTCAAGCCAAAATGTAAAAACATTATTGAAATATAAAGCAGAATAGGATTAATAAATTTTCTCGTATTCATTCGAATCCGGCGGATAGGAACCGGTTCTCATCCATACGAAAAAACTATGTCTAGCATCGTATTATATCCAGCTTTCTACGAATATAGAAATGTACTATTAAAAGATTAAAACTAGTTTTTTTAGCCCCGAGTTTTAATCTTATAATTGTACATTCTATATCCGCGGAAAGCCGTTTATAATACGATGCGAGAAATAACTATTCCAACACGGATCCAATCCGATTCAATTCGCTAGATTTTGAACTTTGATGGCAAAACATGTATATTATGTTTCTAACAAATAATAACAAGGATGACAACATCCATAAGTAGCAAAGCACAAAAAAACGTGGATGGTAATGTGTACAAGTAGATTTAAAGTGAATTAAAAAAAATCAAGAATAGATTTATTGGAAAGCACAAAAAAATAGGTCAAAGTAAATATTGAAAAAAAACAATGACTATTATTTCAATAAGAAGTGCAGCAATAACAAGCTGCCAAAATAGCAGCAGGGAAAATAAAATGGTGTTAAGCCGTCCTAACTATCACTATCGTCTCTAATAAGATATATATAAACTAGCGGCTTCGCCCCTAGCCTCTAGGGGCTTTGCCCCAAGAGGTGATACAAAAAATTATGGCGAAAATCGTAAAGGACCATGGAAATCTTCTTCAAAAAAAAAAAAAAAAAAAAAAAAAATGGGGGGGGGATTTTTTTGTTTTTTGGGGGGTTGGGGGTGTCCCACCCCCCAAGAAAATAGCTTAAAACCACCACAGGACCAATAGGTAGATACCCTGAAGAGTAGAATCCGATCGGTTCAGTGATTACCGAGATCTTAAGGGACAGACAGACAGACGGACAGACAGACAGACGGACAGACAGACATCGTTCTACTTTGTATTATAGATAGCATCTACGCCCCTGGACACCTCTAGGAGCAATTATGGGGGGGGGGGCGCTTATTTTCAAGAGGATATTCCTCTTGAGAGGTTGGTGGTACCCTCCCCTTAAATTGTTACAAACCTTACCTTACCTTATGAAAAGATTTATTGTAAAGGAGGTCCATAGCGGATAAACTAAAAGACATGCACATAGACATCTTGTTACTTTTATGTAAGGATTGTGTACTAAAAAGAATTTTAATGTTGTTTACCTGTTTAGAATTGACTATGTTGATACTCTTCAGATTTGTACCCGCGGATATGCTCTGAAATATAAAATAAAAGTTGATAGGTACCTAGTATAACAAGAACAATAAGATAGAGAGAGAGAGAGAGAGAATGGACAATGGGCTTTTTATTACACTAGTCCTTAGTTGGCTTAACAATTTTGATTTTGGTTGGTTGGTATTATCAGTTAGGTGTCAAAACGTTTCAACCACTAATTGTAATCTACAGAAGGGGTAATTTAGTGTATTAACGTTGGGGATGTACATCAATTTATCATCCATTGTCTTATCCCTTTAGATCCCTGAGAACTATAAATTCAGTGCATTGTGATAAATTTAGGATAAAAACATATTTAAATTTTCAAGCAAAATAAGTTTAAGATCCTCCAATAAAATCATACTTTTTCAACCTAGAGGCTAGAGGGAGCAGCCACTAAGTAGTGAATTTCATTAAAATTTCTGTGTTTTATGTAGTATAAATAAATTAAAAACTCTGTTGCGTCCGTTTTATGTTTAATTAATTCTTGATTAAAATCTACATAAGAAAGTCAGAGTTAAGCAACACATCAACGTCAAGATTACAATATTTTTAGATGAAAAAGAACAATAAACTGTAACACAACAATAATATAAAATCATGTGCAAAGGGTCGGTGGGTGAGTGAGTATTTAAAATGGATTTGTTATTTCTTAGATCTTACACTAGATTATCTTGTACTCTAACAAAGTGAAACTTATAACTGGCTAAAATAACGATCCCACTCATCAACCCCATCCCCTTCCCTCCTACTAAATTAACGCACTAGTAAATAAATGATGTCCATGTTAGCAACCTAAATTGACGAAATTTTATCCACTGTAATAAAACCCCCGTATATCATAAATCAATTGTGTGTAGACAGATAATCTGCGTAGAGGGAAGCTATTTAGATACAGTATACTACATAGAAACTGTATTCTTAACATTCATTGAATGACTAACATTTTCAAGTAAATCAGTTATAATAAGCTACGTATAATATGGTAAGCGTCAAGGACGTCCAAGCTTTTTTTTATTAGGGGGGATCAAAAATAAAAAAAATCACTTGGACGTCCCTGGTAAGCGTAGCTACTCTTTAAGAATTATCCTGAATTCCTTTTAATATGTTAAACAATTTTAAACAATGATTTCATCATATAACCAATTTTTTAGCCTTCTCTATATCGCCTTGGTTGTTTAAAGTTCACAGAAATTTCATTTTAAAATTGTTTATGTTCGTTGGTTTGATTTGTTTTGATTTTTTCTTCTAGAAGTTATCATCCTTGTTAATCTAAAGATTATGTAAAATCTTTGTTTTTGCAAGAAAAAGTGTGAGTCTCATGCTAATTTATAAATTCATTGCATGAGGCCCTAAGCACATATCTAATAGAGTTAATATTATATTAGACTTCCTAGCGGTTGCTCCCCTGGCATCTGGGGGCCCTATATTTTAATGGGATGGGTTGCTATACGTGTGTAATAAAATAGCCTGAAACCATCCCTGAACCTATGTACAAAAAAGTACGGAAACTCAATTGGTTCAGTAGTTATAGTGAGATATTAATATTCATAGACAAACAAAGAAACCTTACTACTTTGTATAATACTAGCGGCTTCGCCCCTAGCCTCTAGGGGCTTTGCCCAAGAGGTGATAAAAAAAAATTATTGCGAGAGACCATAAAGGACCATGGAAACTCCTTCAAAAAAAAAAAAAAAAAAAAAAAAAAAAAAAATGGGGGGGGATTTTGATATTAATATTCATAGACAAACAAAAAAACCTTACTACTTTGTATAATACTAGCGGCTTCCCTCTAGGGGCTTTGCCCCAAGAGGTAATTTAAAAAAAATGTAGTACATGTGGTGGATCTTCATCATATTATAATTATACATCTTAAAAAAAAATTTAGGTTCCTCATCTTCTTTATACTATCTATAATACAAAGTAGAACGATGTCTGTCTGTCTGTCTGTCCGTCTGTCCGTCTGACCGTCTGTCCGTCTGTCTGTCTGTCCCTTAAGATCTCGGTAACCACTGAACCGATCGGATTCTACTCTTCAGGGTATCTACCTATTGGTCCTGTGGTGGTTTTAAGCTATTTTCTCGGGGGGTGGGACACCCCCAACCCCCCCAAAAACCAAAAAATCCCCCCCATTTTTTTTTTTTTTTTTTTTTTTTTTTTTTTTTTGAAGGAGATATCTATGGTCCTTTACGATTTTCGCAATAATTTTTTTTATCACCTCTAGGGGCAAAGCCCCTAGAGGCTAGGGGCGAAGCCGCTAGTATAATCATACTTCATCAAAAAAAGAAAAAAAAAGAAAATGAGGGGGAAATTTTCATTTTTAGGGGGGGGGGGTTGGGGGTGTCCCAACCCCCAAGAAAATAGCTTAAAACCACCACAGGACCAATAGGTATATACCCTGAAGAGTAGAATCCGATCGGTTCAGTGGTTATCGTGATCTTAGGCTTCAGACGGACGGACGAAAGACAGACATCAAGCTACTTTGTATTATAGAAAGATAAAAAGAGTAGAGGGAGTGGGGGGTCAATACGCTAAACTTAACAAATTTATTTAGTTTTACTTTACTTAAATTTGCCACATAGGCAAGATTTAATGTAAATTGTATTTACAATAAAATAAAAATATGACATGTTAAAATCTATCTTTATATTAAGTCTATTGTCAAGACCTAAATAGAAAGCAAAGCGTATAATCAAGTTTTGCCTCGGGTAGCGTTTGCTAGTAGATTTAATAAGGTATGGATAAAAAAAATTGAAAATGTTTAAAAAATTTAAAAGAAATAAAATGGTTAGGTAATAGGTAGGCATAAAGTAAATAACAGGAAAAATTATAGTCTATTATTTGGATACTAGAATATAACTGTTTTTAACTCGGAATAAAGGAAAATCAATTCACCAAGGGGATAAATTGAATTAAAGTTTGATATACCTTTCTCTATCATTTTAGAATACAAGATAAAAATCATTACATCCATTAGTTATTAAGTCCACTATCAGGCCACAAGATTAGCAATTCATGCAAAATATTAACACTTTTATCCGATACTCTCTTTTTATTCAAATTCACCTAGTTTTAGTTTTCATATTTATACAGTATGTACATTTTAATAAATGGCAGATATCTAAAGGGATTAGGCTATGGCCTATCAATTGATGTATATCCTCAACGATGAAACACAAATTAACCCTTATGTAGATTACAAAGAGTGGTTGAAACGTTGGGACACGCAACTTAATAAAAAAATCAAAATTCGTTAAAAGTCCCCAAAGTTGTTGAGCCAAAGAATAAGAAAACGTTATTATAATACTTTGGGCACTAGTGTAAAAACAACCCAATGGCCCCTCCTCTCTGAATTTGTTAGTAACGCTTTATGATTAAGATATGTCTGTCTGTCCATTCGTCACATTAACGTAGTTCAAAAAGGAGATAATCTACGCCGCAAACCTTAACCTATAGAGTAAGTAAAATCTGTACATAAGAAGTAAAAAAGTGTTGGTGATTGTTTGAATTGAAACCCATAGGAAGATTTTCTATCATTATTCTTCAAATCCGTAGCTTCTCTATAACCAATACAACTTAGTCTGTCAGTATAGATAACGTTGAGTAAGCATCGTAATTGAATTTAAACGGCCATTTTTTTCTTTAATTGACATAAATGTTTATTCTATATATTGCTAATTTTTGTTATTTTCTTATTAAAAGCGAAGCTTTTCTATAATTAGGGTCGGTCCGTACGTCCGTCCGTCCGAGATAGATAGCTTTTATTCGTTAATTTAGGCATGTTAGAATTGTCATATCGATTTCAAACTTTGCATGATGATTCCTGTAGTAGTTAGGTACGATTTAGAAAGCGTAGCAACTCTATAATCATTACCAGAATGTCCGTACGTCCATTTTAAACATGTTGATTTTTCTACTTTTTTAAAAGCAAATTTTTATGTGAATTAATTATCCGTTTGATCTGATTTTTGGTATATTAATTCCTGTGACAACAAAGAACAATATTATAAGCGAAGCAACTCTATAATCAAGTCCTAAAAATGTAAGTATGTCCATAAACATTATCCTGTATCAAGCAGTTTTTCAACAAATTTACATACAGTTTTGCGTCGACTCTTATACTTTTATATTCTGATTATTCAGTTCAGACACTATACAGGTGTTAATGTCCGTTTGTCCTACCGTTTCAGTGCTTCGCTTTTATGGATGTTGTCATCCTTGTTTAATAAAAGATATATTTTTTTTGTAATTGAAATACTATAGAGCCTTTCAAATACATTTACAGAATGATATTGAATTGAAGATAGGTTTTTTAATGTGCTAGCTATATCTCTCTCCAATTTTAATTGTAACACGAAATGGTATAATTACAAATGGATGTAGAATACATGGATATTGTTAAAATATTTCTCCCCGCTTGCTAATACCCCATTCTCCCCCCTGACCACAAAGAAACGTACTGACCAATATTTGAGGACTATATTAGCAACCTGAATTAGGGACAAGATTCCCCAGTCCCAATATGCACGTATTCTATATCATTAAATTACATTAGCATCACATAACTAGTTTCAAATAAACCATATTTTGAAAATTATAATTTGCGTGATTTTAAATTGCAGTAGTTTTTTTTTGCTACAGGCCATCTATTTGCATCTAAAAGGAAAGATACAATTTGTAGCGTAGCTGTGCTACAAGTCAGAATTTGTAGCGTAGCTATGCTACAAGTCATAATTTGTAGCGTAGCTGTGCTACAAGTCATAATTTGTAGCGTAGCTGTGCTACAAGTCATAAGGGGGGGGGGCGAAAGTGACACTTTTTGAAACCAAAACTAAAAGTCAAAGGAACTCAACTAAAAAAAGAGTTACAGGTCTGACATTTTGCATGGCAGTTGCTTTATAGGGGTACAATATGGAACTGTGAAGAAACGGCGGCGCAACCGCCGAAAACCGCCGAGAAAAGGCTACAAAAATTACGGCGGGAAACGGCAGTTTTCGGCGGTTGCGCCGCCGTTTCTTCACAGTTCCATATTGTACCCCTATAAAGCAACTGCCATGCAAAATCTCAGACCTGTAACCCTTTTTTTAGTTGAGTTCCTTTGTTGACTCTTAGTTTTGGTTTCAAAAAGTGTCACTTTCGCCCCCCCCCTTTGTAGCGTAGCTGTGCTACAAGTCATAATTTGTAGCGTAGCTGTGCTACAAGTCATAATTTGTAGCGTAGCTGTGCTACAAGTCAGAATTTGTAGCGTAGCTATGCTACAAGTCATAATTTGTAGCGTAGCTGTGCTACAAGTCATAATTTGTAGCGTAGCTGTGCTACAAGTCATAATTTGTAGCGTAGCTATGCTACAAGTCATAATTTGTAGCGTAGCTGTGCTACAAGTCATAATTTGTAGCGTAGCTGTGCTACAAGTCATAGTTATTGAATATTTAGTAGGTATTTCTCTTGCCTTTAAAAAAAAATACTTTAATTTATCGTATTTTCTGCTTACTTGATTGGTTAATTGATTGATTAGCCATAGTCTCTTAGGGTTTGGACCTAAGTCGTCATGGAGTAGGCTGGCTAAGACACTTTTGTATAGCCACTAGGGCTATCAAGCTCCATGTTCAAGCACATTATGACTTGACCCGCTATCTCATGAGAGCTACTCATTATTACCTCACCCTCGCCGAGTATGGCAGGTGTCCCAAATTAAGTCACCGTAATGAATGACGCTCTCCGCAGAGGAGCTTGGGATAAGGGTTGTACTGATATTATGTACGTGATTATTAAGTATCCAAACTTACTCAATAATCCCTTTCTGCTTATTTGAAGAATACTGTAAAACTGATAAGGTTCTTCTTGTAAAGAGAAGCTTTATACAGGTCTCATGGTGGTTTTATTATTTTAATTGATTAAAAAATTACATATCTATAGAAATACTGAGGAGTGGGAGGAGTTCTAACCTTCAAGACATACCCCCATGATGCTAGGAGTGCAGCGGATAGCAAATTATATACAAGTAATTAAACTTTTTAGACAAAATCAGACATAAATATACTTATACATTAACATAATTAAAGGGGGAAAAATAGGGGAAAACAAAAAATTAGGAAAGTGTTTATGTATTTCAACAATTTTTGTGGACTTAAATAATTTTTTTATAATACAAGAATTACTCACTATTAGTGTATGATTCAAATCTAATACAATCGGAGATATATCTATAAAACAATGTAGCTTGATGTCTGTCTGTCTGTCCATGTGTCGGTCTGTCTGAAGCATAATATCTCGATAAGCGCTGAACCGATCGGGCTCTACTCTTCAGGTAATATACCTAGTGATCCTGTTATGTTTTTAAACTGTTTTCTTTTTTAAGTAAGTAATTTTTTTTGTAAACAATGTGTTCACACAAACAATCATTACCCCTTGGGTGAAAGCCCTAAGAGGTAAGGGGCGAAGACACTAGTGTGATATAAAGCGTAAATGTATGCACACCAGGACGAACGAACACACCTGCTTGTCAAAAAGTTTGGACGGAAATATTTGACGGAAGAATATGTCAATCAGATATCAACACGGTTACAAGGAAATATAAGTTTTTAAGCATTTTTTGCCTTTCAATATTTTTGCTTTTGTCTTTTTAACACTAGCAGCTATTTCTTATTGGGAGATTGGAGATACCCTCCCCCAAAATAGCTTTAATGAAGTATGTATTAGAATTAAGAACAATTATATTAATGGAATAGTGCAACTATAAAGAAACTGCAATATGAACTTACTTGCGGATTCGCCCCTAAAATAAACATTAGGTACGTGCCTAAAAAAATGATGTGAGTATGGGAATCATTACATCTTTTATTACCTATCCAGCTGAAAAAATTGCGAATGGGTCGCAAATTTTCGCGAATAAATGGCGAATTCGCAAAATATATGTAAAAAAAATTCTTTAAAAAAATTGGGGAGGATTTTTAAAATTTTTTGGGGGCCCTCCCCTAAAAAAAATAGCCTAAAACCAACACAGGACCAGTATGTATATTCTCTGAAGAGTAGAATCAAATCGGTTTAGTGGTTACCGAGACGGACAGACGGACGGATAGACGAACAGACATCATTCTACTTTGCATTATAGATAAGTTACTAAGAATGACGGACAGGCTGGTCTTTAAATTTACTTTTTAATCTCTTTATCCAAGGATAACATAAACTTAATTTACCAACTTTTTAATGTATTATCCATAGTTGTGGAAATGTTTTATTTATTACATGTGTTTATTATACTTGCTAAGCTTCTCTATAATTTGCAGGAATCTTAACAAATTACCCCATCTGTAGATTAATTCATTGGTTGAAAAGTTTAGACACAACTTGTTTGGAATAAATCAAAATTCAATAAAAAGTACCTAATTTTTTTTTAAACCAACGAAATAGTTAACGTAGTAAATAATTTGCATATTTACCTCAATAAAAATATATGAGCAAAACGGTTTTGATATTCATTTCCTATTTGATTTAATAAAGTTTTATTTTCGTTTCTGTGGACAGTTTTAACAAAACCATGCAAAGTATGACTTTTCTTAATAGTTTCCAACCGGGCCGGTTCAATTTCACGGAAAATGAATTTGAATATTCATTATGACCCAGATTTGACATGATAAGTTTAATTTAGACAGGGACATTGGATTATTTCTAATACCTATACCTAAGCATGTAGGGGCGAGATCATCTCTGGATTTTCAACCACCTTAGGGCATCGTCCATTTAAATTAATTCCCAATAATCACTTTTATTTCACAATCTTTTGTATGAGAGTCCTAACTTGATAACATGACAATGAGTTGTGCCTGTTAACGGGCTAAAACATTACTACTTATTATTCGGGCCAAGCACCATAAATAGCAGCAATAGATACCATCTTAATATGACTCGAACCCAACACCTACCCAAAAGCTTAATAGATATTAAAAAGCAATTTTACAAAATACTAAATGAGAAATCTTTTGTCAGTTTCGATTATTGGT
Organism: Acartia tonsa; assembly: GCF_053477335.1. Classification (NCBI taxonomy): domain Eukaryota; kingdom Metazoa; phylum Arthropoda; class Copepoda; order Calanoida; family Acartiidae; genus Acartia; species Acartia tonsa. The sequence goes on along the minus strand of NC_137264.1, from coordinate 43,597,918 downwards.
AAATGAGTATTCTTTATTGAAATGTTCATTTATAAAAATTGTTATTGCTGCGCTTTTTATGAACATTATCGTCTTTTTCATCAAATCATTATCCCTAGTTCTTAAATTTGTATTGAACACTTTGTTGAATTGGTGTTTAGAGGCCAAAATAAACACATAATTCCCCTAAGTTTTAAAATTATATTTAACCTGCAAAACAGCAAGAATTTAAGTTATTACTCCAAAAATAATTTTTTTGGTATAGTCCCTTTCGTTACATCGCCTCTTAAGCGGCGTTTCGTTACATTTTCACAGTAGCCCCTAAAAACTATCAAAAGCTACTGTGAAAATACGACGAAACGCCCCTTAAGAGTTGATGTGACGAAAGGAATTATACCCGAATTCTTTTTAGAAGGTTGGAGTTACTCTCTCCGAAAATAAACAAAATGAATCTTCTCTGGACCTATAAGAGGATTCACTGTAAAGAATAACCATATCGGTTCCGTTGTTAGCATCTTAAAAATATCAAAACAACCCGACAGCTGTTTAAAAAAAAATTTATGATTATTTCTTTCTTGTTTTTACATTCCTGAAGTAGCTTAGCTACCATCAACAAAAGATTTTTGCTAAAATGTAAGAACACTTTTAAAAAGGAAAACAGATTCTTGGAATTGTATTTGAAACTACAACTAAAATTTTAGATTAACACCTCACTTTTAATGTCACCCGAATAAAAAAGCAACACCTGTTTAATTAACATTAAACTTTGCCTGTCCATCCATTGCCCTAACTCTTAATTATGTCGAGTCATTACTATATTTTCTATATTCTAACACCAGATAGAATTATGTACACTACCAAAATTACACCTTCTGTACATTAAATTAAAGGAAGCCTGCAAGAAATACCACGCTTTAACTGCTGAAAGACTGCCACAATTAGACCAAATACCCCAAATTTGAAGCCTTCAGCTTCTATAACAAAAAAGTTCTAGGCATTTTAAAATGACATTTTATGTACAATGAAAATTTTGAAAGAATTGCAATGCTCATGTTGAAAACTTTTAAATTAAACTACGTGGCCTAGAAACAAAATTATAAGCTTATTTTTGTCATAAATTTAGGTTTCCAGTAACTAATTATATTTTTACAATAAAAATACCCATTTTTATAGTCAAAATCATTAAAAAAATTAAGTTTTACTTGCGTTGTACCGAGTGTAGCCAATCAGAAGGCTGAATCAGCTTAACAACCAATCACAGCTGAGCTTGTATTAGTTTCCCCCTTTGTTTCCGCTATGATTTTCGTTTAAAAATGCAATTTAAATCGAATTTTTTTCATAGATTTTGACTATGAAATGTGGTGTTTTTATTGTAAAAATGTAATCAGTTACCGGCAATCTAAGTTTCTGACAAAGATAAGGTTATAATTTTGTGTCTAGGCGACGTAATTTAATATTGTTTTTTTCTTTTATGAGCATTGGAAATCTTTCAAAAAATTCATTGTACATAAAATGCTATTTTGTAATGCCTAGAACTTTTTTGTTATTGAAGCTGAAGGCTTTAAATTTGGGGTATTGGGTCTACTTGTGACAGTCTTTCAGCAGTTAAACCGTGGTATTTCTTGCAGGCGTCCTTTAACTGATGGAAAAGTTTGTATACTACAAAAAGTACCCAAAGTTTTAAATTGAACAAATGAAATACCAAGATTTTGAATTTTGGGTTCAAGTATATTTTACAGTCCCATATCAACTCTTTCCATGTAGTTATTTCAATTTAAAAATACATATCTTTTATTTCAAAAAGATGTAAAAATGTTTATAAGGCCTTTGAACTAGATGGATATATTTAATTGATTTGCTATTTCATTACCATTTATCCATCAACGCAATTTGATAAGATATTGGATAAATTTTATATCTTTAAATTCTAAATTATTCAATTAGAAATACATTTTCAGTATGGCTTCGAAACCGATTAATATCCGCTGAATTTAGCCATACTAAAAAATCATCTATAGCATCGTTTTACACGGACAATTTTCTATGAATTTTGGGGGCCTAGGGGGCAAAACCAAAACTGGTTTTAATCTTATAAATTTTATTGTAATATCCGCGGAAAGCTATCTATAATACGATGCAATAATAATAACTATTATAAATTTTAGTTTAGGTTTTTAAACTCAGATACATTCACTTGTATGAATCATAAATAGGTAGGGTCTTAACAATAAATCTTCAAAACATAAAAAAAATTAGAAAGGAAGTCGGATAGCTAAATCTGCATATAAAAAAGCCACATAGTTTGTGTTACAAATTTAACACTTTTGGCGGCTGCAGCTTCTGCCAAAAAATGCACTTTGGCACCAACAAAAACGGCTTATTGAAAACACTGCCACTGCAGTTAGTATTCTATGGTAGTTGCAAATGCAAGTAGGATCATGTTTTACTCCCGGAAATACCTGTACATGGGTGTTCAATTTTTGTAGCAAAAACAGACTTGATTAAAAAATATAAAGTTACTTATTGTGTCAAACGATTTTATAACCATTGAATTTTATTGTAACGTACATGCAATTATGCCAAAATATTTCCAAATAAATGGTTGAACACTTGCTTTTGTTTTAGCAAATTATGAAAAGTTTTTAAACCCAAGCTCATGGACTTCCAAGTGGGGGGTAATTGGGTAAATACCACAATCCCTCCTTCCCAAATGAATTTGGGGATGCCATACACCTCCATAATCCCCCCCCCCACAAATTTGTTTTAAAAAAAAACTTTCACGTCCTTGTCAATATGATATAAAGATTACACCCCGCCCCATGAATTTCAAAATTCTTACTTTTTTAGTATTTAGTATTTTACCCCCACAAATGAAAAAGCTTGGACGTCCTTGCTCAAGCCAAAACGTCTTAAATTTTGTTTTGTGTACCCTAAAATCTTTCATTTAGTAAAACTACAAAAAAAAATAATAAACTAAGGCGAAGACAAAAAATAACTTCACCATAATAATCCAACTAGCTTTGAATCTAAGCAAAACTATTACAATTTATTCGCTATTTTAGCATTTTTGTGTAAACATAAATTGATGAAAAATTCATACATATTTACATATCTCATGTTTTCTTTGAAATATACCTACTTTGTCAAACTTTTTAATGGAAAACATATGCGCTTTTAGAATATTAGAAAATCAAGAAGAGTCTCAAGGAGAAAGTAAAAGGGTCGAAATGTCTCTGTCTATGTCATATTATTTGTTATTTTAAAGGACAAGACAAAGGACGTTAAATTGATATTTATCCCCAATTATGTTAATCAAAATTACCCCTTATACAATTACTGATTGGACATTGATAACAAATCAAGATTTATTCAAATTACCCGTTATCAAGCCAATACATGAAAAGCCATATTAAAAAAACGTGGTTTAAAATTCATCTTCTATAAAATTTATTAGAGACTTTTAGAAAGGTATCTAAGTTAAAGATTTTAAACCTTCTATTCATTTATCTCTATAGTAACAAGGGGATACTAAAAAAGCATTAAAAAAAGCCCTTGCATATGCTATAAGCTGATTCTAAAAGCAGCAGCATTATTTTTAATCAAAACATCAAATGTTACATCTTACTTGTGTTCTTAAACAGTACGGGTAAAGATTCAGGTTGACTTTATATGAGAAAAACCTTAGTAGTCTTTAAATATTGAATAAAAAGTAGGATTAATTTATCTTCAATTACTCTATCCTTGTATGCAAAAATTATGGAGTCGGAATTTGAGCGTTCAGCCGCACGCTTGCAGCTTAGGGTGGCTGCTGATGATTTACTAAATTTTGGGTGGAGAATCAGTTCAAGCTAATGTCTTACTCTCAGCAAATAAGGAACTTCATCAATAACATTTATTAGCATATTATTATCTTAAAAACTCTAAAAAAAGTTATCTTATGCACTTTTGTCTAATTTAAAACCAATTAATACCTAAGACTTTATATCCCTAAAGAATTTCATAATAGTTGCTCGCTTTATAAAATTGCACTTAAATAAAAGATTACAATAATTAGAATGGTTAAATCTTCCTATCTCAAAATAAATTAGCATGCCAATTAGGTATAAGGAGTTATAATTCAAAAACATGTTACTTTTTAACCTGTATAACATATTTTGGGATCAGTCCTTATCGTAACATCGCCCAATAAGGGGCGATTTGTCGTATTTTTAAAATGGCTTTTTATAGGTTATTTTAGGTTATATTGGGTTAGGTGATTGCTCCACAGGGTTAGGTAATTGGCCCCGCAGGGTTAGAGCCCCCCGCAGCTACTGTGAAAAATACGATGTTACGAAAGGGACTATACCCCATATTTTTTTATGTCATATGATTATCTTAATCATCTGATTTTTGCAATACTGATTCCTATTACAACAAGGTACAATTTTATAAGTGAAGAATCTCTATGTTGTCATCCTAGTGTATACACGAATATGCATCAAGCCGCTAGGAAAACATTACACACCAATTTCTTCATCAGTCGAAGCCGGACCGAATAATATTTGACAGAAACAGTCGCGAATGCTTCGTACTGATTTTAGTACACTGAGAACATCACATATTTAGAGCTTCTTTAAACAAGAATCATCATTTTAAGCGAAGAATCTATTTTCAAATACTTGAATGTTTTAATTTGCAAATAAATCGAGCTTATCTAATTCTTTACAACTTGACTGTCAGAATTTATACTTAAATCAATTTAAATGCACTATTCTTTAATACATTATTATTGTATTATAGAAAGTTGTCCTCAGATAAAAAAATGTAAAACGTATAGGAGTAACTCCAGTTTTATTGACCCATAGGCAGAAGGCAGTTCGTGCTAATAAAAATATTTCAATAAGAAAATTCACATTGTTCACTTTTTGCACTATTTTTGCAACAATCTTTATTATCTTGTTGTTTAAAATATAATAAAATGAATCATTGTATACATAAAGAAATTTCATAAAACAAGGATGATAATATCATCAGTAAAAAGGGGCAAATTATTAGAAAAGATTACCTATTCAGTAACAAAACAGGGAGGGAGGGGAAATGGAAATGCAGATTTTACTGGTACCCAAAATTTTATAAATATGCTCTCTAATGAGTTGGCTGAAAAAACTTTGGTTACTTTTATTAAGCCAGGATTGGTTGATTCAAACTAGCAGTGTCTTAGATTTCTAACCAATAATTTAAATCTACAGAAGTGATAATTTTGTTTTTCATATTTGTGGGTGTACTTTCATTTTCTTATCCTTTAGTTCCCTGGGAACTAATACAGTTATTTAAACCAGGTACCTAACATTTTTCCATTTTACTTGGTAAAAAAAAGATCAACCAACACATAAGGTAATACTGGTTTAATAAGACACCTTAAAGTGTAGCTGTGATACTTAAATTAAAGAATAACAAGCAAAATGTTTGTGAAATGAGTAATTGATTTAACAAAATTCAAAACATTAACACTTTTCCCGGAAATTGCGTTCCTTACAAAACAACTAAATTAGTTTTAGCAACTCCACCCGTCCATAATTTCAGTTTGGAATAATTCAGCAAGAACCTAAAGATTCTTTTTGATTGTTAAAAATAAACTTGGAGATTTTTTTGCCCTCTTAATAATATTTAAGATTCCTTAAACATTCAATTACTATTGTCTGCTAATTCAAATAGATTTACAGCATTTTTTGAACATTAAACGAAAATAAAATAATAAAAATGCCCCCCTACCATTACTTTTTATAACTGTCTGAAATAATCATTTTAAAATATTATGATAAAAAAAAATATAGCTAATGATTATTCTAAGAAATAGATATTGCAATAAACGAGGATAAAAATACCACACATAAAATTATGACTTATCAATAAAAAATGCCCATTCTTAAATTGCTCTGTCTGTCTTAGTTCAGTAAATACTATACAAAATCTTGACAGTCCTGTTGTACTAATTATTCTTCATAATAATTGTCCCTGGTAACTAGAAAGGGTGTTTTCTCCCCCCTCCCCCCACAAAACCAAGATTTGTTTCCATATATTAACTAATCTTACACCAAACTTATTCTTAGAAAAACGAATAGTTAAATAAGCAATAGAAAATGGTAGAAACAACAAAAATTTGAATGAGAAAATTATATTCCACCCCCCACCACCCCCACCCCTCCAATTGCAAATATTTTCAGGCAACACAAATTATATTCTGATTATTCAGTTCTGACACTCTGCAAGTGTTAATGTTCGTCTGTCATACCGTTTCAAAGCTTTGCTTTTATGGATGTTGTCATCCTTGTTACCACAGAAACATAACTTACCGGCCAACAGCCAAAAGTTCAAATGTAGCTGCATGAAATTTTGGGCTGCAGCCAAAGCAGCTAGTAAGGCAAAAAGCCCAAAAGCAGCCCCATAGCCTATGATATAAAGTAGTTATGTCTTTTTTTGTCTGAAGCTTAAGATTTCAAAAATTACTATTTTTAGTAAAGCTTCTCATAAGTCATGGGATGGTTTTAATTTATTTTCTGCCCCTATTGAAAATTGGATGCTAGTGGCTCAGCTGCTATTAAAAAATACTACAAAAAAGTAATTTTATTCTATCAATTTTCCTGTCTCTCTATCCCACGAACATAAGACCAAACCCAACCCTCTTTCTAAATCACGAAACACCTATTACATACATACATACAAATATTGATATAGATGGGCTACTCTATAGTTCTATATGATGTACTTACAATTCAAAGTTATAAGGCGATATTATTCAATTTGCAATAAAAGCATCATTCATAAAATAAATATTTAAAAATATCAGCTAAATTAGTATTCAACAAAAATCTTTATTCAATTTTTAATCTGCTATAGTAATAAATGTTGTCATCCTTGTTTACATTGCCAATATATAAAAACTAATATGTGAACAATATAGAAAAAGTAAATAATATATTACATCACGACTCTGAATCCGCTGGTCTTAAATCTAAGTGTTCATAAAAGATTATTTAGTAAGATTTTAAATTTTAGTTCTTTTTTATGTTTTATGATTGTAAAAAACAAGTAGCGAAAGTGATCACCCCTAAGTTAGTATTACAATAGGACAACTTCCCCCTCCCCTAAGCCTTACTTCTTATTTTTGCTATTATTTTTTTGCGGATTTGAAACAATAGCAGCAGATGTGATATTATGCGGCATTGGATGCCCACCGTGGGATTATGGGGTGTAACCTATTTATTACAAATCACACAATATTGTGTTTATACGATACAGCCGGGACATTATTGACTTTAATATCAGGGATCTAAAGGGATAGGACAATGGCCGATCAATTGTTGTACATCCCCCAATGATAATAAACAAGATAAACCCTTATGTAGATTAAAGTTAGTGGTTGAAACGTTTCAACACTCAACTTAATGTAACTATCAATTAAAATTCCTTTAAATCTCCAATGTTGTTAAGTCAATGATTAAGAAACCGTTATTATAAAACTTTAGGGACTAGTGTAATTAACAGCCCATTGTCCCCTCTCTTTCTGATCCAGCAGCACAATGAATGAGAACAATTATGTCCAGAAGTAGCACAGCAATAGAATACATTATTTTTTCGATAAACAACAGCAGAGGATTATACAGTTTCAGTCGTGATAATTATAGAAAGATTATAAAGGGATGAGTAACTAAGAAGGGACATACTGACAAACCGAACATAGAGTGTCTGTGCTAATAAAGTAACAGGTATAACAAGTTTTGGCTACATGTATAAAACACCCATATAACACTCATAAGAAGTATAAGTATGTACAAATAAAAGTCAATTCTTACACATATCAAGATTAAATAATCAGAAATCAATGAAATAGTAGGTCATGTGCTTTATTGAATCATTACGCAAATATAATTTTAAGAAAAAAGACTTATTTTTGTGCATCTAATATGACGGGGGAAAGGTAATCTATCTTTCCAGGAGTTTCATAAATAAAATTGGGATAGGCCAGGACTTTAAATTGAATAAAAATGTTACTTATTCATGAATACAAACAAAACTACCCTTCCATATCCATATATATGTATATATTCCATACTATTTTCCTATTCCTTTTTCTACAATTGAAATAAATATAAAATATTTGTTATGGGATTAACCACTAGAATTAATGTTTCATAATCATATAACACATTTTATTCCAGGTCCTTTTAAGGTCATAGCAATCTAAATTTTTATAGGTACCTTGTACAATTTATTAAAAGATATTGTGTATAAAATCAAAACTTTGGACTGCAAATTGGACAGGTACCCAAATGAACACATTTTCTAACTCGTGGAAATCCGCAAAGATACAAGAATCCGCAATCCACGGATTAATTCGCAAATTTTTTGGGGGCGAATTTTTTAAGAATCCGACTCCGACCCAAAAAATGGGCGGATTGCCATCCCTAATTTATACAAAATACAAACTTGAATTACTTTGCTAAAACATGTTCTTGTTTCTTTTTTTCAAAACATTCATTCCCATCAAACGTTTAATAAATTGCTTTTAAACAAATAAACTAAAAGGGGGGAGGATGGGGTGCGTTTTTATGCTTTTATTAGCCACACATTTGACAAAATTAACAAGGATGATAACATCCATAAAAATTCATTAAATTATCGATATGCTAGCAATGAACACAACTTTTATTTGATGCCGTTTATTTGACATATTTGATATATCCTATCCTATTATATGTATAAAGTAGTAAGGTTTTTTGTCTGAAGCTTTATATCTCATGAAATATTGAATTGATTGGACTCTCAATTTTTAGTAAGCTTCCCATGGTGGTTGTAGGCTACTTCATATTTTCAGATGAAAGTCTTAGGATGTTTTTAAGATAATTTTTAGCCCCTGGATGCTAGAGGCGCAGCAACTAGTATCATTTAAATGATTGCCATGCCATCCACGAAAACTTTTATTTAATGCTACAGAGTCGTTATACAGAATGCCAATCGAACAATAGCCATGAATAATCAAATCGTAGTGAATAATATGTCAGCAATGTCCACTTTAATCAATGTTATTCAGTAGACATAAACCTGTAACATAAAAGTTCAACAGAATGACAATTTTCGACGATTAGTTCATTTAGTTTTCACTTTTACTGTATGTACGTAGTACAATTATTAGTAATAATTTCCCCCACTTGGAGAAGACAGACATACTGACCCAAAGTTAGGAAAAGAATTTATCTGTAAACAGTGATATTATATGACTCAATAGCAGCTTAATGACCTTTTATACATAGATTATAAATAGTTATAATATCCAGGATATAGGGACAATATTCAGGTAATTTTAATCATGTTTTGTTTGTGTGAGGTTTATCTTAAATTACAAGGACAGCAATATCCATAAGCCACAAAGCAATGCAACAACATTTTTGTTTTTAAAAAAAGCAGTGTACCACATTTCTTATGAATCAAATTTTTATGTTCTCATTCTTTAAATCCTTCATTTTAGAAACTCGAATTGACAGAAAAGAATCATTTATAAAGTAGCTTAGTTACTTAGTTACTTAAGAACCACCCCCCCCCCCCACCCCGGCCCCCCCTCACACAAAAATAATAGCCGGTAGAAATAGAAAAAAAATAAGAAACAAAATAGAATTACACCAAAATATCAAATGACTCAAATCGCCTAATACCCTTCCGTGCACTTCAGCATTGATAGATTATCCCAAAACTTAATTAAACAAGGATGACAACATCCGTACAAATGAAATTCTAAAATCCAAAAACAAATGTTATAAATGCTATATAGAGTTTCTAAATTCGTTTTATTATTCAAATCGCACTAAAAAAGAAATTTTAAATTCATTGGATAAATCCATCAGTTTGAACAGTAAGTAAGTTCGTAATGCTAAACGAAAGTACCGATATTATAGAAAAGCTCTGCTTCTCATAATTGAGTGCCTTTTTCCCGTATTATTCCGTGTATTACAAGTAAAAACGGATCGATATTTTTTATGTATTTCCCGAAATAATTGTATATAGACTATTTATAGGAATTATGTAGATCTATAGTTGGGTAGAATAACAACAGGTTCTAAGCCTAATTAAGCGACAATACTGTAACAATAATCTATTTTATTACTTTAGGAACCCGCCCACATAGACTTGTAATATTGAAATATTCCCCTCCTCACTTAGAGCCCCTTCAAGCATAGGACAAAAATATGAGGTATAAAATCATAGAAAAAACCTCCATCTGAATCATGTATGCTACCTAATTAAAAGAGACATACAAAAACAAGGATGACAACATCCATAAGTAGCGAAGCACAAAAGTTCGTGGAGGGGACTAACCGTCATTGGTGTTTTCTTCAAACGACCGGAAATTTAATTTTGATATCTATAACAGAAAAAAAATTTGGAAATCGGACCAGAAACACTAAAGATATGGGGGAAAATGTAAAAAATATAAAAATAGCCAAAAACCTTCAAAAAGGCAATCTGACCGTCATTGTTGGTTTCTTCAAACGACGGGAAATTTAATTTTGATATCTTTAATTGAAAAAATTTTGAAAATCGGACCAAAAACACCAAAGATATGGGGGAAAATCTAAAAAATATAAAAATAGCCAAAAACCTGCAAAAAGACAGTCTGACAGTCATTGTTGTTTTTTCAAACGACGGGAAATTTAATTTTGATATCTTTAACTGAAGAAAGTTTGAAAATCGGATCATAAACGCCAAAGATATGGGATAAAATGTGGAAAATATAAAAATAGCCTAAAACCTGCTAAAAAGCTGTCCGACTGCAACTGATGTTTCATAGTTAATTGTGTTCCTTAATGATGGGAATGTTGTCAAAAAATTCCAGCATTCTATCTTTTATAGGAGCTGAGTAAATCCCATTTCCCCCATAGCGTTACGGACTGACGGACGGACGGACAAAGTGAATTATAGAGTAGCTTCGCTACTAAAAAATCAAATATATCTATTAGTCGCGCAGCTTTAACAAGCAAGGACTATCCTTAGTAAGCTCTTTTTTAGTCTGATACTTATGATCTTAGTAACTACTGAACCGATTGGATTCTCAGTTTTAGGAAATTTTCCAATAGGTATTGTGTTTTCAGATTTAAGTATTGGGGTGATTTTAAGATATTTTTTAGCCACTGGCTGCCCCTTTAAATATTATAGATACCCTAGATGCTAGGGACGTAGTTGGTAGTACAATATAAGGCAGTAAGAATAGAAAAATATTTTTAAAAATATGCTTGAAATTTTTCAAATTAATTTGTAAAAACTAATGATCAAAATTATTTAAATTTTTGACAGGTGATTTTCTAAATATCCTTGAATATTCGTGATAAAAAATTGTTTATATCTTGATCATTCATTCTATGTCAAGTTTATCAGAATATTAGAGTGCATTAAAAAACTATTTTTTTTATGCACTTATCTTTATTTAATGCTCTTCAAATTGAAGTTAGTAGCAAAACTACTACTAAAATATCAGTCACTTCAGGGATCTAAAGGGATAAGACAATGGTCTATAAATTAATGTACATCACCAATAATGATACACAGTATTAAATCTCTGTAGATTACAATTAGTGGTTGAAACGTTTGGACACTCAACTTAATGAGCCAACAAATCAAAATTCAATTAAAGTCACCAAAGTTGGTGTGCCAACGAATAATAAAACGGTATAATAAACACTTGGGATCTAATCTAATAAACATCTCAATGTCCCTTCCCTCCATGACAGCACTCTATGTTTATTAATTCTGTTTTATAATCAATTTTGCGTTAATTTTGGATGCATATGTTAATGAAAGGCGTAGTCTCATATTGACCTAAAAATTATAACATATTAATGTTATAAAATAAAATAACGTTAGAAAATACACTAAAACAACAAACAACTATTTTCTACAAATTAGACTCAAATATAGAATAAAATCAATTATAAAAATAAAGTTATTTTATATTTTATTTCACCCTTTAAAAAGTAAAAACATTCAATTTTTATTCCCTAATGGATATAAGAAAAGAAAAGATTATTTGAAAATAAGATAAAAGTTATATGAATATTTTTAGTAGTCAGACAGATCTTGGACGGATTTTCAGCCGCTATAAACTTATGTTGTGTTGTATTATGGATGGACAGTTATCTACTTGTTTTTAAACATTATGCATTTTTAGAAAGAATAGACTTATTACATTAAAATTAATTCAACGTTAATACATTAAAATGTTTTCTTTAGCTTTTCCTATTCTCTTAAAATGCAAATGTCAAAATATTAAAGGGACATTTATTACCAAAAAACAAAGCAAAAATGAGATGTATATTTTTATAAATCTAACTTAATTCAATTGAATTAATTAGCCCATTGAAGTTGCTGCAAAAATTATGGAAATTTCCAGCTTATACCAATAACGAAATTAATTCGGGAAAAAATCACGAAACCTATACGTGTTTTTCAGCAGTCGTTGGGGGGCAACACATCGTAAAATTGACGACCTCTCCATTTGCCCCCCAAACATTATTTTAGATTTACTTCGCTTATTGGTTATACCTTATTCCTGGGAAATTTCTAACCTTATGATAAAATTCCAAAGATCCACATTTTTTCCAGAAAACTTACACCTATCAATGCTTTTGAAAAGACTAAAAGCTTGTGTTTAAACTTAAAAGGAAAACTTAAAACATTCAAAAACACAAAAGAAAATGCCAAAATTAGAATAAATCTAAATATTTTAAACATTTTAAAATTGCATTAGAATTGTGGTCAATTTATTTGTCTGTTGTGTTCTACTATAGAAAGTTTATTTTGTATGTTCAATTAAACAATTGAAGGAACAAAAATTAAATAAAATCATTTTGTATTTAATTATAAAGAAAATAAGAATTCAAACAAGTTATGTTTAAATTGTGTCTTAAAAGGCTGGCTATTCTACAGATAGACAGACTAATTATTATTCTACAGAAGTTGCGCTTTATAAATAACCTTTTATGAGTAGACGAATAACATTTACATGAGATAGCCATTAGTATTATACTTTCCTAGTTTTATAAATAATAAATATACAAGAATTTTATATATTTACAAAGTTAAGTCTCCTTTTTATCAACTATCAGCTGCGCCCCAAGTCACAAGGGGCTCTACGATAATAATGAAAATAGCCAAAACTAACCTAAAATATAAGTAAGGTAAGTTAATCGCACAAGCCATATCCAAATGAAAAACCTTACTACTTTTTAAAATAGTCAAGGTTAATTACAAACAAATGTAGAGCAGCAACAAAAGCCATCAATATAAAACAGTGAACTGTAATACAGTAAAATAAAACCTTACCTGGGGTGGAAAAACAATTTTGTCACAATTTTTTAGGATAAGCTCTTGAAGATTTCTTCTGTCATCTCGGAATTGTAAATATTCCTGAAAAATTTTTTTAAAATTATCATGTCTTTTTATAAACCAACTGATGATTTATAAGCTTAAACTGTGTATTGGGCTTATCAAATAAAAATAACATATTCAAATAAACTGTGTTTATCACTCTATGTTAATGTTGCTTTTCATCAAAGAAAGGAAATCAACTACTATCGACTCGATCTACCATAAGTTAGCAGGAAATTCTCGGCAGCAAGAAGGGGGAGGGGTATTGGACAAGGAAAGCATAGTTATTTATTTCTCGCATCGTATTATAAACAGCTTTCCGCGGATATAGAATGTACAGTTAAAAGATTAAAACCAGTTTTTTAGCCCCGAGATGCCGAAGGCACGGGCCAAAAAAACTAGTTTTAATCTTATGATTGTACATTTTTATATTCGTAGAAAGCTGGATTTAATGCGATGCTAGACATATTTTTTTCGTATGGATGGATGAGAACCGGTTCTTATCCACCGGATTCGAATGAATACGAGAATAAAAATTAACATTATCAGGGGTTTTCCTCTTAAAATCTTCTACAAAATATTTTTGTTGGCCATCATTGGTTTATTTTATATCCATTGCTATCTGCCTGCCGTGTATAGGCCCTTATGGGGCGATTCTTCGTATTTTTCACAGTAGCTTTTCTCCTATTTCTAGCCTCTTCGGGGGGCTCTAACCCTGCGGGGCCAATTACCTAACCCTGTGGGGCAATCACCTAACCCAATATAACCTAACCTAACCTAAAATAACCTAAAAAAAAGCCATTTTAAAAATACGACGAATGGCCCCTTATGGGGCGATGTTACGAAAGGGACTATTCCCTGCCTGCCTCTTATAAGAATTGGAAAGCTTAAAATATTAATTGCAGAGAACCCAACAAGGACAAGTAAGTCTAATGTCAATAAGTTGCATAGCAAATGTTAAAGAAAATAAGCACATTACAATATGCTACAGAAGTAACATGGAATAAAAAGTTCTAATTGTAGAAAAGTTGAAAATTCAGTCCAAATATAGATCCTATACGTTTCAACTTTCCTCAGTCAAAATTGTAGGAAAAATATTTTTAACCAAAAAATATGAATATTTTTCTTAGAAAACCTGTAATTTGAACTGTAAATATTGCAAACAAATATTTAAACAAGAAAAAAATACTTACAAATTATATTTTCGTTTTACTAACAGATCTATAGTATAGATGTACATTGTACATATATACAGATAACTACCTCCCCCCCTTTTTCAATGACCTTTTTCGTCTACTAGAAAATTGTTATCTGCTATTTGGCTGTATTCCCGTTATCACTGGCTGATTATCAAAGACCCAATTGAGAGTCGGCACAAGGTCATTGCAACAGGGAAATACAGTTAATTAACCCTTTACCCTCTAGTGTTTTACTCTAATGCTTGCTTAAAGAAAAAAAATTCATGTTTTTTGTCTGTCAGTCTGTCTTGAACTATTTTCTAAATCAAAGGTTTAAGTTAAATTAAGGGGCGACATGGTGTACGTAAGTTTTACTAAAATGTTAAATTACCAAATAAATAGCAGATCAATATTCCCTCCCCAAGTGCGTTGCGGATAAGTTAAGATTTGTAAAACTTTGCAACACAGTCTTATGGGACATTCTATCTGGTGTTCCATCGCTTCCACCTTTATTTTATATAATTAAAATAATAGCGGCTTCGCACCTAGCATCTAAGTGCTCCGTATTTTAAGGTTAGAAAGGGGGTTGAAACAATAGCTTAAAACCATCCCAAGAATTAGATATGAAAATAAAATAGTTTAAATTCAACACAGGACCTATGTGAAAATTACCTACAATAAAGAACCCAATCGGTTTAGCAGTTATTGAGATCTTAAGCTCATACTACTTTATATTTATAATAAGATACTTCTAGCTAGAATTAAGGTAGCAGTTGATTACCTACTTTGTTAAATTGTTAGCCAAATAAATATTTCTATTAGAATCTTTAAAAATCTTAAAATATAAGTATCAGATGCGAAATATTCACTGACCCCCAAATCCCCTTTTTAAATAATTGAAAATGTGTAGGATAGTGGTAATTTTTCCTCTCTCCTATGCCTATAATAAAAAATGGAAATCTCCCACCAACTCTTATCTTTAATTTATTTCAAAATTAAAAAGATGGTTGGATCTGTGATTTTGCAATTCTGAATTTGGCATAAAAAATGCTTGATATTATTAGTCCATGCTATTCTGATTTTCTTCGTGGAAGTAAAGTCCCATATTATCTTATGAATGCGTTTGACGTAGTTTTTTTTAGAAAACTTTGGGAAAAAAGTCTGTTTTTCTAAGTTGATAATTTTAACCCTACTTTTTTGGTAAAGATAAAGAAGAGTGTGTTTTTGAGAAATATTGATGCTTAACTCAGCATTTGAAAGGATTATTTACAAAAGCCGTGCTTTAGCTTCATTTTTGCGATAAGCTATTATTAATATACATCTTCTATTAAGTTAGTTTTTATAATATTCTAAAAAATTCTACAATCGGTTAATAATATGACTATATAAAAACGATTAAGCTGGATCAGCTGTGCCCGAGAAAACTATATGATAATCAGGGATCTAAAGGGATAAGACAATGACCGATAAAATGATGTAAATCCCCAAAGATAATACTCAAAATTACCCTTTTGTAGATTACAAATGGTGGATGGAACGTTTGGACACTCAACCTAACGAACCAACTAAACAAAAAGTTGTTAAGCCAACAAATAAGAAAACGTTATTATAAAACTTTGGATACTAGTGTAATAAACAGCCCAGTGTCTCCTCCCTCTCTGATGGTAATGCTTTACAAAAATATACACTGAAAATAAGGTTATCGAAAGTTTTAAATGCCATATAAAAAATATTAAAGTTTAAGTATTAATTACATGTAGGGATAATAAAATTTCATTTTTTTCTGAATAATTCTTCCTTTCCATGCACACCGCATGTGTCTTTAAACTTAAGCATAAATACATACATGTGTTTTTATTTGTGTTTGTAAGTGTGTGTATGTGTGTGTGTGTGTGTCTACAGATTTTCTAACAACTCTTTAAACATACACTATTTTAAAGTTTATTTTAAAATTAGGATCATTGCTCAATATATTTTCAAAAGTTCCTGTTTTGCAGATTTAATTGTCCTATAGTTTTGAAACATATTAGGCTCGTGGCAATTTTGCAGGTAAACCCCTCCCAAGAGATATAGCACTTATAAAAACTACTCTACTCTATGGAAAACCCTCCTAGGGCTTCGCCCATAGAGACTAGGAGCGAAGCATTAAACAATAAACATTGCCGTTTTTCATCAAGCATGTTAATTTTTCTTTAATTTGCTTATCAAGTACTTGTAAAAAGTGTTTATATATTTTTTAGGCGTTAACATTAAACATAACACTTTACAAGGACAATTCTGTTCAAAGGAAGTTCAGCAAGAAAATAAACTAGCAAATTTGAGATAATTCCATTATGACAAAGCTTCTTTAATCGTTAGTGTATGTGTTAATGTCTGTACATGTGTGTGTGTGTGTGTGTGTGTGTGTGTGCGGTCAAGAATTGCTATAGAATGCTTAAAATATGTTGTAATATGCAAACCATCGAAAGTTAGTAGACGTTTGTGACATCGTCAGACAGACCGACGTACAGACCTACCCTTATTATAGAATACCTTCGCTTCAGTAAATAAACAATTTTTTCGGCGACTTTTGATTATTAGACATGTCATCATATTTAAATATCTGTAGGGCATAATAACTTTGGAAAATGAATTTCTGCGGATTTTTAATACAAGAAATACAAGTAAAATAGACTTTAAAACGATAATATAACGATAAAGTTAAATAGTAGTTGGTTTAATGGGGTACAATTTGAAACTGTGAATTGAATACACGGAACCGCTGCCACTGCAGAAAAACGATCTACCTCCCCCATCGATTTTTGTGTGAATAATTTGAAGCAAACTTATTATTTTCTCAAAAAAAGTTCAAATTATATTTGCTCTTAGCTAATGTAATTTTTGTTTTTAATATCTTAAACAGTTTCTATCCACCCCAACCCCTAAAAAAAAATAAGTTTGTCTCAAATCATAAAAATTGTCTATTTTATCGAAAAATAGCAAACAAAAATCTATTTGCCAACTATTTATTTTAAACACTTAATTAATACCCAATAAATCTATCAAAAGCTAGAACAGAAGCAGATAAAAATGCACAAAATCCTCCAATATTAAATCAATTTATATTTGACATTTTGATACTAACTTAAAAGTGATGGAAAAATGACGAATTTTAAAATTTCTTCTTTTCCCCCCAAATATTCATAAATAAACAAGGATAAAAATATCAAAGGAGAAAATGCCAGGGAGGGAGAGAACATGGAAATGTAATTTATACTGGCACCCAAAAATCCATTATTGCGTTATCTCGATCGTTGGCTTTAAATTTTGGTTACTATAATTGGTTGGTTCAAACTAACTGTGTCCAATCTTTTCAACAAATTCTATAAATGTAAATGGGGTAAGTTTGTTTATCATCATTGGAAATATAAAAAATGCAAACGTTGTCTTATCCTTAAGATTCATGGCAAAAACTCCAAACTTGAAATGACTGGATAAGCAAAGCAAAGTTTTTAAAAAGCTTTTAATAGGTTATTTTAGGTTAGGTTAAATTAATGTTAATGATTGCTCCGCAGGGTTAGAGCCCCCCCCCCCCCCCCGCAGGGGCTAGAAATCGGAGAAAAGCTACAGTGAAGATACGACGAAACACGCAACGTTTTCTTTCCCTGATCCAAAGACTATAATACCGAACGGACAAACGGACAGCCTGAAAATTGGAGTAGCTGCACTACTAAATGGCGGCAGGTTAAATTAACAATGAAAAACTAAAAAGAGTTTAATTGGATAATGAAACCTTATACGACAAAAACAAAATTAAAATCATTTGTATTTTATTCGGACCAAAAAGTAACCACCATTTGCCATCTTAATATTTTTTTAAAAATCAAAGTGAAGCAATACAATAATTTTCTTTGTCTGTTCATATAACGCCATGTTATATTTTTTTTCACTTTTATTTCCTGACTAATGAAAGTATAATACAAAATTCACTTTTATTTTCTTCTATCCATAAAGATGTATACTGTAATAAGCTTTAAAACTTCTATTTATTAAGTCACAAAGGTTATTCAACTGTTTCATTACTGATTAATGTCATTCTTTCTGAAGTCGGTCTAACTTTTGGTTAAAATAAAATAAAATGGATATTAAAACAAGGGGGCTAATTGATTTCTACAATATCTAGATTATGTTTATTTCTTTGCTAGTTCTAAGGTTATATTAAAACATAAAATCACTGTACAATTACTCCCTTTTCTAGCCTTGTAACCTTTATGTTAAAATACTATTATTATACCACCCTAGAAACCACTTTAAATTTTGTTAGCACTTTTGATTCTTTGAGTAAAAAAATTTACGATACAGATAACAAAATAGCAAAACAATATAGACATGGTAGGTGGTAATATTAAATAACAAAATCTGAGTGTTTAGAAAGATCTCGAAAATGGCTAACCAAGTTAAAGAATCGTACAATTTGCCAAGGTTGGATTACACCCATAAAACGATGGAATTGTATTAGGTGAAGTCAACCTCTTGGGAGCCATTACTTAAAACGAACCTAATATGTCCATAGTTATTAGTTACATTCAACATTCAACATTCGTACTTCATTTAGCAAAATGATAACTATTTTGCTATTGTTGAAAATCCTAGCCGTTTTGAGTGAACCTCCTCAGGGGGTCAAAACAATATAATGTCTTTATTTGTAGAAAGAATAGCTCGTAGGTGGACGTCTGTAATCAAACCTTCAAAATAACAGGACATGAAGATTTTGTATACACTTCTGTGTGTTCTATAATACTTAAATTCACTAACTTTTAACTGCCATTGATCATCTCCAATTTTTTAATTCCATAAACAAACAATAAATGTAAACTTGTTTTTCATGAGTCTGTAATGTCAAGTCTTTTGTCGAGAAAGAGAGAAAGAATGGACTATAAAAAACCTACATATCAAAAGTTTTAACTTCCTTAGGCAGTTTTTCACTCTTAAATGGAAGAGTCCTGTAGAAAATATATGAAAACTTGTTTGTGATTAAGTTTCTACCTTACAGCATTTTTATAGTTTTCAATATTTATCTTCTATGAAGAAATACTTTCTTGTCTAATTTGATATTAGGGACAGGCAGTTTTCACTAGAATTCTTATTTTTGCAGCGTAACGCAAAACCTTCTTTTATTTTCAATTTTACCCCCACGCTATGTGTCAAACAAGAGTAACAGGCAAATCCTCAAAGTATACTTTTGATCATCACCGCCCCTCCCTCCCCCTTCTTCAACTTTTATATTTATATATTTCATCTTTATTGCTTATTGTGTGAGGCTTTACTATAACTTCTACACTTTAACTAAATCTTATTGAATTCAAGTCTTTTTTTCATATGTAATTATGTGGTTGGTGGTGGGGGGGGGGGGGATTTAATTCGAGGTTTGGGGGATATTACCGATATCATTCTACAAAAAGGTTTACACCAAAATCAAAGAAACGTCATTTGACAGTTTTTTGGTTAGATATAAAAAAGAAATCTTACTATTTTTGATGAGATTTTCAACTTAAAACGTCTGGTTTAAAATAAATAGTAGCTGCAATTTAAAGATTATTTTAAAAAATTATTAAATAAAATAAAACATATGTTTAAAAGTCAATGAATTAAAAAAAATAAAAAGGAAAATATGTGCTATATTTTTGAAAAAATTGCAAAAATAAACTTATTGATGACAGCTGAAATTAACTATCTCGTTTTACTACTCATTAAGTCAAAATAAATTAAGTGTCCTAAAAACAAAAATTCATTTAGTTTTAATTATTTCAAACTATTTCAGTTTAAAAAATAGAAAATGAGGGAGTGGATTGCAAATGAATAAAATTCTATAAATATTGCAAAATACTTTGCTGCTGTTAACAGCATTATTCTTGTTCTTTATTTCTTGTTTATTTATTTGTACATAAATCAAATATTATTGGGTTGAATTCCATAACAGTTGTATTAGCCTAATAAGCATTTATTTGTGTGATTTATTATATTTTTGGCCTAATATTGTTCTTCTTTTTATTGTGAAAATAATTCAAAACAAAATTAAATGAACAAGGATAGAATTGACCAAACCTAAAAGTAAAACACAATGGAACACGATCAAAAACTGTTACGGCGCTTTAAAGAAACAGCGGTGTATCTCCACTTCCGCCTAAGACCGCCATCTGACGACGATTTTTATGGTATTTTTCGACATCTTAAAAAAAAAAATTGTGACATTGCGACAGCGAACGATGAACTCTGGCCGCAGCGCTCGGCTCCCTAGCCTGCCTAGCCGCAGCGCTCGGCCCCCTTGCCTGCCTAGCCGCAGTTCTCGGCCCCCTTGCCTGCCTAGCCGCAGCGCTCGGCTCCCTAGCCTAAAAGTTAAAACCTAACTTAAAATAGTTGTTCGTCGTTGTCGGGGGGGGGACTCAAATTTTCAAAATTGAAAAAAAAAATTTCTAAGAGGATAACGCCCCAATTTTTATACTTAGAGAAATGGCTAAAAAAAATAAAAACGGCAGTTCCACATTTTCCACCATATAATCAACTAATACGTATTGCATTAACTCTTTTGGTCGAACTATAGGTTTTAAAAAAATACATCCGACTCCTTTCATTTTTTAATACAGAATCTACACAATAAATTCAAATGTTTGAAAAATAAATTATTCTAAGAGCGAATCTACTAGATATATATTTACCTGAAAGGTAGATTTGTTGTTACACACGCATTCAACTACGATTGATTTACAGTCACACTCACTAAAAAGAAAAAGAAATATTGAAAAAGAAAATTTTGTGTTTATTTTAAGTACCAAATCTTCTACTTCATAAATATTAAACTATAGTCATTTTAATTTTAATTTTAATCCTAATGTATTAGACAATTGATGAATAACAAATTAATACTTAAACAGATTTAATTATTAAATTTGAAAGTTTTGACAATGATAGTTTGAATCAACCAATCATGCATTAACAAAATGAATGAGAAAATGTGTTTATAGAACTTTGGGTACCATTATGTTGCATGTACGTACAGTACAGTTCTAGTTTTCTTTCTTAACCGGATTTTTTAGATACCCAAACACATTATCAATAAACTAGCAGATATGCCCCAAGCAAAAAATGGTAGGAAGGGGCTAGAAAAATAGCTTAGAACCATTTTAAGACTTAAATCTGCAAATAAAATAACATCAAACCATCACAGGACCTATGTGAAGCCTACCCAAAATGGAGAACCAAATCAGTACAGCAGCTATTGAGATCAAAAGCTTCACACAATAACTTTTATTACTTTAAGTACTAAAATAATTCTAAAAGTCTTATTGGAAAGATATGTCGAACTTCGATTCTTAGACAAAAAAGGGAAGACCAGCGGTACTTCAGTTAATCTACAGCCATAACTTCCCCCAATTAATGTTTCCAAAGCGGAAATAAAGTAACGTAATTTTTTCTCTTACATCTACGTATCAAGGTTTACTTTTACTTTTTTATACAAACACTATTGCTATACGAAACAACTATTTAAAAGAAAAGTTGTATTAAACTAAGATAGGTAAAGAGGGGTGTAACAAGTTTTCAACTATTTTCTAGGATAAAATATAATTCTAAAATATGGACAATTACGTCCATAGATAATTAGATATTCTAATCCTTATAATAAAGTAACAGTATTGTCTGTCTGTTTGTTGGTTGATCACGCTAACCGCTGAACCGCCATGGTTCTCCTTTTCAATGTCAAAAATAAAGTATAATTCCTTATTCTATGCTTTCAAACTCCTTTGTTTAATATTAAATTCTCCTCTGTTATGTTCTAATACTTGTTTCAAGAATCCTTTTTTAACCCAAGAATTTTTCTTTACCATACTTGAAACTATTTCAACTAAATTTTACCAACCAACAAAAAGGAAATAGCATTGTGAAAAGTAAAGGAGAGGATAAAATAGTTTATTATATACCCGTTAAGGGGGGTGGGGATAATTTTAATTTAAAAGGGTAACACCCCTTTAACACTAGTAATAATAGTAAGTGCCCAGTATACAGGCAAACGCAATGCAGAGGCAAGAGTGTAGCCTAAAACCATACTAAGATCACTGTGAAACATTAAAAAAATTTAAACCTCACTACTTTATATAATTAAAAATTGTGTTAAGTTTAATTTTTAAAACTAGTCTTATTTTCTTTCTCCAACCCCTTTCCTCAAAAATCGTACATGGATATTGTTTCTCTCAGAAATAAAGTTGGCCATCTTAGTCTATTTAAACAGTGTAATTTAATGTGTTTAAAATATTTATTTAATTTTTCATTAGGTACTAGGTACTGTTTTAAATTCATTACAAAAGTAAGAGATTTAAAAAACAAAAACTGTTAGGTACAACAAAATAAAAATAGGGATAGATATATGGATTGATAAATCTTGGAAATTTGAGCTGTATGTATATATAAAGACAAAAATAATTTTTCTTTTATAAACCTATCCCCTAACTCCCTGGTTTAAACTTGTAAAAGACAAGAATATATTTTGTATTACAATAGGTTTCTAATTAAATAGAGATAAAAGATTTCCCCCTCTTTACTTAGAGCAAAGCTCTTCTATAATTTAGGCGAGTTTGTCACCTTTTTTAGTGTTGCTTTCCCTCAAAATGACTAACGGGAAGAGAATCCCCTTATTCAAAAAAAAAAGTAAGAGGGGGGGGGGGATGAGTTTTATATCCCTAACATCGTAACACCTACGTAGCTCAATACCCTGCGGGGCAACATGTACTTATTTTAACCTAACCTAAAGTAGAACAATAACACAAGAAAACTAACCACGTTCTCTTATTGTTATATTTTTCTTTAAAATTATGGAGGGAGTTAGTTCTGTGCTCGACTAAGCACTTTGAGGGAAACGGCATTCTTATTTACTATAAAATAATTGTTTAAATTTAATTTTTTTGTGATATTACCAATAACCAAACTATGATATAACAAGTTGTGTAATTCAAGTTAGAAACGTAATAAGAAATAGCTTTGCTTTTAGTGTTGTTGCCATCCTTGTCTAAATTACAAATCTCAAGTAGTTTAAACTCTTAATAGTAGCGTAGCAACTCTATAAGTATGTTATATTCGAACTTCCATCCATCTGTTCGTAGGCCTATACAAAATAAGTGATTATACATATTTTCTAAGGCTCATTACTGTGTAAAAGTTCACTGTTATCATAATAACTAACTAATACTAATACTGCAAACTGCGCTATTAATGGGTATAATAGTCCTTGGTTAAGTTAGACATCTTTTTCCAAGTCTGTCTTTTCATTCTAAGTATTGGATAATTGACATTTTATCTGTCATCTATCTGTCTTTCTGTCTCTCTATATTTTATTATTTTGTTTTGAATGGAGGGGGGAGGCGGGGCATATCTTTCTCTACAACTATAAACTAAGAAAAGGCTTCTCTAAAAAGTAGAATCAATGTAAATAATCGTAAATTTTTTTCATTTCTTTTTTTAAAATCTATTATCTATCTTTCTATCTATGTATCTATAGATAGATATCCTAATATAAATATTTACTATCCACCTATCTATCTAATATAACCTGAGAGAGCAGATATTTTGAGTTCCAGAGTAAATACTTCCCATCAGCCAAGGAATCTTCAAACTGTACCAACAAAATTAACAATCATTTTAATAAAACTATATTATCCTTATAATAAAGTAACAGGATGTTTGTCTGTATGTCTGTTTGTTTGTCTGTCTGTTTGTACTGAAGGATCTCGATAACCGCTGAACTGATTAGGTTCTCCTTTACAGGGTAGCTTCTTATTATTCCTGGGAAGGTTTAAATATATTTTGGGGAAGGGTACCACCATCCTCCCAAGAGAAATCCTCCCTAGAAAAAAAATAACGCCAATCCATCCAAAAAAAAAATTTTTTCTTTTTAAATCTAAAATAAAAAAAATGGGTTATTGAATTTGACTCTTTCCTCCTCAAGTGCCCATAGAGGCCTCTAGGAGGCGTAGCCGCTAGTATTAGAATAAAATAGGAAAACTTCCCTAAAATAAGGTCAAAAACATACACACAACTAATTTAGAAAACTATTTTCTTTTTCAACTTTTTATCAAAGTTTGTGTTTTTCAGTCAGGGAAATAAGTACAAATAAAATATAAGAAAATAACAAGATATCCGTGTGGCTGTCTGTACCAAAGGATCTTGCAAACTTTACAATGTAGCTCATAGGTTAAGGGAAGGTTTATAGCTATTTTTAGGGAGGGTACCACAATTTTCCTAAGAGAAATCGATCCTAAAAAATGACCTCCCCTAAAAAATTTACCTACTGTTTTTTTTCAAACGAAAATTATAAATGGTGTAAGGTGTGGAATCCCCTCCACCCTCTACTTCGTTCACTAGAGGCTGCTAGGAAAAGATGTAATAACATAAAATAAGATACACATCTTACTAACTAAATCTATTTTTACTTATCCATGAATTTCTAGTTTGTGTGTGTGTGTGTATTTTGTTTATTGATCCTAGTTTTTTTTGTACGAAAATAATTTGGAATGACCAGGCAAGTTGGAATAGGTAGATTGACTAAATAAAGTTTTATTAAGCTTTCTAAAAACGGTTGATTTAATGTATGTTTTAGCTTTCAGATTGGAACATTTAATTTAAAGGGCATTCTTCAGGTAGTGAGATTACAATAGCAGGTAGAAACATTTCACTCAAAGATTTACATACCCTACAAAGCAGAAATTAAAACATTAATAAAATTGTTAGTTAAATAATGTGTTAATTTCAAATTATTTGATTGTCCCTACAGTTGTGAAAGCTAACTGATAGAAACCTAGCTTAATACTAAATACTGTCTGACTTTTATATTTTATTCCTTATCTTAACTGTGAAAGCTTTTTGGCATATTTTATCAAAATTAGTTTCTAAAAAGAAGCCGAATATTAAAATATCAATGTTTGATTTTAAGAATTTAAATATCAACAATATCAAGCTTATCGAATTTAAACAAACAAAATATTTTTTTAAAGTCCCTAAAATAGCCTAACACCAACCCTGGACCAAAACTGAACTTCTCTCTGAACAAATGGTACAGCTGTTTGCAAGATCTTATAGGACTTTAATATTTACACACACTTATTTACTTATTTATAATTATAGGATTATAATAAAATTTTCTTATTTGTAAAAAGTAATATTTGCGTTGTCTAAGGATTTTCCAGTCAAATGAATTCCATTTACAATTTTCATTTCTTTTTGCTTCCTTATTGGAAATTTATAATAGAAATATATTAGAACTAGCGGTTACGCCCCTAGTTGCCTCTAGAGGCACATAAGGGATTGGGAGGAGGTCGAATCTCCACTTAAATTTTAGTTTTAAAAAGTGGGGGCGAGAATTTTGTTTCATGAGTGATTTCTGTTAACTGGGTAAAGTTACCCGGGTATAACCTACCCTAAAATAAATAGTTATAAACCTTCAATGACCTATGAGAAGCTTCACTGTAAAGGAGAGCCACTTGATCCAGCGCGGCATTTAACGAGATCTTTTATTGCAGACAAGTACACACAAACATACAGACAACCTGTAACTTTTATATAAAGGATAATTTGAAACAAATATAAATCATGAAAATAAAAGTTAAAAATTAAAGCAAGCTAACATTTTGAAGAAAAAATTTGTTTTATTTTAAACGTTAGACAAGGGGGGGGGGGAGTATAATTTTTATTCATTTGTGTTTTTATTTTTCTATCTAAAGTTAAAATTATGGTACATCTAAAATGAATGTTATGTCTAATATTTTCCCTGTTCCCACAAGACCTATTCCTTGCTGGGTCTGTAAATATGAAATTCATTATTATCACCGCAAGATTTCATCCATTTTATCTCAGAGATAGATAATGAGATATTTTAAATCCTACAAAATTCGTAAAAACAAAACTTTGAATAAGAAAACTTGTTACTACCGAGCTACATACTGACACAAATGTCCTTGTTATTCTAGTGTAAATTCAGAACCATAGAATTAATCTCATTCATTTGTTTTATAATCATCAATATCAAACTTTTCATAAACTTTAATTTTCAAAATTAGAGGATTTTTAGACTAACATAAACATATCTACATATGTATAATGTAAGTATATTATTTCTTTATAATAAGCTATGAATTTAAATAGAGAAACTAAAATTATGATAAGTATGCAAAATAAAAAGAAGTATTATAGCTAACACTGAAAACAAGGAAATGATGAATCTATTTTATTTGTCTAAATTTCTCTCCCTATTAGCAAAGTTTTCAAAACATTGCATATCTATTCAATTTATATAAAGTGTATGTGTTATACAATCTATCTTGATGGGAATTTGTACGAACGAGAGCAAGTGATTTTAAGCATTTTTCAGTTGTTAATTATAGTACTGGGGAGAGAGAGTAGTCGAACACCCCCCAAATCTTGAAATTTTAGTTTTTTAAGAATAATTTTTTTTGGGGGGTGGAGAATTTTTTTCTAGGGGCGATTTCTCTTGGGAGGAGGGTTGTACCTTCCCCAAAAATAGTAATAAACCTTTCCAGGACCTCTGAGAAGCTACCCTGTAAAGAAGAACCATATCGGTTTAGCGGTTCGCGAGATCCTTTGGTACAAACAAACAGAAGAACTGTTACTTTATTATAAGGATTTTAAAATTCCCTAGGTATATAATAATGTAATTATCCCTGTTTATTAATGGAATTTATCAGGCATTTTTGGCAAATGAAGTATACCTAGGCAAAATTTCTTTTTAAATACCTTCATTAACATCTCAACTGGGACGCCTAAGTGCATATAAAAAAATACAATAAAAACTAAGAAAAAAGATAGAGAATGATTATAGTAGACAGTTGGGAAAAGAAAATAGAGAACAAAAAATCTACAAAAAATACAAATTAGAACAATGTTAGGTCGTCCGTCCGTCTGTGCTTAAGATCTCGGCAAGGTTGTGCTCAAGGCATATAGATACTGGTCCTGCAGTGGTTTCAAGCTATTTTGTTGGGGGTGGAATACCCCCAACCTTTAGTATATGATAAAGGGAATAGTAGCTGTTACAATATTCCGTAAAATTATGAAAAAGCTTCCAGTCAAATGCGCTTCTTAAGTCTAACTTTACGGAATTTTACGAAAGCAACTATTCCCTTAGTGAAACTAAGCATTTTATAACACAAAAGCAAGCTAAAAATATTAACAATGTTAATGAGCCAATCTCAGTAATTTAAATATTTGTTTTAAATTCTTCCCCAAAAAAGCAATAATTAAAACTCTCTTTCATTTTCCAACAAGTTTGTTTATTTTTTCACTTCCGAAGGAAAACAATTTTCATTTAGAGTTTTCAAATAATATTGAAAAACGTTTATCTATCTATTTCTAGAGCGAAGTTTTTCTTTAACTAGAGTCTAAACGTCCATCACACACAACATTCCATTATGGTTAAAATATCATGTAAGTTCTAATACATTTTTGTCAAAAAAAATATTCTCTAGGTATTAAGTGCTCAGTACGTTTTCTCAATACAAATATTGCTGTATTGTTAATGCTGTGCTACTTATGATCATAATTGACCTTGTTGCCTTGCCTTATGATTTAATAATCTTATCTTTTATCCCCTAACTCTCTCTCTCTCTCATTAGCAGGGAGTAATAGGTTAAGTATCTTTCCAGCTAAGAAAAGTTTCTGAAACATGTAATACCTAATTTCCTATAATATAAAGTAGAACCATTTTTTGTCTGAAGTGAATTGATTGTACGTTTTAGGAAGCTTTATGATTATTTAAAGGTGGTTTAAACTGTTTTTATTTTTATTTTCGCCGCCCACCCTTAGATGCTAAGGGCGAAGCAACTAGTGAAAAGCACATCATTTATTTTACATTACAACTGGCCAAAACAATGCTGAAATAATGATAAGAAAATGTGAAATATTTATCATTTTAATTTAATTTCTTTTACTCATCAAACCGCCCCCCCCCCCATCTTTCCACAGCAAAGTTACTCTATAATTTTTAATGTCCCCGTCTGTTCGTCAACTTTTATATTTTTTAATAGGCGTTCAACACTATTTAAAATCAAACAAATATATTAAAAAATAATCATCTAATGCATTCACTTACTTTTACTTTCTCCCTGACTTTTTTCTTAAAGTTAATCACCCTTTAATGAATATATCCTTAATAATTCAATTTTCATAGATGAAAATTTAGCTAATTACCTTGAAATCAATTGAGCATGTTATTCATTTTTTTGTCAAACTTTTTGTGACCTTTTACATAATTTAAACATCTTTAAAAATCTACAGATTTTTTTACCCATATAATTCTTTGAAAGCTTTCAAAAACATGATTTTACACATAAGCTTTGGAGTTAGATTAATTTATCATTAACTGGTCAAAAAATCTTCCAATTTTAAAAGAAATAAAAGAAGCCTTTTAACTAAAGATAATTTATGATGTTTATTAAGTATAATCTTTAAGATTAAGATTATATTTCATACATACATAAATAAAGGGGAAAGTGGGGATTTTTAATAGTGCCTGTCAAAATCAATTTTTTAATTCCATTTTTATTTAATGGTTTAAACTCTATTATCTTTTTCCTCTCTCTTTCGACCTAGGTTAAAAATAACAAAAAATTGGCATAAAAAGTGTAAATTGCCCACCTACTTTCCTCTGTAATGATAATTAAATATTCACCCCTTTTGACATACTATTTATAAAAAAATTTTATCAACAAAAAAGCAGCAATAAGCTTTCAATAATATTCAAGTTTGTGAAAAAGTTTAAATTACCTAGGTAACGAAAATATTTCATAATATTGTCTTATCCCTGCATTGACAAGCCTAGAATCACCAGTAAGGGTTGAGAAATTGGATTTTGATTTGGAGAAGTGATGGTTTTGTTAACCATCATATTTTTAAAACCTATTGTCTTATCCCCTAAGATCCCTGAGAATTACACAAAAACACTGTAAAATGATTATTGATTATTGTTCAATGCATTGCATAGATATAAGAATAGGTTAATGGAAAATAAATCCAGTTTTTTCCGATTTTGTTCCATGCCACATTCAAAAGATACATAATATTTTCATCTATACATTTTTTTATCTTTGGGGGGGGGGGGGGGGGCGGAGAAAATCTTATTTATCTTCCATTTAACTATCCATATTTTACAGTGTTTGAGGTCAAACTTTTTGTAGATATCAAAATTTTACATTGATTACTGTAAACAGCTAATAAATAGATCCTTATTGAAAGAATATATAAACTTATTTGAGACTGTTATAATAATTTACAACTGGATCAATAATTTTGTGTGTATTATAAACAATAATAGGTAATTGTTTTCAAGAAAGCGAAGTATTTGTCCCAGAAGGTTTTAAGCTACTTTGCACGATTAGGTATATAATTTTGATTCAAGGGGTAGTTTAACAAAATGCATTTGAACTTAATTTAGTGAATCGCATATTTTTTCCTGGTTAATTCGTTAAACTGCATTTATATGGCATATAAGGGGGGGGGTTTTTAATGCAACCATCTCGTAATCAGTGAGCAAATGGCACTTAGAATTCGAATTTCGATCTGAAATTTTGCATGAGTAATCCTTGATAGGTCTATTTTCCCTAAATCGAACAAAAAGTTGGAAAAGTAACGGCTGGCGGCTGGCAGCTCAGCCGTTTAGCCGTTTTTGGCCTATTTTTAGGGCAAATTCATCATTAATTACGTAGGAATCAACTTTTTAAAACATATTTCTGGTTTAATTCATGTTAAATAATAACAATAACCATTTTTTAAAATTTTTAGTACCAGCTGCTAAACGGCTAGAACCGGCTGAAAACGGCTGGGAGCCGCCAAGAGTATAAAGGGTAGATAGGGCTTGTGACATGTCTAGGGGTAGGTTTCTATGGGTGCTGAGCTCAAAAATGCTACTAAAAATAGTGACGGCCAATCCATATGGCAGCTGGGTAACAGCTGCAGCTCAGCTGCGAGCGGCCAAGAGTAGAATGAGTAGATAGGGCTTGTGACATGTCTAGAGGTAGGTTTTTATAGGTGCTGAGCTAAAAAATGCTAACAAAAATAGTGGAGGCCCAACCACATGGCAGCTGGGTAATGGACGCAGCTCAGCTGGGTAAGGGCCGCAGCTCAGACGAGATAGGCCAAGAGTAGAATGAGTACATGAGGCATGTGACGTGTCCAGGATTAGGTTTTTATGGGTGCTGAACTCAAAAATGCTTTTCAAAATATTTTCGACCAATCCCTATGGCAGTTAAGTAATAGCTGCTGCTTAGCTGCGAGTGGCTAAGAGTAGAATGATTAGATATGGCTTGTGACTTGTCTAGAGGTAGGTTTTTATGGGTGCTGAGCTCAAAAATGGTACCACAAATAAAGGCAGCCCATCCATATGGCAGCTGGGTAACGGCTGCAGCCCAGCTGCGAGTGGCTAAGAGTAGAATGAGTAGATAAGGCTTGTGATGTGTCTAGGGGTAGGTTTTCATGGGTGCTGAGCTCAAAAATGGTACCAAAAATAGTGGCGACCCATCCACATTGCAGCTGGGTAACAGCTGCAGCTCAGCTGCGCGCCACCAAGAGTATAATGAGTAGATAGAGCTTGTGACGTGTCTTGGGGTAGGTTTTTATGGGTGTTGAGCTCAAATATGCTACTAAAAATAGTGGCGACCAATCCATATATGGCAGCTGAGTAACAGCAACAGCTCAGCTAGGAGCGGCCAAGAGTAGAATGAGTAGATAGAGCTTGTGATGTGTCTTAGGGTAGGTTTTTATGAGAGCTGAGCTCAAAATGTTACCAAAAATATTGGTGACCCATCCTTGTGGCAGCTGGGTTACGGCGGCAGCTCAGCTGGGAGCGGCCGAAAGTAGAATAAGTACATAGGGCTTGTGACGTGTCCAGGGGTAGGTATTTATGAGTGCTGAGCTCAAAAATTCGACCAATAATAGTGGTGGCTCATCCATATGGCAGCTGGGTAACAGCTACAGCCCACAAGCCCTATCTGCTCATTCTACTCTTAGCCTCCCCCAGCTGAGCTGCAGCCCTTACCCAGCTGCCATATGGATGGGTCGCCACTATTTTTGGGAGCATTTTTGAGCTCAGTACCCATAAAAACTTACCCCAAGACACGTCACAAGCCCTATGTACTCATTTTACTCTTGGCCGTTCCTATCTGAGCAGCAGCTGTTACCCAGCTGCCATATGTATTGGCCGCCACTATTTTTGGTACCATTTTTGAGCTCGGCACCCATAAAAACCTACCCCTAGACATGTCACAAGCCCTATCTACTCATTCTACTCTTGGCCGCTCGCAGCTGAGCAGCAGCTATAACTCAACTGCCACATGGATTGGCCATCACTATTTTTGGTAGTATTTTTGAGCTCAGCACCCATAAAAACCTAACCCTGGACATGTCCCATGCCTTATGTACTCATTCTACTCTTGGCCTCTCCCAGCTGAGCTGCCGCCGTTACACAGCTGCCACATGGATGGGCCGCCACTATTTTTGGTAGCATTTTTGAGCTCAGCACCCATAAAAACCTACCCCTAGACACGTCACAAGCCCTATCTGCTCATTCTACTCTGTGCCGCTCGCAGCTGAGCTGCAGCTGTTACCCAGCTGCCATATGGATTGGCCTTCACTATTTTTAGTAGTATTTTTGAGCTCAGCACCCATAAAAACCTACCCCTAGACATGTCACAAGCCCTATCTACTCTTCATACTCTTGGCCGCTCCCAGCCGTTTTCAGCCGGTTCTAGCCGTTTAGCAGCTGGTACTAGAAATTTAAAAAATGGTTATTGCTATCATTTAATATGAATTAAACCAAAACTATGTTTTAAAAAGTTGATTCCTACGTAAATAATGATGAATTTGCCCTAAAAATAGGCCAAAAACGGCTAAACGGCTGAGCTGCAGCCGCCAGCCGTTACTTTTCCAACTTTTTGTTCGATTTAGGGAAAATAGACCTACCAAGGATTACCCATGCAAAATTTCAGCTCGAAATTCGAATTCTAAGTGCCATTTGCTCACTGATTACGAGATGGTTGCATTAAAAACCCCCCCCTTCAAAGAATTTCAATATTCTACCACGTAGTTTTAAAATATCAAGACTTGAAAATCGTCCTTTTAAA
Source organism: Acartia tonsa (assembly GCF_053477335.1). Lineage (NCBI taxonomy): Eukaryota > Metazoa > Arthropoda > Copepoda > Calanoida > Acartiidae > Acartia > Acartia tonsa. Next base: position 43,565,217 of record NC_137264.1, on the reverse strand, counting down.
TTGCATATATCACAAAAAGACGATTTTTAAGTCTTGATACTTTCAGAAATACGTGGTAGAAAATTGAAATGCCATATAAATATAGTTTAACCCATTAACTAGCAAAAAATATGAGGTTCACTAAATTAAGTTCAAATGCATTTCGTGAAACTACCCCTTTATTGAATTTAAGTAAATGTGGGGGATGGATTTAAACCCTTCACCCTATTGAAAAACAATAGCTACCATTATCCATCATTTATCACTAAGTATACAATCAACTTTTTGTGGATATTAGCATCCCATCATTAAATATTTTCTAACTTTAATTTTATCAAAAATTTTGCGGGAAAAAGCTGCAATCCTACAATTTTGTCAGGGGCAATGATTCCCTTTCTAAAAAAAAATAATTTTCCTATGTGACAATTTTCTACATTAGTGTGTATGCGTCCGACTGTAACGGATAGCTCTAGTAGTAATTTAGGCATATGGATATGCATGCTATAATTTTCCATTGATTTTGAAACATAACAAAGGGACTTATAATTTAAAATTATAGCTGTTTCAAACTTCAAGGAGTTATTTGTTAAGTATCATTGGAAATGTACATCGATTTATAGCCCATTATTAAATCAATTAAAATTACTAAAAAAATGTAACACTCGCTGCATTTTATAATGTTACCTACTATATCATTAAATTGTCAAAATTGACAAAAGACCAATTATCTAAAGCAAGAAAACACCATGTTTAAAGAGTGAGGAAGAAATCTTTTCAAAAACACACAACAAAAGAAATATCTTAAATAGTGGAGCTACTCTAAGACTGGAACATGTCCGGTCGTTTGTCTGCCTTATTATGTACCACCACAGACCTAACAAAACAGCATAAGCTAAATATTTTAAAAATCATTTCAGCTATTGGCCCCTATTAGGAGCTATATTTGATGATTTGTTTCTTTAAAAAAATGTCTCAATCCAAATTTTTTTAAAGCAATTTTAAAATAATCTTTTTCTAATAATGCATAAAACAATATTTTAAAATAAAGAAAAACAATTTTAGTGTTAAATTGCCATTAAGAAAATAGGATTATGTTTTCTAAAAAGTAAAAAGCAATAGGTACATTTTTTTATATATATTTGCTATTATCATGTATAATTGAAATACAAATAATCTTTTTAAATCATAACGATTTAATAATTTTAGTCATATATTACCTATGCATGGAAAAAAATATGCAAAAGTAGCAGAAGTTTTTTATTTAGTATCTACCTTTTCAGGAATAAGGTATAACCAACAAGCGAAATAAATCTAAAATAATAATTAGGGGGGGGGGGAAGGACAGATCGTCAATTTTACGATCTGTTGCCCCCCAACGACAGCTGAAAATAACGTATAGGTTTCGTGATTTTGTCCCCCCAATGAATTTCGTTATTGGTGTATACTTACATTGCATACTTACATTGCAATACTTACATTGCATATAAAAGAGTAGCTTCGCTACTTATATACATTACGGCTATTATAATTCCTATTATTTAATAATCATATTCATATATCTTTTGTATAAGAAATGAGGGATTAAGATATAGGACAATTTTAATTACTTGAAATAACCTTGCCTCAATTTTCCCAAAACATGATTATTTCCCAAAACAAACTATGAACTTTAAACGCTGCTAGCTCCCAAACGTCTAAACGTAATTGTTATGCCTGTGCATAAACGGCCTATAAATAATCTGGAATAGCCAAGATCTTATGATGCAAAGTGAGAGCTTGACTAAAGAAAATACGAAAAAAAATCGCACATTTATACTAGATATTACAGATTATTATTTGAATAAAATAAATAGCATGGCTTTAAGTGATTGTAATAATCTAGCAATTATATACATACATTACTTATAAACCCTTTTGTTATATTATACATATATTATATATGGATTATTTAGGATTATAAAGTCGATATGTATTATGATCCAATAGAGGAAAGTTGACTTACAGTAGCGAAACTTCTCTATAATTAACAGCTTTCATGAATAATTAAAAAGGGTAAAACCATGAAATATTAAAGTAGAAAATTGATGTTTGATGCTTAAAAGAACATCAACTTTTACTAAATAGTTTTATAAAGTAAGAAAACAGTTTGTTAGAATAACCCTTTAAAACACAAGATTATAATATAGTTTCTTAAAAGTAATAAAGAACAGTGATCTAAAGGGATAAAACAATGGACGACAAAATTTATATACAATCCCAAATGATGACACACAAAATTACCCCCATCTTTAGTTGAACCGTTAGGATCCTCAACTTTTTAACTCAACCAATGAAAATTCAATAAATGTCTTCATGCTGTTAAGCAAAGAAATAAGAAAACGTTACTATAAAACTTTAGGGACTTGTGTAATAAAAAGTCCAACGTTACCTCCCTCCATGAATAAAGTACCTATATGCTAATTGACCCTTTCTTTGCTTCGCTTAATGCTTACATAATATCCTTGTTTAATATATGTACATTTTATTGTGCTAATATGATTTATTAGATAGTAGTTAGTAAGGACCCACATATTTTGAGTTGGTCTTCAAATTTTTTCAATAAGTTACCAAAGCTAAGATTTTTAAGTGAGCCAACAACAAAAGAATGATTGTTGTGCTGTAGTAATAACTCGCGATTCTCACAAGGAGGGGGGGGGGGATATAAGACAGTAAATTACACTGGTACCCAAAGTTTTATCAACAAATATCTTATTCGTTACCCCAAAAACTTTGAGTTTTGTTGAATTTTAATTGAGTGGTTTATAACTAGAAGTGCCCAAACTTTTTAACCAATAATTTATTGTCGATTGTCTTATCCCTTTAGATCTATGAGTTTTAAAGATTTGATAATGAAAATACACTGGGCGGAAATGAAAGCACAGTATTTATAAAACAAAATATTTCGGGAATAGTCCCTTTCGTACATCGCCCCATATGCATGGGGCGATTCGTCGTGTTTTTAAAGTGTTTTTTTTTGTTATTTTAGGTTAGGTTAGGTTATATTGGGTTAGTTAATTGGCCCTGCAGGGTTAGAGTCCCCCGCAGAAATGGAGAAAAGCTACTGTGAAAAATACGAAGAATCTCCCCATAAGGTGCGATGTTACGAAAGGGACTATACCCAATATTTCTACTATATATTTTTACAATAACCTACTGTAGATAAAGGGTTTAGTGCCATGAGCAAAATGGATAAATTAAAAAAAAAACATTTAAAATATTCTATCGGCCACATCTCTCTTTCTTTTCGCTAATATATACTAGCTACCAAAGACAGAATATATATAATAAGAATAGAGAAAAAGAATAATTTTTAACATCTCTACATATATTTTTATATTTTGAAAATCAATTTTTCCAGCTAATAAAAATGAATTCAAATGTGTAACTGAATGCTTTAAGTAGGTAGATATCGAATTTTAAAAGCAAATCTAATCTGGAATAGTTGTGTGTCTGTATGTAACATCATGTAAAGCACAGGACAAATATCTATATGATTGATTAAAGACTTTAATGCATTCTAATATTGATCTTTTTATAGCTGGCGGAAATCTTTAAAGCTTTACTGCTATTGAACGTAGATGTCCTTGTTATCTGTAAAAAAAAACAGCTCTAAATTTTGTATAGACGAGAGCATTTGAGTGCTAGGAAAGATATTTTAAATAAAAGTTCTGTTTGGGTATTTCTACAATGTAGTTAGGTTATATTTTTATCAAAACTTTAGCAGTCTATACCAGTAGTGTTTATGTGTCCACTAGATATCAGGGTTTTAGTTTAGGCTTAAGTCAGGTCATAGCCAAATAAATTTCCCTACCGAAGCCTACCGTTAGACGTTTGGAGATGCATTGGCTCATTAACAGGCACAACTCATTACCATCTTCTGTTGTACAAAGACGTCTTACAGACAAAGGTCATACAATCAAAAGTTAGTTTTCTCAAAAACATAATACATTTGGCAAAAATGACCTTAAAAACAGGATAAATAATTTTTAGCTGTTTTTTTTGGTCTATTTTTTATTATTATAAAAACCCATATTATTTTCAGTTGAATAGACGATATATAAAATATTTGCTAAAGCCAGGCTATTGTTAAATCTTTACTAGCAAAGCTTATCTGTATAACTGTTTGTCCGTTAGTCTGAAAAACTACCTAGTTCTTGATTGTTTTTGGAGCAAAACTATTCTACAAATAAACTTGGCCATTTATCGAATCTCTTTATTAGTTAAAGAATATTCAGAATTTTTACCTATGAAAAAAATATGGTAAATCACAATAGTGTAAGCATTATATAATGTAAAACTTAATACCTTACTTTGAATATTATGGTCTTTGTCATTCATTTTGCGAATCAATAGAATTAGTTAGTTATTTTACGTTAATAATAGACGGACATAAGTACAAAAATATATATAAATTAAAGAGAGCCTGCGCTATAAAAAAGCACCAAAAACAATAAACCTGTTTTATTTTAAACAAAATTGCTCTTGTTACAAAAATCATGAAAATTTTGTAAGGATTTTGTGATGATAAGAATAAAAAGAGGTTTATCTTTCATCAAAATACAGGGGCATATATACAACTAAGGATCATGGAAAGAAACCAAGTACCTAGTGTGTTTAGTCTTATTTTCACAGTAACTTTTGATATGTTATTTTAAGTTAGGTTAATGTTAAAGATTGCATCGCAGGGTTACATCCCCCAGAGGGGTAAGAAATAGGAGAAAAGCTACTGTGAAAATATGACGATACCCGCTACTTCGTTTTCTTTCCATGATCCAAAACTTATTATTAAAACAAGACCAATAATTACAAAAGTATAACAGCAGTTACCATATAATATTAAGTTAGAGCTTAGTATATCATGATTATAAAATAGAAGACCAAATGACGTACAAATTTAAAAATTAATTAAGAAGTAGCTTCGCTAGGTATCTATATTACAAACTGGTAAGGTCAGTTTAATGAAATGGAAAAAATTCGAAAAATGTATGTTCTAATAGATAGAAGCTTTATATGTTTAGTGGTGGTTTTAGGTTTTAGGCTCTCTTATGTCTTGACCCCTAAAGGCTAGAAGCGAAGCCACTAAGTGAAATATGGGGTATATTAATCCCTTTAAAACATGAAGAATGATGAAAATATGATTATGTATATATTTTGTGTAGATTCACTACCGCATATTATTACATCTACATTTTTTTTAGCAAACTTTATGAATTTATTGGATTATCTAAAAAACGAAGTTTCGTCGCAGTTTCACAGTAGCTTTCTCCTATTTCTAGCCTCTGTGGAGGGCTCGAATACTGCGGGGCTAATTTTCTAATCATTAACATTTACCTAACCTTAGCCTAAAATAACCTACCAAAAGCTACGAAACCCGCTACTTCGTTTCTTTCCATGATCCAAATTATTAAAAGGGTATGTTTGAGGGTGAGAGTAAATCAAAGGGTAATAGGGAAATTTCGCTTTTGTAATAATATGAAATTCAGATTTTTGAAAATGTGATACATTTGGGGAAGTGAATACACACCTATGTATTAATTTCAGGGATCTCAATGGATAAGACAATGGCCGAAAAATTCAGTACATCCCCATTGATGATGTTCAAAATTACCCTTTCTTTAGATCACATATACTGGTTAAAACATTTGGACACTCAACTTAATGAACCAACCAATCTAAATCCAATGAAGACCCCAAAGTTGTTAAGGCAGATAATAAGAAAACGTAATCATAAAACTTTGGGGACAAGAGTATCAAACAGCCCATTGTTCCCTCCCTTCCTGGTATTTATATCTCATGATGATAAAACGATTATCACCCACACAACATTTGGAAGAGATATTGCATCTGAGAAATTATTCGGCTTTAATCTTTTCCCTAAGTCAAAAGTGATACCTACTTTGTCTAAAATATGGCAGCTATTTAACAAAAGCAAATCATTTTGTCTTTAAAATGATCTTGCATAGGTATATCAAATTCTAAATTTTTCAAGTGAAGTATCCACCCTCTTGTTTTATTCGAGTCGTTTTCGAGATTTTGCAGGACAAACAAAGCAAATGAATATAATTTAGCTACTCCATAATATTAGATATTTATAAGTTGTCGATTTATGAATTTTTTACTTAATAAATATATCTAAAATTCATTATCTATCAAAATTATTTTCCATCAAAATTCCTCTGAATATATCAAGAAATATCGTAAATCTTAAATCTACCTTAAATATTTAAGTTTTACATACTAAGAAAAGTTTTCATAAGACTACACAGTGCAAAATAGTATAGGTTATTGCACCTCCTTCCAAATAAAGAAAAGTTGAAAGAAAATCTTAGAAAAAGTTTTTGGGTATTATTTCAAAAGTTTTCAGAAGAAAGAAAAGAGATCTTTAGGTAATCAAAGTTTGAAATAAACAAAAATATCACAATGAACGTTTAATCAATTTTCTCGTATTCATTCGAATCCGGTGGATAGGAACCGGTTCTCATCCATACGAAAAAACTATGTCTAGCTTCGTATTATATCCAGCTTTCTACGAATATAAAAATGTACAATCATAAGATTAAAACCAGTTTTTTAGCCCGTGCCTACTGCACCTAGGGGCTAAAAAACTGGTTTTAATCTTATAATTGTACATTCTATATCCGCGGAAAGCCGTTTATAATACGATGCGAGAAATAACTATTCTACCTACTTTCAAAGCGAGTTAATAGTCCACAATGTTCTATTATCAATCTATTTCAATAATAATCCTTCCTTTTGAAGCGGTGTGCAATGATATCCACAAAAATAACTTTTTCAGACCAAATAATTCATGAAAATTACAACTTTCATCCTAAACTATCAACTTAATTTATCGCACAAAATAAAATGAAATCAGTTTGTAAGGATGGAGCTTAAGATCTCGTTAACCGCTGCACCAATTAGGCCCATAATAATATGCACTTCTGAAGATTTGATAATAAGACACATTTGTGGAAATTGATGCACACTTGAGGTGTGTTGCTAGGTAGATTCTATTTCTGGAAATCAATACCTATTATATGCATGTACTAAAGTATGTATACTAAAGTAACAGGTTTCCTATATGTCTGTCTGTTTCGATGACAATTAAGATCTCGGAAACGGTTCGAAGGATTATTGCAACATTTACAGGAAAGTTTAGTTTTAGCCCAGTGTAAATTTTAGGCTATTTGACGAGAGGATGGATACATCAACCCCTAAAAAATATAATCATTATGGAGACAAAATGTTTTTTTTTATGTACCTTAATGTTATCAACAAAGAAAAATTATTTCTACACAAAAAGTTGGAGGCCAAATAGTTTCCCTTCGAAAGTTGCAAATATGTAAATATATTGAATAACATGGAATGCCAAGGGCCAGACTTAAGGATGTGCATTCACACCCGCATAGTGTTTTTTATCAGCTTATACCAATAACCAAATTAATTCGGAAAAAAATCACGAAACCTATACATGTTTTGCAGCTGTCGTTGGGGGGCAACACATCGTAAAATTGACGACCTCTCCATTTGCCCCCCAAATATTAATTAAGATTTATTTCACTTGTTGGTTATACCTTATTCCTGGTTTTATATTCGCAAATATACTAAATAAATAAGAAGACGTAACAACATGCAATTATGATCATTTTATAAAGTTATACATATGTGGAAGTGAATATACCAGCCAGACTTAATAAACAACAGGGTACTAAAGGGTTAAGACCATTGACGACAAATTGGTATACATCCAAAATAATGATAAAATAAATTAATCCTTTTTGTAGATTAGAAATATAGGTTGCAAAGTTGACGCAATATTACTTGGCAATCGACCAATAAAAATTCATAAAAGTACCCAAAGTTTTAAGCCATAGAATAAGAACTTTGGGTACCAGTTTGTAATTTACAGTCATTTCCTCCATTTTATTAACAATGAGATGTTATGTACTTCAAAGAAAAATACAAAACTTTGCCAATTTAATAATACTTTTACCAACAATGAAACAAAAGATATTTATCTAATAGTGAATGTACATTTAACCCGTAGCCTCTAGAGACAACGCTACAAGAGGGAGTGAGATCCACTCCGTCGCATTTAAGATATTAAGTAATGAAGCTTCCTTATAAAGGAGATCTCAATTGGTTTTGATAAACAACAAGAAAAATAGTTTCTTCAATGTCTAATCTTAGCTGTGCTTAATTCTATTTATTTTTTAGATTATCTCCTGCCGCCCTTGGATATTTAGACAATTTAGAAAGCAAATAATAATCAAACAAACAAAATTCCTTTTTCTTTTTGAGTTTCTATTACAGTTATAATAGGTTCTTCGCCTCTAACCTTTAGAGGATGGCGGGGGAGAGGTAAGGAAAAGAAACCATATAACAACCCAATACATTTATAAAACTTCCATTCAAAGTAGAACCAATTCATAATATCATTTTTGAGATATTTAGCTCACAACAAAAACAAGGATGACAACATTCATAAAAGCAAAGCACTGAAACGGTAGGACAAACGGACATTAACACTTGTATAGTGTCTGAACTAAATAATCAGAATATAAAAGTATAAGAGTCGACGCAAAATTGTAAGTAAATTTGTTCAAAAACTGCTTGATACAGGATAATGTTTATGGACATACTTACATTTTTAGGACTTGATTATAGAGTTGCTTCGCTTAAATATTGTTCTTTGTTGTCCCAGGAATCAATATACCAAAAATCAGATCAAACGGATAGTTAGATCACATAAAAATTTGTTGTTAAAAAAGTAGAAAAATCAACATGTTTAAAATGGACGTACGGACATTCTGGTAATGATTATCGAGTTGCTACGCTTTCTAAATCGTACCTAACTAATACAGGAATCATCATGCAAAGTTTGAAATCGATAGGACAATTCTAACATGCGGACGGACGTACGGACGGACGTATGGACGGACGGACCAAATCTAATTATAGAAAAGCTTTGCTTTTTAAAAAATCACTACTTTATATAAAAGTACTTTTTGTTACCTGCATTTTTTTTAGATTTTAACCCTTTTTATTTGTTGAACGAAGCTACTCTAAAAATAAGGCAATTCCTTTCTTCTCTCTGTAATAAATAATTCTAGCAGCGCTAATCATGGAAATCCTTGTCCTTATATTGTTTCAGTTCATAAGCGTATAAAATCGTTCAAGAAGGCAAATTGCCTAGTATATGCCAAAAATCAAGATCCATATACCTACTATCAAAAAGAATGATGACTAATATCATAAAAAAAGGACAGTGCTTGCACTTAAAACTATTTTAAATCACCACAAACTGATTTTAAGAATAAAAAATATTTCTAGTTTCTAACGCTTTCTTAACCTTACCTATCATCACTAAGAATGAAAATCATGTTTTTTCATCTTCAAAAAATTTATTTGTATGTACTTACATCGCCATTAAACAAAGATTAATGTAAAAAAGCTTTATTTGAATAAAATGATTTTGTCCTTGATGACATGATTCCAATCTATGAAGTACTATATTAATTTCTTCAGAATAAATTTCCCTGCCCTCTCTCTATTTCTCAAAAGCTTTTGTTTAGTTACCCTTTCTTGGCCAATAGGTTATGCTCTTCCAAAACCACATAAAAGAATTTGTTAATAGCAGTCGTTCTGATTCTTTAGTAGCGAAGCTAGTCAATAAGTAATAACGTATGTCCAAACGTCCGGCTAATGGTCCATCAATAAAATATGGATAAACAAATTTATTGTATTTCATCTATTTTTCAACTAGTGATTTATCAATGTACTTTATTCTGCGGAATTGCCGGCACACCGTGGAAATCAATTGAGAAATCTGTATCTGTGTAACCCATACACACAAACACACACACACACACACACACTCACAAACTCCAATACACACACCCTGACACACATAGACACACACACCCACACACTTTTCCATTATTATTTTCTGATTCAATTAACCCCATGTACAGATTCGTATCATCATATGAAACTTGAATAATTATGATTATAAAGTAGCGCAACAATAGCAAGCCACTATATTTTAATTATCAAGGATGACAAACATAGACGCACAAAAAAAAATGGATGTGAATACGAAAAACGAGATTTAAAGAGTATTTGTAAAAACAAATAAAATAGCATATTTAAATAAACTGCGTTGATCACTCTTTGGATATAAATATATGGAAGAAAAAATTACGAAACATTTCTCACGTATTTTTATATTTTTTATTCATATTTTGCAGCATGACTTACAGACCGACGTGCAAAGTAAATTGCATGCTGAATCCTTATTGGTATAGGCAATCTTCACAAAATAAATTCAGCCGTGTATCTTGAATAGCAACGGAGAAAATCACATCTCCACCACACTGACTGACGGACGGACGGACAAAAGTAAATTACAGAGTAGCTTCACTACTAGAAATAGATAATTAAACTCTAAAGAAACATATTGTATAGGTACAATAAGAGCTGATTCTAGTATTTAAATGTTTTGCTTTCATTGGATTTCGTAATCCGTCAAAAATTTGAAAAAAAGTCTTTTACATTGAGGCTACGGAAGCAGCCTATAGAATATTAACCATTTTCAGAAATCCTTGAATTACTAAAATAGATTTCATATATTATTAAATATTTCATAATAATAGCTAAATAGATTTAATTTAGTTAGGTTGGGTTTAATGATGCATATACAAGGTCTATTAGTAGCGCAGCTACTCTATAAAAAGTGCTGTTACGTTAATATTTAGTCACTAAACACATCTTTTCATGTATATTGTTTCTTTTATTGATTGATTTTTTTCAGATGGCATGTTTCTTTAATAGCCTTAAACTAAAATGTTTTAACGATAATATAATAGGTAGTGAACAAACATACATACATCCAACTACTTTAGTATATGGAAATTTCTCCAAACTGACTCGAATGAAAGAGTTGTAAAGCTAGTTAACAATCTATAGTTGAAATTGCAATTTATAAAGACACATTTGATATAGATTTATGCCTATATTTATGTATAATGTATGTGTATGCATTATAAAGGATTGAATTGGGGTGTGAAGTGATAAGGATTGGTGAATATCTATCTATACCCAGGAATAATGGGATAGTAATATCCTAGGAACCTAAAGGGATAAATTAATGGCCGATAAATTAATGTAAATCCCGAATGACCAAACACAAAATTATCCCTTCTGTAAATTAAAATTAGTGGTTGAAACGTGTAAACACTAAACTTAATTAAACAACCAATCAAACTTAACTGAAATCCCCAAATTGTTAAGCCAACGAATAAGAAAACGTTAATATAAACTTTATAGACAAGTATATATGCAGCTCATTGTCCCCTCTCTCTCTCTGGTAATATCCTATTTATAGTTACAGGATGTCTTTCTGTATGTTTGTACCGCTATGATTCTCCTTTACAGCGAAGCTTCTTATAGATCCAGGAAAGGTTTAAAAATATTTGGGGTGAGGTATCTTAATGAGTGTCAACCCCCTCCCCTAATTTTCCTTAAAGTGCCTCTAGAGGCTTCTAGGGGGCGGTGCGTAGTGACTAGAAGTAATGCATCATATGTTAATTTAATATGATTCAACGAAATATATCTCCTGAAATAGCTTTTTCAGTATACCTAGTGAATTGAATTTAACTTTTTATTGACTTATTTAACTATTCCTATATAACCTATCTTACTATCTCTTCCCAATACCACATTAATATAGTTCAATCAGGGATAGGACAATCTACGAGAATTTTATTAATTCCGTATTATGCCAAACAAAATTACCCCCCAGTAGATTAAAAAAGTTTTAATGTGCATCTAAAGCTTTAGCCAACAAATTAAGAAACATGTTAATTAAACTTTGGATGCCAGTACAATTTACTATATAATGTCCCCTCCATTTATTATTACAACAGCTGAATAGGGGGGGGCGAAAGTGACACTTTTTGAAACCAAAACTAAAAGTCAAAGGAACTCAACTAAAAAAAGAGTTACAGGTCTGAGATTTTGCATGGCAGTTGCTATATAGGGGTACAATATGGAACTGTGAAGAAACGGCGTCGCAACCGATAAAGATAAGCATATCAATGATTTATATCAATATTTCAGAGAGTATGCTCTAAAATTAAAGACTGGATATAAGTCAGTTCGTCTGTCTGTAATGCAAGATCTCCATAACTACTGAAACCATACACCTAGATATTTTTTTTCAAGGAAGCTTTATATTTTTTTTAGGGAAGATTTGTTAGTGTTTATAATTATGCAAGTTTTTTGTCTGAAGCTTAAGATTTTATAATTTCAATAACTTCTGAACTTTTTAGGTAAGAGATGTACACTTAAGTAAATAATAGAAAAGCTTTGCTTTTAAAAAGTGGAATAAAAAGAGATTGAGAAAGAAAGAATAAGAAAATATCATTTTGTAGAGGGACAGGAAATGGAATATTTATTATTATGAATTGTGTCTAAGAACTTTTTTTTATAGATTTGTCATAAACTTTTAAGCTAGCTAGTCTTAAAGGAATAGCTCCACCAAGAGCATGAAATGCTTTCAGCTACATATTGAAATATTATAAGGATCTTAAGGGACAACAAATTGATGTACACACCGTTTCATGATAGATTAAATTATTGGTTGAAAAGTTTGAACACTACTAAATTGAATCAACCAAGATTTAATAAATGTATCCCATATTTTTAGGCCAATAAATGAGAAAATGTGTTTTTAAATCTTTGGGTTCTAATAGTCCAATATTCTCTACCACGTTGGATGCATAATTACTTTTTATTATTAGCAGTATTTCTTTAAAAATATTATATTAACAATAAAAGTTTTTTCTTTCTATTATTTTTTAGAATAACTTTTCTGTTCAAAAATTATTTTTTCTGTATTGATCTATGTTACTATGTATTATCTTTACCAAAAGTCCTGATCTTAATAATATGAATTACAGAATAGCTTTTTAATAACTAGTTTTGTTTTGACTTTTGGTTACAAATCTACAAATTTTAAATCTTCCCAATGGAGTTATATCAATAGAGTAATAATTGAAGAAAATACAGCTTTGTAATATTCCATTAGCCCTATTTTTTCTTTCCATTTTTCTATTCATAAAGGATTTATAGTACCTAATCTATTATCTAAAATTTTATTGTACAAAAAATGATTTTATAATATTTATATCTAATGTACTTTTTTGTACTAAAGGAAGAAATTAAAGTAATCAGTATTAAGTCTTTTCCTGATACATTTCCTATTGTAGAAACCACAGAATTGGCTCTTCTTAATTTTGGGTCTAACAATAGAAATAGAAACCTTTTATAAACGCGAAGCTTTTCTATTATCAGGGTTGGTCCGTAGGTCCGTAACGGATGTACATTTATATTCTGTTCATTCAGTTCAGAACTCTACAAGAGTTAATGTTTGTTTGTTTGTTTTTTTTGAAGAAAAAAAAACTGAAAAACATATGGACAGAAATTTTTGTCCTTAAATTAAAATGCTTAAAAATTTATGCTTTAAATGGTTCTGGTTAGACTTTTATTTTCTAACTTAAATACAAACAATAAAATGAACCCAAGCAGAGGAAACCCTTTAAACTCATGTGGTTTTATGGACATAAAAGGATAATTCTTTGAAAATATTTTTAGCATGGCTTCGAAACCGATTAATATATCCACTGGACTATAACCGGCTCTCAGCCATTCTGACAAATCATGTATGACATGATATTACAGACAATTTTACACGAATATTAAAATTTAAAATAAAAATAATAAATCAGTATAGTTAGCCAGGGCCATCGGCAACCTCGGGGCTCACAAAACTGGTTTTAAAGTCAAGAAGCTAAGGTTATCCATTCCTAGTTTGCCTGTACTTAAAAATTATAACTATGATGTTTCTCATTAATGGATTTTTCTACCATTTACCTACCCCTTGAGTTAAGCAATGTCCTAGAAACTTTAAAAGTTAAACAAATTCAACAAATTTTTCTCTGTGTATTGGCTTAAAGTGGATATACAAACAGAAAATCTTTTGTCGGTTTTAAACCTCTATTTGTTTAGTGTTTATTTCACTTTTTTATACTATTCCAGTAACTAAAGTTATTATTAAACTTGAAAGTCCCTAATAATGTCTGAAGCAAAAGAACTCTTAATCTGATTTGATACTGCTTTCCAGGGAAGACTTTTTAATTAAACATCATCGTAAAGATATTATCTTCATTTTTATTTAATGAAATTATTAAGAATTCCATTAAAATTGATTTCTAATAGCTATTTGTTTTCTATCGCACTTCAGGCCTTCTTCACAAATGATCGTATAAAATCTAAAAATTCATTAAATAGTTATGAAGATCTAAATAAAGGAGGGGGAGGGGTTAGTAGAGATATATCAACAAAGAATTTTAGGACTTATTAAACTATAACTAAATAAATGTTGAACTTCAACACAACTTTTACACTAGTGCCCAATGTTTTCTTATTTGTTGATTTAAAGACTTTGGGTACTTTTATTAAACCATGATTAGTTTAGTGTCCAAACGTTTAGTGTCTAAACGTTTCAACCACTAACTGTAATCTACAGAAGAGGTAATTTTGTGTTTCATCAATGGGCATGTTTATCAATCCCTTTAGATCTCTGACTTTAACAGCTGTTTAATGAATACGGTCTTATTTACAGCCTAGCTTAGCAGAACAAATTATTTTGATAAGTATAGATAAAGTTCAAATCAATTTCATTGTTAAGTATTAATATTATGAAAAATGAATACGATAGGGAAAATCTGTAAAGAAAAACTCTTTTATGTTCAAGTGTCTGACGGACAAAGTAAGCTAAGGAGAAGCTAATGTCTTAGGAAAGAGAGTTATTAACAAAACAATAACAGGAAACAGAAAAAAAAAGAAATTCGTTTTAGAACTGAAATGGTGCATTTTTAAACAATTGATGAAATAATAACCTAAGGTGACGTTGGGGAGGTTTGAATCTATTAAAATCGTTGAACATTTATAAAATTCTCATATTAAGTAGGTAGGTAAGACATATACAGAAAAAAATATAAATTCTTATACATATTTTTATGATATTCTATAAAGTAATATTTATCGATCCGTCTGATCGCTTTAGAGATAAAGAAATAAGAGAGTAGATAGAAAACAATCTGTCAATATGCATCTATAATTCAAAACTAAACATAAATATAATAACTTTTATATCAAAATAAATAATTTGACTACCTGCAAAGCTGGAGGCAAAATATTTTTCCCCGGGTTTCAAATCCTTTGAGTTTTGTTTAATTTTCCGGTTTATTTACATTCCCCTTTATTCCTACTAAAAAGAATCCACCCTTATATATATTAAACATAACAGCTCAAACCAGCTGAAAATAATTTGATGGATCGGTTTTTGAGTTAAGCCTTACAAAAATGTTTTCTTAAAAGGGTTGTTTATCTTTCTATATCATAATGCTTAGTAAAAGAATGTTTGTATGTCTAAGGTTTGTCGCTTAAAGGCTTAAATTATTTATGGTAGGTTTTAAGCTATTTTGCGTGAAGGAAAAATAGCCCTAATTACATCTTTACATTACCCCAAAAAACGAAAATTTTCTCCATATTTAATTTTTCTTTTTACAAAAAAGGAAATTATTTAGAATTCTCCTAACACTTCACAATCAAATCAAAACATCAAGAATTCCCTCACAAAATGTCATAAATATATTTGGAATTGGAAATTTTTCTGAAAAACAAAATAAAACTAGGTAAGATTTCAGTCTATAGGTATTAATCATCATAGTTATCCTATTAATTAAAGTAGTAAGGTTTTTTTTTATTTAAAGCTAAAGATTTCTCTGAGTGCTATTTCCAATGGTTTGTTCTTTTTCGTAAAGGTTTATAAATGTCTTAAGGTGGTTTTAGGCTATTTTTCTTACCTATCCAACCCAAAACTAGAGGCAGAGAAACTATTAAATATAGGTAATATTTACTAGAATAATATTTTAGAGAAAAATATTTATGCCTCTCTTAACATGAAAAGGAAAGAAGAGAATTCAGTCCATAAGTAGCGCAGCAATAAATTTTTTCTCTTAACATTTCAGTAAAATACAGTACGATTAATTTTCTATTTTTCTTTAAATCATTTAACAATCAAGAAAGTAAAGTTTCTAAACGATTATTTGCTAAACGTTAGTCGGACAAACACACATGTTTAAAAGAAGAGCAACTACGCTACAAAAACAGAAAATAACATTTGCAGAAAGTGAAGCTAAAGTGCTTGTATATTATTAGGTGCTTATAATAACAATTAGAATAACATTCCAATAACATAAGTTGCTTGGGTGGGGGGAATAACCTTACAAGTAAAGAAAAGAGAATAAAAGTTATATTAACAGATCTTTAGGGATAATAAGACAATGGACGACGAATTGATGTAGTACATCCAAAAGGAAGATAAACAAAATTACCCCTTCTGTAAGATAAAGTTATTTGTTGAAAAGTTTGGACACTGCTAGTTTGAATCAACCAACATATAGTACCCAAGGTTTAAAGACTTTAGGGACTACCAATACATTTTACAATTTGTGAATATAAAAGAAATAAATATAGATAAAGTGTAAAGAGAGCGAAAAGAATAAGATGATAGAGTTTAATTTAAAGTCAAGAAAATAAAACATTATGATAACCGGTTCTATCCCATCCCTTTTTATCTTCCCCAATTTCAGGTTGGAAGAGTGACGCAGATCCCAGATTTCGCGATTTGAATAAAAATTATCTTTATATTATATCGAATTAAATAATCTTGCAAGCATCGCTTTTATCTTATGAAGAAAAATAGTAAATCAAACGGCGAAAACGTAGATCTGAAATTCGCGTCACCCTTACAATATGACGCATGACCGCTAAGACCGCGAGACGTGGCATTTTTTAACCACTATCGAATAAGATAAGATAATAAAAAGAAAGACAGAAAGTGAGAGAGAGAGGGGGGGGGACAGTTATGCGGAAAAGAAAATAGAGAAATCAAGCGAAAAAAAGGGGAAAAGAGAAAAAAATGATAATGACATAAAAAGGGAGATAAAAAAGAGAGTTATATAGATAGTAATACATCCTAGGAAATAAACATATTGCATTTATAAGAAAATGTCAAGCAATAGAATTGAACTAAAGGAAAAATTATCATTACTCAAAAAATAGATAGGGCAAAATATTCAATCTAATTCAATTTTACAATCAAATAGTTTTGCTTAGGTGAAGTTACACAATTATCAAACAACAAGCCATTTAATTGAAAGACCTTTGTCTGAAAGTTACCAAAGAGCATATTCAAAGTTAACCTGTTAATACGCCAAAGAATTCCCCTTAAACTACTAATACATTTTTTGTCTAGGGATGGATTCATATTTCTCTGATTAAATATACAAAGGATTACCGCTGAAAATATGACAGATCAGATATCCCTCTTTCCTCCCTATATCAGGGAGGATGGGATACATAAATGGAGAATAAATCAATAATCTCTTATCATAATTTTCCAAACCTCTTCCGCCCTATCTTAGAGGCTATGGGCGAAGCAACAAGCACAGATTTTAAAACTATACATTTGCTTTTCATAATACCCATTCCTTTATGCTTACTACTTACAAAAATATAACAAGAAAAACTATATTATTAAGAAGTGTAGCAATAACATTATATAAAGAACAATTAACTGTAATACAACAGAAAAAGAAGAAATTATGAATTGTTTAACAGACAACTAGATTGAGAAACATTAACTGCTAACGTGTTTTTAGGCATATTTTTTGTAAAAAAAAGAGCAATGTGAAAGAGTAGTTTTAAGAATTTCTGTGTGACATACCGAGGATGTGAAATAAATCGTCAAGAATTTTTGTCATTAATAATATTAATGTCTACAAATTCTTTCCTTTTAGACTTCTAAGTTTTAATATTTTAAGCATGAGTTATTCTATAGGTGGGATAATGGAGGTGGGGAAACATGACGATTTACCGCAATCTATGAACTAAACCTAGAATGATAGAACTAATCAACAACCCACTCTTTCCCCATATTTCCTATCCACATAAAGCTTAGGAAAAATATACATATTGACGTCCATTGCCTTATTCCTTCGCTAATACATTTGTTTAGATTTTACAAAAATAGATTTAACGCTGCTTAGTGGTTACGGTAAGTTAGAAAATGCCCCTCCCCAGTTATGGATTTTCTTATAAATATTCATTTATAACAAAATCATACATTTCATAAAAATTCTTAGTGTCATTAAATCATGTTAAAGTTCAAAGCTTAAATCATTAAGCATAAAATAATTAGGGATAGGAATTCATTTCCATTATTTATTGTTTAAAAGTTTTGTCTTTATCTTAATATTCTATATCTTATTTGAAATTATTTGCTTCTATTTTTAGTAGCGCAGCTACTTTATAGCAAAGGAATGCTTGTGTCAACAGTTTCAACAAAAATACTGGCTTCCTTATATATTACTTAAATGTAAAAACATAAAAAGAAATTTTTTAAAGCACAGAAAAAATATTTTAGTGATTCATTACCAAGGTTACAATATTATACAGCATGACCCTCAAAAAAGTATTTTTAAGCATCTGCAGCCCTTATTTCTCAATGAATTATTAAAAAATGCATATGTCCTTGTTCTCCATAGTATTCCACGTAAGTAGATATAAAAATATTTTTTTTACCTCCATTAACACCGGAGATTTTTAGTGCTAAAGTTTTGAAAAAGTGACTGAGGAAAAAGTAACTTTTAACATGAAACGACTTTTTTAGCAAAATTAAGCTAGAAATCCTTTTATTTTTGTTACTAGCAGAAACTTTATACAAAAATGAAATAAAAAATTTAGTTTTTGAGTAAAAAGCATTTTTTTACACATATTTTTTGAGTCTTTTTAGTTTAATGATATTTTGAAAAACTTACTTATTAGGCAAAATTGTTTAAGATTAAAAAACCAAATAAATCTCTATGAATATAGCAGGAAAATTGTTTTTGTTTCACAATCCTAACTTTAAAAACAAAAAAGTTATAAAGAAAATAAAAATAAACATAATGATTTTTTAGTCTAAAAAGCTTAATTTACCCCCTATTAAATAATTGAGATGTCAGAAAAGTGGGCGGAGCAACTGTCATAATTAATCCTTTTCTATAAATAAGGATTAATAAATAACCTAAAATTTGCAAATAATCAATTCATTCAGTAGTATTTTTTGCCATTAAAAAGGGGGGAGGCGGATGTGCCACTTTTTGAAACCAAAACTAAAAGTCAAAGGAACTCAACTAAAAAAAGAGTTACATGTCTGAGATTTTGCATGGCAGTTGCTTTATAGGGTTACAATATGGAACAGTGAAGAAACGGCGGCACATCCGCCGAAAACCGCCGAGAAATTGCAAAAAAAAATTCGGCAAGAAATGGCGGTTTTCGGCGGTTGCGCCGCCGTTTCTTCACAGTTCCATATTGTACCTCTATAAAGCAACTGCCATGCAAAATCTCAGACCTGTAACTCTTTTTTTAGTTGAGTTCCTTTGTTGACTTTTAGTTTTGGTTTCAAAAAGTGGCACATCCGCCTCCCCCCTTTATATTTTTTGGGGGAATAAAAAAGAAATATTTAGTTAACTTGTTTTTCTTTGAATCTCATTATTCAGTTGCCAGAAAAACATAATATAACCATCCAAAAAATAAGAGAAACAAAAAAAAATTCTTTTTCTCAGTCACTTTTTCAAAACTTTAGCTCTAAAAATCTCCGGTGTTAATGGAGGTAAAAAAAATATTTTTATATCTACTTACGTGGAATACTATGGAGAACAAGGACATATGCATTTTTTAATAATTCATTGAGAAATAAGGGCTGCAGATGCTTAAAAATACTTTTTTGAGGGTCATGCTGTAGTAAATTGAAGAAAAAAAAAGGATAAAATTATAAAATCTTGCAAAATTAAAGTTTTGAACTGTTTTAACTTGTACCTCAGTTTAACCAAATCAAAAACAAAAATTAAAAATCGAATAACTAGCCATCATTAGGAAATACCATTCGAGGTGTATTTTTCATGTCCATATAAAATATGGACATTTTGGTGCTTTGACCCCAAAAAAGCTTATTATTTACAAAAACATGCTTTTTAGTAGAAAGGCTGGGTAAAGTCCCTTTCGTAACATTGCACCTTATGAGGCGATTCTTCGTATTTTTAACAGTAACAACGACAACAACAACCTAACCCTGTGGGGCAATCACCTAACCCAATATAACCAAACCTAACCTAAAATAACCTATAAAAAGCCATTTTATAAATACGACGAATCGCCCCTTATGGGGCGATGTTACGAAAGGGACTATTCCCGAAAGGCTTCTCTATAAGCTGTGTGCATCAGACTGTAGTATACTTAAAATAAATTATTTACTATAAAATTGTCCTTAATTTGTTAAAATTTTTAAACATTT
Organism: Acartia tonsa; assembly: GCF_053477335.1. Classification (NCBI taxonomy): domain Eukaryota; kingdom Metazoa; phylum Arthropoda; class Copepoda; order Calanoida; family Acartiidae; genus Acartia; species Acartia tonsa. The sequence continues at coordinate 43,544,732 of NC_137264.1, read as the reverse complement.
GAAATATGAGTATAAATTATGAGTCTAAAAGCTTTCATATGTATTTGACCTTTTTTGAAGTAAAAACATAAAATACATACTTATAAAACCTATAAAAACTTTGTACAGCATATATATGAAATCGCCATATAAGGAAGAAACTACTTTGTCTGACCAATAGATGACTATAGACGAATAATCAGGTAGCTTACATATAATAATTCAATTCAAAGTTAACTAGATAAAATAATAGTTATTTCTCGCACCGTATTATAAGCAGCTTTCCGCGGATATAGAATGTACAATCATAGGATTAAAACCGGTTTTTTTAGCCCCGAGGTGCCGAAGGCGAGGACTAAAAAACTGGTTTTAATCTTATGATTGTACATTTTTATATTCGTAGAAAGCTGGATATAATACGATGCTAGACATAGTTTTTTCGTATGGATGAGAACCGGTTCCTATCCACCGGATTCGAATGAATACGAGAAAAAAATAATATTTAATATTTGGAAGCCCAGCAAATCTATAATTAATGGTAAGTTTAGCTCTTCTTCACTTAAAGATTGTTAAGAATACAGTTAAATAGATGTACATTCCCAATTATGATACATAAAATTACTCCTTTTAGTAGATTAAAATTTGTTGTTGAAACGTTTGAACACTAGGTATACTTAATGAATCAAACAATCAAAATTCAGTAAAGTCCCAAATTTGCTAACCAACGAAAAAGAGCACGTTATTAAAAAAAACTTTGGGGACTAGCGTAATAAATTGTCCCCTCTCTCTTGAAGTTGAATACAGTTTCTCTTTTGTATGATACTTTACTGTTTTTAAAACTAAGATTAAAAAGGGAGATCTTAAAGAATGTGAACAAGAGTAGATGAAATAAGCTAGAAAATGGAACTTAAATTTTTTTAAAAATTAGATAGATTAGTTTACATAAAGGTAAAGTTAATGGTAGCAAAATTATTGGACAAATTATAATCTTTTTGTAAAACAAAGATATATATATATAGCTTATGGATCCTTCTAATGGTTATAGTACTTAAACCATATAGTCTGTTAACTTCTTATTTCATTTTTACATGTCTCCTTTTCCCCTGCAACTTTATATGATGGTGGTTAAGTTGGTCAAAACTGTGTCTGATCACTATCTTAAAATAGGAGTGGAGTGTTCAATCATTTCCCCAACATGTATCAAATCACAGAGAGAGAGAGCTATTTATTACGCTAGTCCCCAAAGTTTTATAATAACGTATTTTTGTTCATTAGCTAAACAACTTTGGGGGTTGTGTATCATTATTGGGGATGTACATCAATTTATCGACCATAGTTCTATCCCTTTAGATCCATGATCAAATCATGAAACCAAATATTTTTTAAAGAGCACAAAACGCGCTATTATCTATCGCTTAGCTCATCATAAAATGTCCCGTTTTAATTATTTACTATTTTGTCTATTTTTGCGAATATTTAACACTATGAGTTTATAATAACAGCGGAAGTGAAGGCATACATAGAATATATTATATACAGGGGATGCTTTAGTTGTTAAGGTATATAATTTAGGACAATGAATTGTGTTTGTGTATTTTTTGACAATGTCTAAAGAAGCTTTTAGTCTATTCAGACATGTGAAAATTGTCCTCTCGATCTCAAACTTTGCTTGTTGATTTTTATAAAAATGAGGAGTTTTAATATAATCTTAAAAGACGCACCCCTCTATGACTTAGACATTACAAATTGAATGTACTAGAAACTTAAGTCTGTACGTCCATTATGATTTTTTTTATATCTTTTTCATACCAAGACTGTATTTTAATATACGGTGCATTATTTGCCAAATGTACCACTTTTCTGCACTACCTCTCCGATTTTGTTAATACTCTATATTTTGGTCCGTTGGGTCATTCAAGGATGCTGGATGGCCAAAAAAAAGTTTCAGAGTCCCTGGATGCCTAGATATCTAGCTATCTATGAAGGTAGGTAACAAAAATTTAAAAAACACCCATTTTTTCACAATTTTAAAAATTAATTTTTTCATCAATCTTACATCCAACCTATACATTTTATACACCAAAATGATCGTTTATTCATGTAGAAAGCGCACATAATGCTATTTTGGGCAAAACTCTAATTTTACAGGGTGTCCAACAAAAAGTGTATTTTGGATATCTAGCGTAATACCCAAAATACCTGTCCGAAAAAAATCATTTTTTTTGGCTTAAATCCTGTATTTCATCTGTGGGCATATGTGGTATATAACGTTTCGGACCACCCGGGACTATAAGGTTGTCAAATTTCACTTTGGGACACCCTGTAAATGTGATTTTTGCGTCTGTAGTGCTAAAACTTGGTCCAAATTGGCTATTTTTTTCAAATTTCTCTAATATGTGTCTTAGTATGTTTGGCCATAGTGTTTTCTGACCATATCAATATTTTCCTATTTTTTGGACACCCTGTATTTTCAAAAAAAGAGAAAAATTTTTTTTGTTTTTTTTTAAATTTTTTTTCTTTTTTTAAGTTACTTAAAACTGTCATATAGATACAGATTTGGACTAATAACAAAAATATTTGCCTAGTTTACAAATTTATACACTTTTGGGACACCCTGTGCATGTTTTTAAAAAATGATGGTTTTTGCCCATTTTCGGGAGGAAGGAAACGTTTTAGGGCCATAGACTATTTCTTCATTTTTGTAGAACTTTTCAAGACACATCATTTGTTATTTATGTAAAAACCGCAAAAAAACGAACCGTTTTGCCGTTATTTACCGCCAAAGGCTGAATTTTTTACGTTTTTTGCCGTTCCCGAGGACTTAATGCGCATTTTTGGTAAGAAGACGTTGATTTATCAAGATAACTGTGAAGTACTTTTATTTAGGAAATTTAATTTACAAAATTTCATGTGAAGTAAATTTTTTTGTATATCCAACCGATTTTTGTTAAAAGGAATTTCAAATGCACATGGTTTATGTTTCTTTTATTACTTATGTTATAGCAATTATTTATGTTATATTCACTTAATTTTCTTGTTTTAACAATTGAAATCCATCTCGACGAAAAACGGTTAGCTGCACAAAAAATTTTACTTTACATGAAATTTATTAAATTAAAATGTCTAAATAAAAGTATTTCAGAGTAATCTTGAAAAATCAACGTCTTCCTACCTAAAATGCGCATTAAATCCTCGGGAATGGCAAAAAACGTAAAAAATTACGCCTTTGGCAGTGAAAAACGGCAAAACGGTTCGTTTTTTGCGCTTTTTGCATAAATAACAAATGATGTATCTTGAAAAGTTCTACAAAAATGAAGAAATAGTCTATGGCCTTAAAACGACTCCTTCCTCCCGAAAATGGGCAAAAACCATCATTTTTTAAAAACATGCACAGGGTGTCCCAAAAGTGTAAAAATTTGTAAAAAAGGCAAATATTTTTGTTATTAGTCCAAATCTGTATCTATATGACAGTTTTAAGTAACTTAAAAATAGAAAAAAAAATTTTAAAAAAACAAAAAATTTTTTTTTCTTTTTTTGAAAATACAGGGTGTCCAAAAAATAGGAAAATATTGATCTGGTCAGAAAACACTATGGCCAAACATACTAAGACACATATTAGAGTAATTTGAAAAAAAAGCCAATTTGGACCAAGTTTTAGCACTACAGACGCAAAAATCACATTTACAGGGTGTCCCAAAGTGAAATTTGACAACCTTATAGTCCCGGGTGGTCCGAACCGTTATATACCACATATGCCCACAGATGAAATACAGGATTTAAGCCAAAAAAAATGATTTTTTTCGGACAGGTATTTTGGGTATTACGCTAGATATCCAAAATACACTTTTTGTTGGACACCATGTAAAATTAGAGTTTTGCCCAAAATAGCATTATGTGCGCTTTCTACATGAATAAACGATCATTTTGGTGTATAAAATGTATAGGTTGGATGTAAGATTGATGAAAAAATTAATTTTTAAAATTGTGAAAAAATGGGTGTTTTTTAAATTTTTGTTACCTACCTTCATAGATAGCTAGATATCTAGACATCCAGGGACTCTGAAACTTTTTTTTGGCCATCCAGCATCCTTGAATGACCCAACGGACCAAAATATAGAGTATTAACAAAATCGGAGAGGTAGTGCAGAAAAGTGGTACATTTGGCAAATAATGCACCATTATACATATTTGTCTAGGTATTTTACAATAATTTTTAACCGCCTTTAAAGGGTAGGAAACAGAACAATAACATAAGGAATAATTGAAGATTAAATTAAGCATCATTATACCCTCCATGGCTTTCCTAAAGTATCTACACTGAAATTCATTTAAGTTTATGGTATAAAAGAGATGAAATGATAAAAACTTTATGAACATAATGTTATGTTAACATACAACATAGAATTGGAAGAATTAATTTAGTTCTTCTTTTAGTTACCTACAGTCTAAACCCCCCAAAAAAGAAAAAAAAATTATTAAACTATCTAAAACTTCATGTTGAGGGATCAAACTTTATGATAAATAAATATTAGGTTCATAACAAAGAAAATTATAACATACTGTTGTTTTGTCCAGCGTTAATTCATTTATAACTCAATATATAATACCCATCTATTTATATATGTTAGTTATGGGTTTAATTACTAAATTAACAATGACAACAATGTCCACGAATAGCAAAGTAATAAAAAATGCTAAGAGTACATTGAATGTAAATATTTTTCAGATAACATCTCCACCTAAATGCTTACATCTGATATTATCTTAGATTTTAGACCACTTAAGTTATCAAATTGTTATCTCATAAAATTGTATAATATAAAATCTTCCAAAATATAAGCCAAATTTTTATTTGGAACTTTTTATTTGAAATGATTGTTTTCACAAAGGGGGGGGGGGGGGTAATGCAACCATCTCGTAATCAATGCACAAATGGCACTTAAAATCCGAATTTCGCTATGAAACTTGGCATGAGTAATTCTTAGGTAGTAGGTTTCCTTTTCCTAAATCGAACAAAAAGTACCTAACTGCTAACGGCTCAGCCGTTTAGACGTTTTTTTGGCTATTTATAGGGCAAATCTATCATTAATTACATAGGAATCAACTTTTCGAAAGATATTTTTGCTTTAACTCATGTGAAAAAATACAAAATATTTTTTTAGATTCCTGGTACCAGCGGCTACTGGCTAAAACCGGATGAAAACGTCTGGGACTGGCCAAGAGTATGATGTGAAGATAGGGCTTGTGACGGATTTGCCCTGAAAATAGCCGAAAATGGCTAAACGGCTGAGCCAACAGTCGTTACTTTACCAACTTTTTGTTCAATTTAGATAAAATAGACTTAACAAGGATTACTCATGTTTCATAACGAAATTCGGTTGCCAAGTGCTATTTGAGCACTGATTACGAGATGGTTGAATTACCCCTCCCCCCTCCTTTATTGGAGCTACTAAATAGAACATTTGGATTGTAGTTAACAAAGATACAAAAATATTAATTTAAAAGTTAATTTCATGAACATTATTTCTTAGTCTGCCCTATTGAAATGTAATAAAAAGATTAAAATAAGAAAATTCTCATTTATCTTTAGTACAATATATCTTGTGTATAGTATAAAACATATGAACTAGGGGGACAAAAACAAATTAGTTTAAACAAGGATGACACTATCCAATCCATCAAAGCAAAGCTCAAAATCGAAATAAAAAAAACCCAGATATTAGAAGCAAAGTTGCATGTTTATTTAGCTTCTAATATCATTAAAATCAGACATAAAATATATACATCCTCGCCTACTACTTTTAACTAAAAAATAAACAAAAGACAGAATATTCTAAATAATGACAGAAAAGTTTTTCTGTTGACAAAAGAGTGAATTAATGCATCATTCATTTTGTCACTTTTTAAATGAGCATACTTGAATTTTACATAGATTTTTTGAGAGGGGAATATTATGTCTGAGTTTAAAGTATTATCATAGAAATTAATAAATAAAAACTAAAAATAGAACATCAAAGATATTGATGCAGGGAGGAAGGGGACATACCTAGTCTGTTTATTACACTAGTCCTCAAAGTTTTATCATATCGTTTTATTATTTATTGGCTCAACAACTTTGTGAACTATTATTAAATTTTGATTGTTTGGTTCATTTAGTTGAGTGTTCAAACGTTTCAACCTTTAATTGTAATCTACAAAAGGGTAACTTTGTGTATCATCATTTTGAACGTACATCGATTTATCGGCCATTTTCATATCCCTTTGGATCTCTGCAAAGATGTCATGTAATTTAATATCAAAACTTAATAAGGAGTTTTTTGAGTTGACCCAATAAAGAAAGGGAAGAAAAGGGGGTTTTGAGTGTGATAACCATCCTTCTTGTTTTTTCAATAAAAAGTGATAACTTACTAAGTGTCTAAAATCAAAAGTCTATGCTAGTAACCGTCAATTTTGAGGCATTTATTGATTAAATTTTGTAATTTATTTCCTGTGCAATAACTGCTCGCCTCGTTTTATTGCACTGCAGCATTACAGGCCTAAATGACCATTAGCATCACGTTAACAAAATATGGCCCTACTTATATTAGAAATAGTGTACATATTTAATAGTAATAATTTTAATAATAAACTTAGCCTTATTAATCACAATATTCTAAGTTAGGGGCACTTGCACTTTGTTGATGCTGGTACAAAGTGTTTGCAATATTCAAAATGATTTATTATTATGATATTTGCATATAATATATAGATAATTGTCGGTTAGGCTTACTGCTGCGTTGAACAGGTTGCTGTGTCCATTTTAAAATTGTAAGACAATAAGCTTTGTAAAAAAGTTTTGTCTAAATAATATGTACGTATTTTTGCCTAAATAATGTACATATAATAATAAAACTAAGATTAATATTACCCCTAGTTATAGTTATTCAATATAATATACATTATATAACAAATACATATCATCTGTGATTGTTATTATAAGCAGAAAGATTGGCAGATAACCAATATAACTTTGGAACCCTACAGAGACATTATAGGTAGCCAAGCTGCTCTATAATTAATTTATGTCCGTCTGTTCGCCATTCCGTACTTATAGCCAGGTATTCCCTTTTATACTTTCCATGCAGCGATAAAACAATGACAAGATAAGACAATGGCTTATAAATTGAAGTGCATTCTCAATGATGTTACACAAAATTACCCCTTCTGTGGATTTAAATTTCTGATTGAAATGTTTGAACACTCAACTTAATGAAACAACCAATCATATTTAACTGAAGTCCCCAAAGTTCTTACGCCAACGAATAAGAGAACATTAATATAAACTTTGGGGACTAATGAAATAAACGGCCTATTGTCCCCTCTCTATTTTATGTAAGTTCAAATGTATAACTCAAACATTACATTTACTGAATGTAATACATTTTTTTCCTTTTTACTGTATAATAGTTTATTATCCTTTGACAGATGTTGCAGATGTTTCGCTCCTGATGGACAAAATTACTCTTACATTACAGTGGACCTTTATTTTCTCGAAATAATGATAAAAGAGTAACAAAATGAGAACAAGAATGACAACTTCCACTATGAATATCAAAAAGATTAAAGGCTACATTGTTTTGTACTTATATCATGCTTTTTGTTCTGGAAAATCATCACACAAGAAATTCCTTAGCATAGAGCACTATTTAAAAGAAATGTATACATACGGTCATGCCCTAGATATTTATTAGCACATAAAATATACCAATTGATATAAACCAGAAAGGGTTAAAGGGGAAATATGATACAGAAAAAGGGAATTGTAGAAACCGATTGGGGATTTGGGGATTACCTTGTTCTACCATTAGAAGGGGATATTTACTCTCAAAATAAGAATGTGAAGATTCTTCTGACCCCAGTGATATTTTCTCGGGTGCTAAATTATATAGTTTCTCATAATTACTTCAGATTATTAAGCATAGGTATGCTGTAAAGCTCACTTTGTTAAGGTCTGTATGTCTGTACATAGGAAAATTGGGGTTTAATTAAAAAATATGTTTTATTCTAGGGATCTAAAAGAAAAAGACAATTGCCGATAAATTGATGTACATCCCAAATGTAGATACACAAATTACCCCTTAAGTAGATTACAATTAGTGGTTGGAACGTTTTTACACTCAATTAAATGAACCAACCTATCAAAATTCAATAATAGTCCACAAGATTGTTAAGTCAACCAATAAAAAACGTCATTTTAAGACTTTGGGGACTAGTGTAATAAACAGCCCAACGTCCCCTCCCTTCCTGGATTTACTCATATTCCATATTACAGAAGGTATTGAATTCTAATGAACAATTAAAAAACAAACATTATCAAAATATCTGTCCCTGGCTATGTCTTTTATGATTGATAAAAAATTGTTACAACTACATACATCCAATATACATGTAGTTTATTTGTGAGTTGTTATGGAAACTTCCTATTCATCTAAAACATTATTATCTCGTTTTTATGTAGATAATATAGATAATAAAAGAACAAACGTCGGATAAATAATATTTTCTTTTTCCAGGATAACTTTAAAATCATATGCTACATGTTTAATTAGAATGGCACAGAACCGGTTTTAATCGAAGCCATACTGAAAATACAACTACATTTATAACCGTTTAGGTATTCTTAGTATTTATATGCAATTTATTTACATATATTCTATAACAAATAGATTTTCTATATACCTAGCTTATAATAAAAAGAAATGAGACAAGGGGGGAATTTTGAGTTCATGTAAAATATAGATGTACAATATCATACATTGCTGTTAGGATTTAAGAATATGTAGAAAGAACAACAAGAATGACAATATCCAATTGTAAAAATGTAAAACAATTAGGTACACAAGAACCCTTTTCTGTAAATGAAAAAAAAATACGATTTAAAAAAAAAATACAAAGATGGTGAAGGGTAAATGAACATGAAATGTCTACAAAAAGAAATATTATATGATTAAAATAATAAAATTCAGCTGTCGTTAGAGTTCTAAATCTATTTGGGCTAACTCAATACAAAATAAAATTGATTAAGTTCAAGCTGTGAGCAGAAAGAGAGACAGATATATAAATAAATAAGTGTGTACTTTACATTTTAATGCAAGATCATTTAACCCCCTAAGGGTCAGCAAAACAGGAATTATCCTTTTTTTTATTATTTTTCTATCTGTGGACAACTAGTATGATAAATATTAAGTTTATTTCAACAAAAATGTACTATCGCTTAAATTGACTAGATTAATGAGTTAAACATCAAAGGAGGGTTGAACTCCCCAAAAAAGTTTAGTGAAGGTCTCCAATCCCCTTTTTAACCCACCACCCCCCCCCCCCCCCCCCAACCCTAGGGCTTCTACAAATCCCAGTACACGCGCCTATCCGAATATATGTCCATTTCTCTGTGAAAGTGAGCAAGAGAGAAAGAGAGAGAATGAGATAGAAACTAGTTTTCAATGATTCACATAAAGTATAATACATGAAATCAAAATTACTGCATCAGAAAATTAAGCAAAACTAGACGCAGAAATTAAACAAGGACACCTAACATTCTTCAGAATGGCGAAGAAGAAATATAGGTACCTAATCAAAACAACTAGCATAACTGTAAAAATAATTTTCAAAAGTACAATAAATCAAGTCTACCTACGGAGTGGCGTGCAACTGCACAGCGTTTTAGCTGGAAAGAACTTTAAAAACTAAAGAAAAAAACGGAAGACAGTCCTCTCTAATTTCTATATTTTAGTGGAGGTGTTATAAACCCCCATCCGCACGCCCATGAGTCAAAGATAAGTTGAAAAATACATAGGTATTAAATTCTTAATACGCATGTATTTAATGTAAATTAAACTTTAAAACATATGAATATATTTGTAATTGTTTGTATAAAGGGTTTAGAGTTTCATAGTCTGCAGAATTTAGTCTACAAGTGTGTGTGTGTCCGTCTGTAAGAATGCACATATTCAATAGGGTGGGTCGATTTTGGACATTTTTTTTCTGAGGCCAAAGCGGGGATCTGCACTCAATTTATATAGATATAATACACCTCTGGGTGATTTAAAATTTATCCTAAGTCTTAAAACCGCTGACGACCAGACATTCAATTGTATAGCTATTTGTAAATTGGAGTCAAAAATTTATTGAATCAGAACTATGGCTTCATGGTGCTCCCTGTAAATGCCTTGAGGAGCTGAGTCAGGAACTTTTGTCCGTTTCAAAAAATCTCGTTCCTAGCCTGAGAAAATCTAAAAAACCTCTACAAATTGGACAATTCTCAATAAACCTTAAAATTTTTTGTTTTTTTAGTGATTTCTAAGGCTAGGAACGAGATATTTTGAAACAGACAAAAGTTCCTGATTCAGCTCCTCAAGGCCTTTCCAGGGAGCACCATGAAGCCATAGTTCTGATTCAAAATTTTTTTGAATGTCGTCTTTGCATACTAGTAAGTAATGAATTATACTTTTAAGTGGTCGTGTTCTAAAACTCAATTTTTTAAAATTCTTTTTCGGTCAGAAATGTTTTTAAGGTTAATTTTATCTGTTGCATATCCCCGCTTTGTCTAATTCCGATATGAACCCACCCTAATATTCAAGTATGTGTTTGTTTTTAATTGTTTTAGGTATTAAATCCACACATACCCTTTGTTTTAATCATTGTTTTCTCAGTTTGTGTCTACTTAATTCAAGCTTATAAGGAGCGAAGCAACTCTTTAAGCATTTGTGACATCGTGAGTCATAAAACGAGTGTAAGATTAATTCAAAATAAGTTCATAACTTTTTATTAGGCATTAGCAAAATAAAATAACAATATTAGCTAAAAACGATAAAGTGGTAAAGTAGATAAACTTTTGATTATCATTAAAAATAAATTGTAATATAGGACAGTTTTTTGTATTGATAACTTAAACTCTTCTACGGTGACCCTTTCTAAATATTGACATCCTTGTATGTATGTGACTAGTTGAGTTAAATATGTAAATTTTGTGTCTCTATTTCTTGAATAACTTTAAATACAAATGTGCTTAAAGAAAACACAAGAAATAGAAACTTAATCTAGCTGTAATCTCTGAATTTTAAACATTTGGTATGCTTGTTTTAATGAATCTGCGTCTAAGTTTGTTTGTAGTCCATTTTTGGCTTATTTTTGAGCATTAGAATTGTCCTTTGACATATTTTTATTTTATTCTCAAAGACCTTTTATATTAATGAGAAAAACTGTATTTTATTTATAATAAAAGTAGACAATTTGATTTTGATGTCTCTTATTCTATGAGATACTTTCCCCCCTTAAACATAATTCCTTTTTGAATATGTGTATTTGGTCGAAAAATCTCACAACTTTAGAGATAATGAAATCAATAAAACTGAGATTTATCTTGCATTGAAACTTCATTGAACAAAAGACTTTTTAATTTTTGGCAACTATTATCAATGAATCGTAGGAATACAACTTCTCATAATTGTTTAGAATTTAATGCTACATATAAATAAAATACCAACAAATAAGTTGCAAAACGTTTGACATAAATACTAAGAAGGACTGTAAAGTGCTTTCATTACTCTAAAAACCTTTTAAATATCAATTTCCCCCAATTTATTGTTCTCTTAATCCCTGGTCTCTGCATCTCACCATATAAGGGTGCTGAGTGCTCTAACACTCACAAAACTGGCCCGGAGACAAAATATCATCAACCAGAGGAAATTATTTCAATCTAAAAATGTGAAACTTTTTTTTGAGTTTTCAAGACAATTTCGTCTTCAAAGGGGAAGCGGTGCCATTAAAATATTATTTCCGAAATGATAGGATTCTAGTAAAATTTAAAGTGGGGAAATTTTACTTCGGACGGTAGAGGTACCCTCCTAAATAATAGTTTTAAACCAATGTAGAAGCTTTACTTTGATGTAGAACAACATCATGCAGTACAACAGTTAACGATTTCCTTCGATACAGACACAGATAGACATTATGCTACTTATAATTTTTTCTTTTAACAATTTAACAAAGAATTCTACTACTTCCAATTTCTTATGACAATTTAACTAGCGTAGTGTCACGCATCTGACATATAAATTAGCCTAAAGAGTTTCAATGTTTTTATTCAAAACTAATACATTTTATGAAGGGTTCTCAATAGCTTACCGGCCCATTACCCGCGACAATTTAGATTTTTTATGAATTGTTAATTCCCTGAAAAGTAGAAGGACAAAGATTTTATCCATTTTCTGCTGATTTGTCACTTTTTCTTCTTTTTATATCTCACTTCATGTAGACATCACTTTTAAACTTTTTGTATTTTTTCTTAATTTTTAACATAGATTTTTTAAAATTTATAATTTGTCACTTTTGATGTTGTATATCAACTTTTTCACAATTCTATTTAAATTTTTGGAAATCACATACTTTATTTTGTATAAATGTATCACAATTAAACAGATTAAATAATATAATTATTATTTTTATTTATTTTGAATGCAACATACTTCTGCTAGGAAGCTCAAACAAAAACTAAACTAAAAACAGGGTTGCCACATTTGTATACGAATATTATCGCCATTTATTTTATTTAAAGTTTTTTTTCACTAAATAGATATCCATTTTGCAATTTAAAACAATAATAATCATAATATGATATTTATTTTCAAAATTAATCGAATTATCAATAAAAATCAACAAAATATAACCTATGAATAAGATTAAAAGGGTTGAAATGGCGATAGAATTGTTACTTGGTACTCCTGTGTTTAATTTTTGGTGCCGTGTCAGTCCGAAAATAGGGACGGGATAGAAACCCCTCAAAGGGAAAGGAGTAACGGAGAAGAAAGGCTTGCCGGCTATCATAGACAAATAATTTGTAAATTCCCCAAACAAAAAAAATTTCTAAAGTTTATAAAAATATTCGTAGATTTTTCTTTAGATTTTAAATAATTCAAGAAATTCGTTAATTTATTTGTCTATGAAAATCATCTGTTATTTACCTCCCCTATTGCTTTAAATTTTCAGTGCACCGTTGTTTACCCCAACCTTCAAAGGATATTTGTGATAAGGTCCTCCCTTTTGTCATATGTGCCCTTTAGGAATTCCCTCCTCTCAATTACTCTCATTTTCACTCCATCTCTCATCTCATCTGAGCCCGGTTTTTAGATCATACTAAAATAACATAACAATCATGGGTAGAAAGAATATAATGTAATGTGATTCAAGCAAATAATTTATTATAGAATCTGCCTTTTATTTTGATCTCCGTCGAGTTTTGTGAAAAGAAAATTGCGGGTACATAAATGTGGGAGGAGGGGAATGTTGAGTCGGGGCAAATCTTGGCGGATTATTTGGGCGGGGTTAAGAGTTAAGCTACTCTCAAACTAACTTGATATGAATAAATATAAACTACCAATAGAATTTCCTCATTTTTATCTACTAATGTAACTATTTTGGGGGTAAGGACAATTTCTATCTAAAGAAATTATAAGGATGTCATCTTTTTATCTATCCAAAAAGATCTCGAAAACAGCTGAACTGTGTTGGCTAGCTGTCCAAAATTTAGAGAAGCCTAATTATTAATGGCAAATATGAAAATAACACCAAATTATGCTGAGCTGGATCTTTAAAGGGAGGGGGGGTGGATCTAAGGGCGGATTCCTTTGATTAGTATTCTCCAGCTTCTACCAATAACGAAATTAATTCGGGAAAAAATCACGAAACCTATATATGTTTTTCAGCTGCCGTTGGGGGGCAACACATCGTAAAATTGACGACCTCTCCATTTGCCCCCCAAATATTATTTTAGATTTATTTTGCTTGTTGGTTATACCTTATTCCTGAGTGTTCTCTGCTTACTATGATTTTATTGGTGGGTAGATCAACACAAGGAATTTGGCCCATTGAATATATAATATCGCTTAATTGACAGATAGACGGACAGAGTTAATCATAGATTCAATTCGTCACAGGAATTTGGGTCTCAAAATTCATAAATTTATCTTCAATAAAATGAACTCATTCAACAGAAAAACGTGCACAAAAAAATCCACAGAAAACAAGTTTAAATGGATAGAATTCACAGTAATTTTTACAGTAAGCTTCACAGAAGGTCTACCTTAAAAAGTATTTCAGAATTTTCATTTTATCAAAAGCTTTAAGACTGACGGACAGACACAGAAAGTTAAAGAGTAGCTTGGGTAGGTATTAAACATTGGAATTATTATAAAATGGATAAAATACAATTTATTATTTGAATATAAAAAATGGCACTTTATGAGGTAGACGGATTACAAAAATCATAATTATAATTTAGTACATTGACTTGTATTTACATGATGACATATATTAAACTAGTGGCTACGTCCCTAGAAGCCTCTAGGGTAAGTTTGGTGGGGGGAGTCCAAATCCCATTTTTAATATAAGATTCAAAAAGAAAAATTTAGAAAAGATTTTTTTTTTGGGGGGGGGGGGGGGGTGGAGATACTCTCTCCCAAAATAGTTAAAAACCTTCCCTTGACCTACAAATAGCTTCACTGTAAAGGAGAAACATATTGGTTCAGCGGTTAGCGATATCATTCGCCACAGACGAAAACATCTTGATACTAATCGCCTAATGGTAAGAAAAGTTTTAACAACAAAATTTTTCATGTATATCTTAATTAGCACGCGAGAAAATCATGTTTTCCCAAAAACCTTTTGTAAATACGGAAATTTTGAATAAAAGAGTACCTTCACAACTAAGAAAGGTACTTATTAAAAACTTAGTCTTATTAGCTAAAGAATTTGATTGCTTCTTCTACAGAAATCCCAACTAAATTATTTGAGGTTTCGTCGTTATCATCTTCTAAGACTATAAATTCTTCTTTAATTTCATTAACTGGATGATTTTTGCTATCTTTGTCTTTATTAAAATCATCTTTCACAACTAAAATTTCTTCATCTAATGCATTATCTGGTTGGTTTTTAATTTGATCATTTTTTATGTTATTATCACAGATTTGATTTGTTATCTCATTATCTTTCAAATTTTCTTGGGCAATATCATATTCAAGTATTATGATATTTTCATCTTTTGCATTGCAGACTTGTGGATGTTGTTTCTTCATATCCAATTCAGGTTGTTTATTTTTTGTAATGACAAGTTTATTATCACAGTTCATTTTGGATTTCAAATTATATTTTAGCTTATTTTGATCAATATTGTATGAGGCACCATTATTCCCAGAATCAGACTGAATATGCATATTAGGCCTTAGATCTTCAAATGTGTAAGGGTCATCCCCAATGTTTGATTTCATATCAATTTTATCTTCATGGATATCAATGGATGAGTCGTAAAATTCTTCTTGCACATCTTTGAAGTCTGGTTTAGAGTTATCTGTTAAAGTATTGATGTACTGTTTCATTTAGAAAATATTTTTTATAAAAGGAGGAGTAGGTTGCGCTAAAAATCTGTAAAGGTGTGAGTTTTAAGGCTTAAAAATAGTAGGTAGTAGAACGGTAATGTTTACTAATTATGTGTATTTATTAGTGATGAGAATCCGGATCCGGAATCCGCCCAATTTTCGGCCAATTTTGTAATCTGAATCCGTATCCGGAATCTGTTTTTTATAGCAAATTCCGGATTCTAAATTGGTAGGCTAAAATTACCTACCGTCTTGAGTTTTTTCTTACAACTCCCTCTTTTTGAAGGGAAAGATCACCCCCCCCCCCCCAACACACCACCTTCCCCCCCCCCCATTTCTTCCCACATAAACCACGAAGTTGATATACCAGCTGATAAATCAGAGCTCTCATTGTCAGGCCAGCGATCACGTGATGAGCTATTAAATTTCTACATAACAAATTTTTATAATTACTAATGTGATGTAAATGTTTTAGTTATGCTGGAAGTCAACACTTTAAACAAATCAAGGCTTCAACCAAGTAACATAGTGATAAATTAACGAAAAAAGCTATCCCTCTGTGACGGACGGCCTTTTATAATACTGCTAGAATCCGGAATCCGAATCCGGAATCCGCCAAAAATAAGAATCCGGAATCCGCAAGAATCTGTCAATTTTTTTGACGGATTCCTTCAGAATCCGGAATCCGAATCCGGCCCAAAAATTCGATGGATTCCCATCCCTAGTATTTATTATAGAAAAGAACTAGGTATAGACAATTTTTTTTTAAAGTTCACATAAATTTGTATTGTTCTACTACTGTTTTTAACTTAAAACTCACAACCTGTACGGACTTTCAGCGCAACCAACTTCCTCCCTTAATTGTGAATTAGACATAAGGAAACATAATAACAAAGGGGGAGGTCATTTTCTAGTAAATTCCGTAAAGGTGTGTGTGTTATAAGGCCTAAAAATAGTAGTAGAACGATAAGGTGCTCTATATATTTGTATTCCCTATTGAATAGAACAATAGGGAGCACCTTATCGTTCTACTACTATTTTTAGGCCTTATAACACACACACCTTTACACACCTTTACGGAATTTACTAGAAAATGACTTCCCCCTTTTTAGCCAAAGGTACCTCGGTAAAAAGAAGAAAAACACCGAAGGAAAAATCAAATTATATTCTTGGTGCTCATTGGTAAAGAGAATATTCACCAAAAATTTCAGCTGCCAATCTTAAATAGCAGCCGAAAAAATCGCAAATCCCTCAAAGCGTTACGGACGGACAAACAAAAGAAATTGAAGAGTAGCTTTGTTTTACTTTCTTAATAATATAATTTCTTAAGTAATTTAAATACCTTTGTCAATTTAAATCTTAATCAACAAAAAAAAAGAGTACATTCCTGTTCCTTTATTTTTGACAATGATTCCTCTGCTATAATTTTCCTTATTCTTGTTGGGATCAACCTGTTTTGTTTCAAGATTAACTCCAACAGTTTCAGCACTGTAGTTTGAGGTAGATGGTTCTTTTTCACATAGACGATCGTTTGTATGGAAGAAGAACTCTAATTCATCTAAATCATTTTTAATAACAGTGTTGTCATCAGGCCTACTTCTAGACGATTTTATTATGTCAGATTCTCCAATGTTTTCTGTGCTGGTTTCGTGGATCTTAATATGATCCAAATATTCATTACTGTAAGCAAATAATACTTCTTCCCCATTATTAAATGTATTTTGAATGTGGTCAAATTTGGGTTCCAGTAATTGATATTTAAAACTGATTTGTTTATTACAAATTTCACATCTATAAATTGACTTGGAATGAGATATAATGTGATCATTGAAATCAGAAATGGATTTAAATTTTGTACAACAAACTTTACATGAATAATGTTTTCTCCTTGTATGTTTTATACTATGCATTTGAAAGCTATCTTTGCAATGAAAGATTTTATTACATGGGACACAACTATAGTTTTTCATATGCCCTAGTAAGCCTTGCTTGGTTATAAACCATTTTTTGCACATTTGACATGAAAACGATTTGGTCCCTGTATGTAGCAACTCATGCTGATTCAAATTTGAGCTTTGAGAAAACCTTTTTCCGTTTTTAACGGATTTTTTCTTCTTTTCATCTATGTGTTGTAATTCATGTTGACGAAGTGCATCCGCTGAAGAAAGTTTTCTGTTACATATAAAACAAGAAAAAGGCTTATCACCTGTATGAATTGCCTTGTGCCTAATTAAATGCTGTTTACGTCTAAATGATTTATTACATACATCACATGCAAAAGGCTTCACTTCTGTGTGGATTTCTAAATGAACAGTTGCAGTATATTTTGATGATAATACTTTGCCGCATACGTCGCAAGAAAACACTTTGATGTTGTCACCAATCTCGAGTTCATTTATCCTGCTTGAGGTGCCACCATTTTCTGAAACATCAAAACAAGAAGATTAAAGGGGTAGCTGCATGAAATGCATTTAGACTTGAATTATTTCCTGTTCAATGGTTTGAACTTCATTTATGAAGCATATATTTGATTTGAGAGAATTTCAATTTTCTAAAACGTAGTTTTAAAAACATCAAGACTTCAAAATCATACAATTAAACAAGGATAACTTCATCCATAAGTAGCTAAGCACAAAAAAATAATTGATGGATAATCAGAGTTAGAGTTATAGAACAGATGTTCAGTGGTCATTACAGATCTTTCACATAGGTATAGTTTCTATGTTTTAAAATTCATATTTTTGTAGCATGACTGACAGACCGACAGATCATGTAAATTTGATAAATACTCATTATTTCAAGGAATCTTCAGACAAGAAACTTGAATAACAGCCAAGATAATCATATCTACCACATTGCGTTACTGACTGACATACTGACACGCGTCGGACGGACAGACAAAGTGAACTATAACGTAGCTCCATTACTTACCTAAACTTCTGGCACTATCCATTTTAAAACATTCCATTCATTCTTATCTGAAAAAACACTTAAGTATAATTTATTTTTCTCCCCTTCGATTACAAAGTCTCTATATGCTAGGGGCGCAGTCCCTATTCCTATTATAGAAACACTGTGTCTATGGATATTATATTAAGTAGTAAGCTTTTTTTGTCTGTAGCGAATGATCTTGCTAATGTAATTATGTAAAAAGAAACAAACTTTTCAGCAAATACAACGCTAGGTAGACTAACTAATAGGGTTAATATTGAGACTAATCCTATTGTTTTATTTTATTCTATTCAATTCTATAACATTTTTTTCACATTAATGTTTATTTCGTACGTATAATTATATGTTCAAAATTGTAGCAATTTAAAGATTACAAGAAAATATAATAACTTAAAATCGTAAAATTAATGAAGCTCAAATGAAAATTATTAATTAAATGTAGTTATCAAAAACAAACTTGTTCAAAAATTTTCACAGATAGAAGGACAAACCTTGTTTATGAAAATTTGTGACGCCATGCACTTATTAAAACAAATAAATTTTACAGAAAACTTCCTTGTATTAATTTTCTTTGCTATTCGAACTAAATTCACAATAAACTACGCAAAACATAACTAAACACACTACTACCAAATAAAGAAAAACCTGTTCTTAAACCATAACAACCCCCCACCCCTCAACACACAACCCTTGGTGAATAAGCGTACAGAGCTCGCGCGCGCGCAAACAACACTCACAACCATAATACTTGCGCATAATCTAGGCCTACGCTGCTCTCGGTGAATAGAAATACCTTTGTAAAGGACCCCCTACTGTCTTTATAAGCCAAGCTTTCAACTTCGTTCCAAGCCTCCTGATCCAGCCTTTTTTTATATCTCAGATAAACAAGGATGACAACACGCTTAAAGGCGAGGCTCTTAAATCAGACGGTAGAACAAACGAACATAACCACTAGTAGAGTATCAGAACTTACTGTGCAGAATATTCATTGATAATTCTTAACAAAATTGTTAATTACAGGAGACTTATTAAGGACAGACTTACATTTTAAAGAAAACAAGGATGACAACATCAATAAAAGCGAAGCTCTGAAACGATATTACAGACGAACATTAACTCTTGTAGAGTGTCAGAACTGAATATACAAAATTTGAATATATAAGTTTTGACAAAATTATACGTAAATTTGTTGCAAAACTTCTTAAATACAGAATTCTGTTTAAGTACATACTCACATCTTTAAGACTTGATTATAGAGATGCTTTGCTTATAATATTGTACCTTATTATAATGGGAATCAGAACTACTAAAATCAGACCAATTGGATGATTACATAAAAAAATGTTGTTAAAGTTTAAAAATCAACATGATTTAAAAGGACTTACGGACATTCTGGTAACGATTATAGAGTTGCTACGCTTTCTAAGTCGTACCTAACCACTACAGGAATCATCATGCAAAGTTTGAAATCTATAGGACAATTATAACATGCCTAAATAAACGAAAAAAGCTATCCGTTACATACGGACCGACCCTAATTTTAGAAAAGCTTCGCTTTTAAAAATTTAAAATAACAGCATGTTTTAAATTGATATGCGGACTTTCTGGTAACGATTATAGAGTTGCAACAGGAATTATCATTTAAAGTTTTAAATCGATAGGACAATTCTAACATACTTAAGTTAACGGACTTGTGAACTAAGCCAAATTATAGAATGGCTTCGCCCTTAAAAATGAACTGTCAACTACGTAGCTGAAGTACCAAAGTTTTATTTACCAGGGATCTTAAGGGATAAGACAAGTTGACAACACAGGATAAATTGACGTATATTCCTCAATAATGATTAACAATTTACCCCTTTTGTACTTAAAGGTAGAAAGGTTTGGGGAAAATTGCTGTAATAAGTTGGGGTTAGTTGATTTCTCTACATCGCCCATACCTAACTCTGCGGTGCTAACCTATATCCAATATAACCTAACCTAAAGTTAAAAACACACACATGAGATATCCTTTTCAAGCTGGTTGTTGCAGTAATGTTGTGTGTACCAAAGCTTTGAATAACAATCAATTAAACAAGAAAAGTTTTCATAAAAATTTATGCATTTTTAAAATTAAATAATGTCCTTTTGTGTAAAGACTTACAAACCAATTATATTGCCCTCTAAAATCACCTCAATCTTAATAGAAACTATTCAAAAAAAGAACCCTATAATAGCAAAAAAAAATTTTTGCAAACTTTCTTAGACGAACGGACATACAAATGACAATGTGGATGCTGTAGTGTTCTAGATTGATTGGGCTCAGGTAGACGGATAAGCAATCATACGAATTACAGAATGTAGATGCTGTAGTGTCCTATATTGTAAAGGCTATATTATACCACTAGCGGCTTCGCCCCTAGCCTCTAGGGGCTTCGCCCTATATAGTTTTGGGAAGTCAACCCTCTTTAATAGAAATATTTAAAAATTATTCTTTGTTTAATTACTCTGTGGTAAAATTAAACTCAGGTTGTGCGCTTTATGCACAAAAATTTTAATTTGTACAAATTAATCCCAGGTTGTTTGCAGTATACATAAAAATTTCAATTCGTAAAAATTAGACCTAGGTTGTTCGCATACACAAAAATTAAAATTTAAAAAAAAAAATTTTGATTTTTTTTTGGGGGGGGGAATTCATATGGGCTTCGCCCCATGTTGCAGTGGGGTTCCCCCACCCCAATTACTGGTTTTTGTTTAAAAAAATAAAAAAAATTGGGAAGTGGGGATTTTTTTTTTTTTGGGGGGGGGGGTTGGGGTGTCCCACCCCCCAAGAAAATAGCTTAAAACAACCAGAGGACCAGTAGATATATTCCCAGAAGGGTAGAGCCCAATTTGATCAGCAGTTACTGAGATTTTACAAAAAAATGTAAAAAAAAAAATTTGGGGGGTTGGATTTTTTTATTTTTGGGGGGGTTGGGGGTGTCCCACCCCCCAAGAAAATAGCCTAAAACCACCACAGGACCAGTAGGTATATTCCCTGAAGAGTAGAATCCGATCGGTTCAGTGGTTACCAAGATCTTAAGGGACAGACAGACAGACAGACAGACAGACGGACAGACGGACAGACGGACAGACATCAAGCTACTTTGTATTATAGATAGACGTCCAAAGGGGGGGGGGGTAATGGGGCGATTACCCCCCCCCCCATTTAAAATTTACCCCTACCCTGGAGGTGCCGTAGGCACCCCCAACCATTTAGGAGGGGGTATTTACCCCCCCAAACAATTTTGGGAGGGGTAAATAAAAATAAATAAAAAATCTCTGATAAAAAATTTTGGCGCGCGCATTTTTAATACTAAATATTTAATCAAATTTAAATTACCCCCCCTAAAAATTTTACCCCGGGGGTAAATTTTGGGGGGGGGTAAACAAAATTTACCCCTGCAAACAGATTTTAGGGGAGGTAATTACCCCCCCCCCCCAAGCAAATTTTACCCCCGGGGTAAAATTTTTTTTTTTTTGGAGGGGGTTAAAAAATTTGCGGCACGCTTCGCGCGCCATTTTACCCCCCCTTAAAAAAAAAATTACCCCCCCCCCAAAATAAAAAGCTTGGACGTCTATGTATTATACGATTTTAAAACTAAAAGAGCCATTCTTCTACTATTTGTATTCTTTTCGGGACATCGTGTGTATATTCTTGAGCGTTACGAACAAACGGACAAAAACAAATGGACAGACAAACTTTTTGGGGACCATTGTATTAGATGTCTCAAGAGCCATACAAATGACAAGAAAGCATTGAAATATTTTTTTTAATTGGTGGGATAGTTACTAAAAGAAATAAAATTTTCAAGGGGTTTTGTAATAACATTTAGTTTATTAGAGGTATATTTTAAATACAAATTATCACATTTTAAACTAGAACAGGTAGAACAGGGGGGTAGCCAGTCTAACAATCAATTCTACAAAAAATCACGAAACCTTTTAAAGTTTCCGAGTGTATATTTTTGTTTTTTTATTTAACTGAAGAGGGGTGGGTAAGAAGGGGAGGAAAAGGGGAAGGGGGTTGTGGGGAAATTTTCCTTCAGAATTGTTTGTCAGAATATCATTCCCTTGTCCCTGGGTATTTGATATCATACAAATATTTTACATACAATATTAAAACAAAACAAAAAATATAGTGAATACAAAGATTACGAAAAATTGCAGAAATAAATTAAAACAAACTTTCAAAAGGCATATAAAAAATCAACTAAAATGATTCATTAAAAAAGATACATAACAAGGATGACAACATCCATAAACGCGAAGCTCTGAAACGATATGACACACGAACATTAACTTTTGTTGAGTGTCAGAACTGAATATACAAAATATGAAAATATAAGGTTTGACAAAATTATACGTAAATTTGTTGCAAAACTTCTTAAATACAGAATTCTGTTTAAGGACATACTGACATTTTTAATACTTGATTATAGAGATGCTTCGCTCATAATATTGTACCTTATAGTAATAGGAATCAGTAATCAAAAAATCAGATCAATCAGATGATTTTATCACATAAAAAATTGTTATTAAAAAAGTAAAAAAAATCAACATGTTTAAAATGGACGTACGGACATTCTGGTAACGATTATAGAGTTGCTACGATTTTAAATCGTACCTAACTACTACAGGAATCACCATGCAAAGTTTGAAATCGATAGGACAATTCTAACATGCCTAAATTAACGAATAAAGCTAACTATCTCGGACGGACGTACGGACGGACCGACCCTAATTATAGAAAAGCTTCGCTTTTAAAAAGATAACCTAGTGTAAAGAGTAGGCAGGTAACGCACATGTTTTTAAAAACAAGGATGACAACATCCATAAAAGCGAAGCTCTGAAACGGTAGGACAAACAAACAATAATACTGTAGAGTGTCAGAAGTGTAAAGCAGAATACATAATTTACAAGTCTGAACAAAATTGTAAGTAAATTTATTGCAAAAGTACTTACATAGGTACAGAATATTGTTTATGGATATATTTTCAAGACTTAATTATAGAGATAATTCGCTTTGTATCTAGTAGTAATAGGAATAAGTGTTCCAAAAATGAAATAAACAGTATAATTATATCACATGAAAAATGTACTTGGCAGTATATCAATTGATAAGTCTAAACAAAATTGAATATAAATTTGTTGCTTAAATACCTACCTACATAGTACTGTTAAATAAAAAAGCATTGAAATAATTAGCATATAAAATTTTGGTGAGTCATCTTTAAACAAACAAACATAAATCTTACATAGTCAACGCTCCAATAAAAACACATTATGCTGAAAAAAATTTCAAAGCTTCTTCGACAGATACATTGCTGAGAGAAACGTTTTGTGCTTCAGGCACGTTTGGCTGCTGAGCAATTTGTTCTTGAACACCATCTTTAGTGTCAATTTGTTCATCCTGGCCATTAAAATCCTCGTGCATATCATTATCTTCTTCATCAGACACAGCAATGTTGTCGTGGATATTTTCTTCCTTGATAGAGTCCAAACTGGGTTCAATAATATCAGATTCTAGGGCAGAATTATCTCGTTTGTCGACAAATTCTTCTGAAAAGTTGAAAAATATTATAGAACAAGCGGGATTATGTTCGAATGTAGAAAGTTTGTATATCAGAATAATATAAAAAGAGAGAGAAAGAATAGTATATATTAAGAAATAAAAATAATAATAGTTAACATTTAAAACAGATACACGAATAAAAACGAAAACGATACACGAAAAAAAAGTTTCCCAATTTTAGAGTAATATTCTGCCTTTGGTGACCGGAAAATATAGATGGTTTTAATTTATTTTTAATTTTGTGTATTCTCTCTCTTATTTGCATATTGAAACAATCAAGAAAGAATTGGGCTCGAACATTAGCCCACTTAACAGCACTACTTTCAACGTTAAAAGTTGTACCCACTGCTAATATTTCAGAAGCGAGATATTAATGACAAGAATAACCAGAAATGCCTTGGTCCAAAACAGGCACAACCATTCCCTTCCCAAAGGTTATGAATGAGGCAAAAACACAAAACAATGAGAAAGAACGAGACACAAAATAAAATATTATAAAAAAAGTAGGATCTAGTACTGTTCACGTTATAATGTTCCTGGTAACGATTATCTAAACAAAATCGATGAACTTTAAGGGCTGCTAGCTGCGAAACAGCTGAACGTACATGTCCTTTCCAGCCCGCACATCGTTATAAAAAGCACAAGAAGGCCTATAAATAATTTGAAATAGTCAATATCCAAGGATTCACAGGGAAAACTTCACTGAAGTAAAATAAGTATTTTTTTGAGCATTCACCTGTTCTGCAAGAAAACTGTGCATTATTGAGTAATCCCTGTTTTGGATTATTTGAAGGCCTTCTTTTGTCGATTAAAATGTTGTGCAAGCAAAATCTATACGTTTAACCATTAGACTTTAAAGTTCATGGGTTTTTGGAGATAATCGTTACCAGGAACATTTCACCATGAACTTCTCTAAATCCAAATAAAGAATGTGCCATGGTCTACCCTGTTGTACAAACCTGGAATGGAGGAGGAGCCTACATCAGGTGGTGACTCATCACTCTCATCATCAAGCACTACATCATCCCAATCTATGTCAGATTCATAATCTTCACCATCAGAATCTCCGTCGTCGTCGACCTTGAGAAAATTATACTTAGTGATTTACCACAGAAATAGGTTTAACCAACAAGAACTATAATAGAAAAAAAAATATGACGTGATATCAGTATATTTGGGGTTTGCCTTACCAAATACAGATGGGGCTGTTGTCCAAAACAATTTAACAAAGGTCCAACAAACAAGGATAACTAAGGGGAGCCAAAAAAAAAAATTTTTGGGGGGGGGGTATTTTTTCATTTTTTGGGGGGGGTTGGGGGTGTCCCACCCCCCATTAAAATAGTTATAAACCTTCCCGGGACCTATGAGAAGCTACCCTGTTAAAGAAAACCCGATCGGTTCAGCAAGAGGGGTGGAAGTTTTGACACATTTGCGTAAACAGTGAGTATAGGCTTTATCTTTGGAATGAGAGGATAGGTTATGAAAAAAAAAATCATTCTTATATGATGAATTTTCCCAAGTTTTAAGGTTTTTTGGTTAGTCCCGTGGCAATTAAAATGTAAATAGCATTTAAAAATGTGCATATTTTGTAATATAAAATGACCTCTATCTCTTCAACAAAAAATCTTTTTGATTTTGGTTTTTAACTGTCCAGAGACCACCTGGAGGCCAGCAGCTCCTGAACCTGGAGGCCTATCCAAAAATAATAACCTATCCTCACAGTCCAAAGATAAAGCCTATACTCACTGTTTACGCAAAGGTGTCAAACTTCCCCCCCCTCTTAGCGAGATCCTTTGGTACAGACACATAGACAGACACACAGACAGACACACAGACAAACACACATCCTGTTACTTTATTTTAAGGATATCACCCAAAAAAAAGGCCCGCCTCCCCCTCTTTTTTACCCCCTCCCCTTTTTTACCCCCCCCCCAAAGCGGGGGGTGCCCAAATCTGCCCAAAAGGACCCGATAAAGGGCGGCCCAAAACCGCCCGCCCAAAATTATCTATTAATAAATATCAATGTTAAGGATTTAGACATCGAATTGGTATGTTCATTCTCTTTACAATATGTGCCATGTACTTTCTATGCTAAGTATTTAGACATAGAATAATATTATCAATAGAATATGTGCTATGTCCTGTATCTATCTATAACTTTCTATGTTAAGGATTTAGACATAGAATGATATTATCAACAGAATATGTGCTATGCACTGTATATATCTATAACTATCGATGTTAAGGATTTTGACATAGAATAATACTATCAAAAGAATATGTGGTATGTATACACTGTATCTATTTATAAGTTTCTATGTTAAGGATTTAGACATAGAATAATATTATCAATAGAATATATGCTATGCACTGTATCTATCTATTACTTTCTATGTTTAGGATTTAGACATAGAATAATTTTATCAATAGAATATATGCTATGTACTGTATCTATCTATTACTTTCTATGTTAAGGATTTACAATAGAATCAATATATCCGTAGAATATGTGCTATGTACTTGAATCTGTATTTCTTTAACTTTTTATGTTGAGGAATTAAACATAGAATCAGTATATCCCTACTAGAACATGTGCTATGTACTTGCTGTGTCCCCAGCTTAAACCATTGATAGACACAGAGAAAATGCAGGATCTCACGGTCATACGTAATATGAGCAGGATGACTCAATTTTCAGATAGCAATTTTTAGATTTTATGACATTTATCCAACTTCATATAAAATTCAGGGAAGGGTCCTACTCTCCCCTTTAAAATTCAGTCTCACGCTGCCTTATAATGCAAAAATTGTGTTTTTTGAATATAGTCACCCGTCTCCTATTGAGTATGAACACAAGATTCGCATTTTCTCTGCTACCATCTAAATCGTTCTGTGCTTACTTATGAAAATCCTACCTGTGAGTTTGAATGACAACTTTTCCAGTGAAGCCTGATTTGCTGTAGCACGTCGGTCATACTCAACATACTCTTACATATTTCAGGACATAGCACACATTCTCCAATATATGGATACACTGATTCTATGTCTAAATCCTTAACATGGAAAATTATAAATAGATAGATTATAATATGAAATATATGAAATAAAACAGAGCAAGTACATAGCACATGTTCTAGGGTTACACTGATTCTATGTATAATTCCTCAACATAAAAGTTAAAGAAATACAGATACAAGTACATAGCACATATTCTATGGATAAAGTGATTCTAGGGTAAATCCTAAACACAATAAGTTAGATAGATTCAGTACATAGCACATATTCTATTGATAATATTATTCTATGTCTAAATACTTGACATAGAAAGTACATGGCACATATAAAGAATAAAGAGAATAGATATACTAAATCTATGTCTAAATCTTTAACATTGATAATTATAAATAGATAGATGCAGGTACATAGCACATATTCTATTGATAAAATGATTCTATGTCTAAATCCTTAACATAGAAAGTTAAAGATATATATATAGTACATCGCACATATTCTATTGATAATATTATTCTATGTCTAAATCCTTAACATAGAAAGTTATAGATAGATACAGTGCATAGCACATATTCTGTTGATAATATCATTCTATGTCTAAATACTTAACATAGAAAGTACATGGCACATATTGTAAAGAGAATGAACATACTAATTCTATGTCTAGAAAGTTATCTATAATACAAAGTAGCTTGATGTCTGTCCGTCCGTCAGTCCATCTGTCTGTCCGTCCCTTAAGATCTTGGTAACCACTGAACCAATCACAGAGAAATTTAAAATATTTTTTTTTACAAATATTAATTGTTGTGTATGCGAACAACCTAGGTTAAATTTTTACGAATTGAAATTTTTGTGTATACGGCAAACAACCTGGGTTTAATTTTTAAGAATTGAAATTTTTGTATATACAGCGCACAACCTGGGTTTAATTTTACCACAGAGTAATTAAACAAAGAATAACTTTTTTAAATATTTCTATTTAAGAGGGTTGACTTCCCATTACTATATAGGGCGAAGCCCCTAGAGGCTAGAGGCATAGCCGCTAGTATACTGTACATAGCACATATTCTATTGATAAAATGATTCTATTTCTAAATCCTTAATATAGAAAGTTATCCTTAGCATACAGCGCACAACCTGGGTTTAATTTTACCACAGAGTAATTAAACAAAGAATAACTTTTTGAATATTTCTATTTAAGAGGGTTGACTTCCTATTACTATATAGGGCGAAGCACCTAGAGGCTAGGGGCGAAGCCGCTAGTATACAGTACATATTCTATTGATAAAATGATTCTATTTCTAAATCCTTAACATAGAAAGTTATCCTTATAATAAAGTAACAGGATGTTTGTCTGTGTGTCTGTGCTAACCGCTGAACTGATCGGGTTCTCCTTAACAGGGTAGATTCTCATACGTCCTGGGAAGGTTTATAACTATTATGGGGAAGGGTACCATCGGTCCACCACCCTCCCAAGAGAAATCACAATAAAAACGAAAAAAATGAACTATTCCCGCCGCATAGTGTCGCTAGCGTAGTGGCGCTGCGTAGAAACATGAATTTAACAGCTGATTGACCATAGACAAATCATTTCTCAAATTAGATATTTAAAATAAGAGGCCACTAGGCCACTAGAGGCCTTTAGGGGCGTAGCCGCTAGTAGATAGATATAGTACATAGCACATATTCTATTGATAATATTATTCTATGTCTAAATCCTTGACATAGAAAGTTATAGATTGATACAGTAAATAGTACATATTCTATTAATAATATTATTCTATGTCAAAATCCTTAACATAGAAAGTTATAGGTAGATAGATACCAGTACATAACACATATTCTATTCATTAGGGTTGGCAATTCATCTTATTTTTAGACTGAATTCGGATTCTTACAAGAATCCGTCCAAAAATAAAACGGATTCTCCGCGGATTCCGGATTCTTATTTTTTTGACGGATTCCGGATTCTAGCAATATTTTAACGGGTACTGGAAAGAATCTAAAGCTGCGTTTTTTCATATTTTCACAGTAGCTTTTCTCCTATTTCTTGGTGGTGTAGGCATTCACCCTACTCTGTCTATTAATGTCGCGCATCTGAATAGCAGCAGTAGAACATAGTAGTAGCTTTAGACATGACGCGGTGTTGATCCCAGATTCAAAATCATCATATCCCCGACTACGAGCGGATGAGCTAAATATTTAGCCACGGACCGGACGCGGGGTATCATTTATCATTAGCATAAAATAAAATACTAATGTAGCTGATAGTGAGTATTTGTACAAAGCTAAGTAAGTGGTGCCAGATTTTCATGTTCTAAGTTTCGTTAAGTAATCCTTGTATAATATAAACAGGACATCTGTCCGTCTGTCTGTGTGACCGGACGTTTTCCTTTACAATGGAGCTTCTCATAGTTACTGGGGAGGGTACTTCAACCCCCCCCCCCACACACACACAAGAAAACCTCAAGAAATAAATGCATCGCATCATCATTTTTTTTGCTCTTTCTTTTAAAAACTAAAATTTAAAATAAGGGGAGCAGGGGTCAAGTTGCCGTCCCCCCCACCTCCCCCCTCAAGTGCCATTGGAGGTCTCTAGGGGCGTAGCAACTAGTGTTAAATAAACCATGAAAGAAATACCTCCATCTGATTATGTTGATTTGAATCTTCAGGTACATGCATCACACTACTGATCACAGGCTCCATATTGGAACTACTCTCAAAGCTATCCTCACTTTGATTATCATTTAAAGCATCATCAAACATCACTTCATGGTGAAGTTCTTTCTTGATATTTACATTGATTTCTTTGGATGTTTCTAGAGATTGGTTGAGTTGTATGTTATGTATAGGTATAAGTGTTACTTATTACTATTGGGTTCAGTTCATTTCAATAGATTAGTCTTCTTAACAAAGGGTGAGATGAGGTAATAAAACAAGCATGACAAGTTGACAACATACATCAAATAAAATCTCTGAAATGGTAGGACAAACGAACTTCAGCACTTCTAGATTGCAAGAACTGAAAAAAGATAATATAGATATATAAGTTTTTAAAAAAATATTTGTTGCAAAACTGCTTAAATACAGGATACTGTTTAAGGTCATACTTCCATTTTTAGGACTTGATTACAGAGAAACTTCACTAATAGCATTGTACTTTGTTGTCCTAGGAATCATTATTTTAAATATTCAATGAATAGGTAAATATACACGGTGTTTCAAAAAAAACTGAGTTTTCCGGATTTGAGAAACAACCAGAAGGAATATGAACAAGGATGACAACATCCATAAGTAGTGAAGCAGAAAAGTGTGAACAATATAAAAATAGCCTAAAACCTGCTAAAAGGCAGTCTGGCTGTCATGGTTGTTTTCTTTAAAAGACGGGAAGTTTAATTTTGATATCTATAATAGGGCGGGTCGATTTTGGAATTTCACATTAGTAGACATTGGCAAGGGTTACTGGGCCTATATAAAACCCTGTGCAACTTGAAAGAATTTTTTTGATCCAAAAACAACGGGCGCGCGGAAGGTATAAAATGTGCCCGCACCCTTATAAAAACAAAAATTGAAATTCCTTCAAACACAGGCATGTTGCATATCAAAATGACCGCATTGAAATGCTGATTACAGATCTGAAAACCGTTTTGAAAAATATTGATTCAGTCTGAAATAATTTTCAAATAACCTACCAAAATTAACAATTTTGAGTAAATCAGCTGTTTTTAGGTACTTAATGAGATATTATTCGAACTAGGAGCAATATTTTTCAAAACGAATTTCAGATTCGTAATCAGCATTTCAATGCGGTCATTTTGATATGCAACATGCCTGTGTTTGAAGGAATGTAAATTTTTGGTTTTATATGGGGGTGGGCACTTTTAATACCCCCCCCGCGCCGGCAGCCATAAGAGCCAAGTCACTTTTGAAACTTGAATGGGGCTTACCATACATATATATGACTTCCACAACTTATGATAACAGTAAAATCTAAAAAAAGGGTGAAATGGGCCCACCCTAATCTATAATTGAAAAAAATTTGAAAATCGGACCATAAACACTGAAGATATGGAGAAAATGTGAAAAATATAAAATTAGCCTAAAACCTGCTACAAAAGACAGTCAGGCCTTCATGGTTGTTATCTTTAAACGACGGGAAATTAAATTTTAATATCTATAACTGAAAAAATTTTGAAAATCGGTCCATAAACACTGAAGATATGGAGAAAAATGTGAAAAATATAAAAATAGCCTAAAACCTGCTAAAAAGCGCTCTGACCGCCAATGATGTTTTATAGTTAATTGTGCTCCTTAATGATAGGAATGTTGTAAAAAAAATTCAGCATTCTATCGTTTATAGGAGCTGAGTAAATCCCATTTCCCCCATAGCGTTACGGACTGACGGACGGACAAAGTGAATTATAGAGTAGCTTCGCTACTAAAAAAAGGATTATAGGTCCATATTCTATGTTAAAATGTACATCTGATTTATTTAAGGTGTTTTTTTAATATCTCTAAAAATGCGGCTGTACTGATTGGTACATGTAGGGGAAAAATGCTTGATGTTGAATATGAGATATCAATTAGATTGAAATAACTTGTATATTTTGCAACATATTGTTTCAAAAATACAATATCAAAGTAGTAAAAGGTTGAATCAATGTCCCTCTATGAAATCTTTTACATATTTTCATTTTTGGCTCCATGCAAAGACCTTTTTAGGTTCTTCAGAATTTAGTTTTTTCTATTTCTCTATAGCAAAGTCATTTTTAGAAAAAAAGTCTTTATTAATACTGTGTGCATTGACAAATAAAAGAAGTCACTTTTTATTTCATTTCAATATCTTTAAAAATAAGCAAGTTATCATGGTTTGAAAAAGTCGGTAAAAAATGCGTTTTCTTAAATTACTCATGTTTTATGAGATGATCTCTTATAATCTGTCAATCAAAATTAAGAGATTAAGAGATTAAAGGGGGAGGGGCGAGGAACGATTATGAAGAATTTTAATATTAAGAACTAAAATCCAAGCAAAAAGGCATTTTAAATTAGATTTTAAATGTAATTATTAGAATATTTCATTGAGCATGATATAATGTCATTTTCATGTAAAAAGAATAATTTAATTGAACGTTATAGCCCTAAATTCTACATAAATAAAGCAACACACATACATTTTAAATTCTTTAAGCTCTAAAAAGCGCAATTGTTTTAAGAGATATTAAAAAACACCTTTTATAAAATTGATCCATATTTTTATAGAGAATAAGAATATATAATTATTTTTTTCATACTCCTACTGGTTGTTTCCCAAAACCGGAAAACGAAGTTTATTTTGAAACACTCTGTATTGTATAAAATTTTTGTCAAAAGGTAAAAATTAGCTTGTTTAAAATGGACGTACGCTTTCTAAATTGTACCTATCTGTTATAGGAATCATTCTACAAAGCTTGAAATCGATAGGACAATTTTAACATGTCTAGATTAACGAAAAGAGCTACCCGTTGCGAACGGACGGACCCTAATTATAGAAAGCTTCGCTTTTAAAAAGCGCGGTTAAGAATCTGATTTTAATCAATTATCTGATAATAAGGTTCTTGAAACAATTTTTTTTTCTTTTTCTTTACTAACTAGGCTTTTATCTAAACCTTACACAATACTATGAAAACGATGTCTTGAAATAAAACTTAGGTATTTAATTTAAAACAGGGTTGTGTATTTCCCAGACTAGTTGATTTTTTCTATCCAAACCTTTTCTAATTTTTACCCAAATTTATATTGTAAAATACGGGACTTTTCATTATTTTGAATTTCTTAATTTCCTAACCACCCCCCCCCCCCCCGCCCCCCCCCCCCCACGAGTGACATTTTTAAATTATGCGACACTGTTGAAAAATGACAGATTAAAGCCAAAATGATGAGATCAAATCATTACTCATTACTTTACTATAAGGACAAGTAAAAAACATTTCTCAAACATTTGAACAGGTAAAAGAATTAGTAAAAAATTTCAAAGAGTAACTAAACAAAACATAAAACTTTCCTTGGTAAGATATAGAAGAACTGTTTAATGAAATAGTTTCTTGAGTTTGATCATTCTTTCTATGACAAGTCTTAAAATGCTCTTGCAGGTCGCCAATGCTATCATATTTCTTATCACATGAATGACACTTGATCTCTCCAATGTTGTGACTCTTTTC
Source organism: Acartia tonsa (assembly GCF_053477335.1). Taxonomy (NCBI): domain Eukaryota; kingdom Metazoa; phylum Arthropoda; class Copepoda; order Calanoida; family Acartiidae; genus Acartia; species Acartia tonsa. Next base: position 43,511,593 of record NC_137264.1, on the reverse strand, counting down.
ATGCAGCTTAAATTCCTGAGGAAATCTAAAAAGTTTTCTGCACAATTGACATTCATACCTAGATTTGCCATGCTTGTTCATATGTTTTATCAAATCTAAAACTGTGGAATGGCAAATCTTACAAGTCTTTTTTTCTTTCTTGTTTTCCAAAATTATTGAAGTCATTGGTTGGTCTGTTTTATATTTGTCTTCGAGTTTTTTGACACTAACCCATACTTCTTGTCTGATCTTATCCTGTTGGATTTGTTTGGGTTCACTCCCTTTGTGTAATCTTAAATGACTTTTTAGTACATTACCATTTTGAAATAACTTAAAGCATACTTGACATTCAAACTTGGAGTTTCCATGCTTTTTCTCGTGTTTGGCAATCAAATTTGATGACATATGTTTATGACAGATTTTACACTTTTCTTTACCTGGTTTTGGGTGATCTAAATTATTGGCTTGTTCTTCTGATTGATCTTTCATATCAAAATTCAAATTTCCAGATTTATTTCCATGTACTTTTGAATGAAATTGGAAATGTCTTAGATTTCGACAAATCATTCTACAAACTTTACACTCTAAAACTGATTTCCCATGTCTTTTCTTATGTTTTTGTAAGTGTAAGACAGCAACATTACAGATGTCACATATTTCTTTATTGTCGTCAACTTTGTGTCGAGCTTCATGATTTTTAAGTTCATGTGATGATTTGAAAAGTTTTCTACAAAACTGACATTCATTAGAGTTTTCCATACCATGCTTTTTCCTATGTCTTAACACATAACTCAGAAATGGAAATGATTTTTGACATATGTTACAGGAGTATTTTCGAAGGGGTTTATTCTTAATCTTTTTGTTAACGGTGTTTTTGGATGAAAATGATTGACTGTCACAAGACATTTTAGAACTTTCTATATTTGGAGCATGATTGGAACTTCCAACAACATTAGCATGTCTTGACCTGATATGATCTTTTAAAACTAACATTGTGTTAAAATTGTCCTCGCAAAATCTGCACACAATTTCTTCAATTCTGTGACCTGTTTCATGATTTTCAAGTTGAAATTTTTTATTAAAAATTTTTCTGCAAACCTGACATTCATGAGTTTTTTCGAGTCCATGCTTTTTCTTGTGCAAATATACATTAGTACTATGATTGAATGATTTCTGGCAAATATCACATTGGTAAATTCCTTCTTTAACCTTTTGTATATTTTTCTTTGCTAATCCTGTGGGATTAACTACTTTTCTGGTAATATTTTTTTGTGATGTATTATCATGACCCTTTCTACGGCGATTCTCAATTTCTTTCTTCAATTTTTCAAGATCAAATGTTTTTCCAATATGTATAATAACATGTCTGTTTAAGTCTGAGGCAGCAGACACATAGTAGTAGCAGAGGCGGCATTTTTTGGGACCGCCTCCAGTGGAGTGGGTTTTATTATGTTCTTTCAAAGTCAACAGATTATCAAATTTTTGAAAACAAATGCCACATATGGCAGTTTGAATCCTTACTCCATCCCTTTGTATTTTTTTAGCATTCCATTCCTTCCAGCTGGATTCTATCTGCTCAATATCACTTAGCGTGAGGTCTTTTGCATTTTTATTCAATTTTTTAGCCCGATCATGATGACTTTTGACTTTTGAGGACTTGGCTACTATACCTAAGGATTTGTTACATAAATTAATTTGTGAATTAGTTTGATTTGTTTCTTTATATTTGGACATGGTTGATAAAAAAGAAGGATTATCAAAACTTTCAGAACAAGCATCTTTAGAGTCTTGGCAAATATTCTTTTTGTGTATATCCAAATTAATGGAATCAGAAAAGGATTGACTACATTTATCACAAGAAAATATTAATTCTGACTGCGAATCCTCTGAAAAAGTCCTGGTCACCTTTTTACCCTTTACACATTGGTCCTTAGAAGTCATGTTTGAGACCTTAGGATCTCGTATAATGACCATATCTGTGTCTTCATTTGTAAAAAGGGGATTTTCTACTAGTCTTGACATTTTTACCATGTATTTATGCTAAATTCTAAAAAAAAACATTGAAACTAGTTGTTACATTTGAAATATATGCATATATCTAAAAAAATATTTTAAACAACAAAATCTTTAAACTTATTTGTTAATATTAATATCCTTCAAAGGGACAGTTTCATAAATTAAGTGCATTTCAGTAAAATAATTTGAAGCAAAAGTTACATGTATTCTATCTAATATATATAATTTTGTTATACAATAATTAACAATCAATTACACACCACTAAAATAATAATCATGCTGTTTTTGTGAAAACAGGACAGCCATTTATGTTGCATTTTTTAAAAAATATGATTTTCAAGTCTTGTTATTTTTAAAACTACATGGTATAAAAATTGAAATTCTTTCAAATATTATTGATGTAGTTTGAACTATTGAACAGAAAAATAAATGCAGTTTACTAAATTCAACTTTAAATGCACTTTGTATAACTTTAGTTTAACTTAGACATCTGAAGGTGATTGAAACAATTAATTTTAATATCGGAATAAATATCTAAAAATCATATTTTGTTTGTTAGTTAATCGTAGTAATATATTTATGTTAGTTTTTGTTCAGGTTTACATAAATTTAACTGTAAACGAAAAAAACCTTTAAAAAATGTCTAAATCCATAAAGAAAACAATACAACAGGTAAACGTAATAATAGGTACATTTTTATTAAAAAGACGAGAGGTAAGGTTCACACAACAACAACAAAATTTTCAATATTTTGTTTTTTATCGCAAATGCCGCACTACTTTTCATACTAAACATGTCGTCTTCATAAATTAACAACAAAAATATCCTGACATTTTTTCCCCATTTCTCTAGAGCATTTTCAACTATTGTAAAACTATTGAAAAGCATACACTTATTAATCTATATAAAAAAACAGAAATTTGATGACATTATATTATTTTTTTTCTATTCTAGAGGTTTTTTAAATCGTTTTTAAAATAAAGTAAGAAAGGAGTTTTTGTCAAGAAATAATTTGTCTATTAAGGCGATTTTTATCATAACATGTAATTCGGCATTGCGCTTTTCTACAGAATTTTCTTGTTTTTCTAACAAAACAATATTTACCAATTAATTTAGAACTAACTTATCGATATTTTAGGCGGCCTGTCCATATGGAATAGCTCTTAACGTTAATTTAGGCATGTTAGAATTACCCTATCGATTTCAAACTTGAAATGACGATTCCTGTAACATTTGCGTTGCTATATATCTAGAAAGCTCAGTAACTCAATAATTTTTCTTCAAGGATATATGTTATCATCCTTGTAAGTTTAAACATTAGATATGAAAATTTATTATGTTTGGAATAAAATATTGTTCACCTATGATTGTTATTAAAAGACACTTTTTAGATTTATTGACTATTTAGTTATAAAGAGACATAATTAATTATTGTTTGGATTTTCATTTTAAATTTTTGTTGTTAAAGTTTAAATTTGTTAAATCGATTTTACTATACTAATAATTATTGACATTTTCTAAATTTGGAAACAAGTTACAATTTTCCAGATGTATTTTTACAAGCCTACTTATATTTAGTATTAAATTACATATGTGAATTTAAAATTTGCTTGTCCAAAATTTTTATTTTTTTTAAAGATAATATTTGGAATAAAATGGATGGCCATGGGACCACGTCCCGACACCCGTTAGTCAAACAAGAATCAGGTAAATATAACAGGATACATACATCATCGATAATTATATTTACGACTATAATTGCTTGAATGGATAGATCACAGCGTACATGCGTACTATTCATCTAGGTGCCAGTGAAGAAAAGTTTTATTTTGTTGGTCTTAAGTTTCGTTCCCAATAAAATACATCACCTCGACTGGACGCCAATAAAAATAGTGTTTTAAAAATCTTTCCATGTTTTCAATACAAATGCTCAAAAATTTTAAGTTTCCTCTTACTGATTTATTTTGTTACATGGTCGTAAGAACCAGAGTTTCGGATCCGGATCCGCAAGGATCCGCATATTTTTGAGTCCAAGGATCCGGATCCGCAAAAAAATGCGGATCCGGATCCTTGGAATTAAAATAAATGCGGAAAAAATGGAAATATTTATATAAAATCTCAGACATTCTCTTGATGAGAGCCAATCTTTAAGGTTTAGGTTCAGACTTGAAAATTAAAAGTATTTTTGACTTCGAATTAAAGAATAAATTTTTTTGAAAAATTTGGTGATTTTATTTTTATTGTCAAGGATCTGGATCCGGATCCGCACTGACCAAATTTTGAGGATCCGGATCCGGATCTGGATCCGCATACAATCAATGCGGATCCGAAACCCTGGTAAGAACAGTACAATTTCTTTTTTGTCGGAACCCTAATTGGCAAAATTTATGTTTTTTGAATGATCCTAACTAGTATAGGTATATTTTTGTTTTTATTAAGGTTCACGTCAGATACTGTGCAGACAAGAATCCGGATCAAGTCGGGGTGTTCCGGACCCTTCAGCCTCACTGGACGCAATTCATCCGGCTGACAGAGCATCACCAAGAACTTCATGTAAGTTTGAGAGACAAATATTTTGCAGAAAAATTTAATTTCAAAGATTGTCAATGTGAGGCAAATCTTCTCTTAATATTGTAACAAATGATATAAATTGATCCGCTAAAACTGGAAAAGAAATTCATTGATCTAATTTCATGAACTGTAAAGATTAAAGAAATCATATGGCGTTATCCTCTTATACAACCCCCCCCCCCCCCCAACCCTTTGGGTCTTTGTCAGTCTTATTCTACACTTAATATGAAATAAGTTATATTTAGTAATCATGAATCCACTGGACCCAGATTACTTGCCATCTGGAACCGCCACTCCGCCGAGCAATCCCGCCTCCTCCCCCGCCAATCACATGTCACCGCCGCCGTCCTACCATGAAATACCGGGCACAGTTCCTGCTCATCAGGAATGGAATAATAATATACTGAAATAGATATAAAGTGACTAAAATTTAATATTAACGAATTCTCATTCTATTTATCTAACTAGCGGCTTCGCCCCTAGCCTCTAGGGGCTTTGCCCAAGAGGTGATAAAAAAAAATTATTGCGAGAGACCATAAAGGACCATGGAAACTCCTTAAAAAAAAAAAAAAAAAAAAAAAAAAAAGGGGGGGGGGATTTTTTGGTTTTTGGGGGGGTTGGGGGTGTCCCACCCCCCGAGAAAATAGCTTAAAACCACCACAGGACCAATAGGTAGATACCCTGAAGAGTAGAATCCGATCGGTTCAGTGGTTACCGAGATCTTAAGGGACAGACAGACAGACGGACGGACAGACGGTCAGACGGACAGACAGACATCGTTCTACTTTGTATTATCTATAATACAAAGTAGAACGATGTCTGTCCGTCTGTCTGTCCGTCTGTCCGTCTGTCCGTCTGTCTGTCCGTCTGAAGCTTAAGATCTCAATAACCACTGAACCGATTGGGCTCTACTCTTCAGGGAATATACCTACTGGTCCTGTGATGGTTTTAAGCTATTTTCTTGGGGGGTGGGACACCCCCAACCCCCCCAAAAATGAAAAATACCCCCCCCCCCCAAAAAAAAAAAAAATTTTTTTACTTTTTCTTTTTAAATCTAAAATACGAAAAATTAGGTTGATCAAACCTCTTGGGGCAAAGCCCCTAGAGGCTAGGGGCGAAGCCGCTAGTAGATAATAAGTTAAGAGGAATCTCTACGAAGGAGAAGAAATCATTACCTAGGGTTTTAATTTTATCACAGTTGAGAAGGGGAAAAATGTCTTAACGAGTTGCGCTAAGAACTAATAAAGTGCTTTGTGAAAATTGTTGTATAATCTATCTGTTGATGTGTTAATTTTTGAATTCATAGTAAATGTGACAAATGTACTTTTTTCCTTTTAATTTTTTTGGTAATATTATTTTAGGCGCATATCAGCCTACATTTAGAAATTCCACTTAATTTAGATCATAGCATTATGCAGCCTTAATCAGTTTCTTTAGTAAATACTCCCCCTTACTATTTTTTAACACTTATTATTCTATGACACTAGGGAGTGTCCCGCGGTCCACCTCCCTCATATGACGAAGCTGTAGATCCTAATGGTAAGTTTTATTAAAAATTGTACAGTTTTTTTAAATACAATGATAAAGAGGATGATTAAATGTCTCTCGCGTTAAAGTCTTAAAGGTTACGACAGTAAACGATAAATTGATGAACATCCCCAACCATAATAAACATAATTATCCCTTTTGTATCTGAATTTATTGTTTGTAAAGTTTTGAACTATTCAAACAAAATTCATTAAAAGTACATTCAGTTTCTAAGCTAACAATTAAGACAACATAGTTATAAAACTCTGGGTACCGGCTTAATCTAACTTCCTCATCTGATCTTGTTATCTATAATTTTAAAAGAGTTATGAAAAGCATTAATAGATTTCATCTTTTTTTTAGCTGAGCCGCCCAGTTACGACTCCTTGTTTGGAAGAATACGAGACACTCACAAAGCATCCAAAAATGTTATAGATTTTCTAGTCAAGGATTGTTTGCCATAACTGTTTACCAGTGTAGATTTTACGTATATCAATCGTATCAATTGGTAGATATGTCCCACAATCCGCCTTTTAACTATTGTCAAAAAAAAGTAAAGAAAATAAACGTGGCGTGCCTCTGTATATCTTGTCCCTGTTACCTACAAAATAATTGATTGAATTAGTTTTTCAACTTTTATGGAAAATGTTGTGGGAGGCTTCAATGTGCTCAGAAGGCCAATGGCACTAATATAATATAAATAGAACTAGTGGCTTCGCCCCTAGCCTCTAGGGGCTTTGCCCCAAGAGGTATAATTACATCTTCTATTACTTACCCAGCAGAACGAATCGCAAATTTTTGCACCTACCCAGCAGGAAAACATTTTTTCGTTTAAATAACGAATTCGCAAAATTCGTAAAAAAAATATTCTAATGTGTTCTCAAGAAACTACTGGTGCTGCTCATAGTCTAATGTGTTGTCAAGAAAATTTTTTTTTTTTTTTGAGGGGGGGTAAATTTTCATTTTTGGGGGGGTTGGGGGTGTCCCACCCCCCAAGAAAATAGCTTAAAACCACCACAGGACCGATAGGTATATACCCTGAAGAGTAGAATCCAATCAGTTCAGTGGTTACCGAGATCTTAAGCTTCAGACGGACAGACAGACAGACGGACGGACAGACGGACAGACATCAAGCTACTTTGTATTATAGATAATAAACTTTTCGAACTCACTAACAACAAGTGAAAGTGTGTGTAGTTTGAAAAAAATTGAAAAATTAAGATATTATGTAGGTAGGTATCTTTCAATTATTCATGAAGCCAGTGAAAATTTTTAAAATTAAAAGGTTTTAATAGAAACTAGATTCCAGAGACTACATGATTTTCCTTTAATTGACCTACTGGTCCGCATGGAATTATATGAATCAATCAAAACACTAGGAAATATTTCAAGCTATCCTGATAATCCCAACTAGATATTTGAACTCAAACATATAATTGTAACACATGGCAAACTTTTTTTTCTTTCCCAGGTTCTTTTGTTGTTATTAGGAACTATTGGATGTACTATTGCTTGTAGCATAACTATAGTTATACCAGTGGCTATGATAGTTATAGGGTCAGGTTAGTTATTATTTTTCATTACGATTAGTAAATAGTATCAAACTTCAAAGATCTGCCTCATCTTATCTGTTCTTATTAACATGAAAAATAAAATAAATATTAATTGATACCTAATTATTTGAAAACAATTTTTAAAATGTCGAAATATAAAATAGGATTTTATGTCTTGTATTTTACAAACATTACCTAGCTTTTGCCTGATGATAATAGCTCTAATTCCTGATTTTAATTTAGTTTACTTCAATGACTGTCCTGCAGAACCATACATACCAATATTTCTCATTGTTGGAGGTAATATACATTTCTGTTTAATATGTTAGGCAACTGTAGGGATATAGGGAATAATTTGGATAAGCAATATTTACGTGCGTCGTACATGATATTAGATTAGAACAACCCTAAGTCAAAGCTTCTTACCATATTCAGCTAAAGTGAGATATTAAAGAGTTTCTATAAGACAATGTTTAAAGACAATGTGCTTGAACGTTAAGCTTAAGCTTACAGAAGCTTACACAAGTTTCTCATACTTCACGATTACTTAGTACCAAACGTCATCATTAAGAAACACAGGTGCACACATGTTATTAAAAGATTTATTTAATCCACTTTTATTGAAACTAAATTAAGTAAAAATTAACCAAAACTTTTTTAGGAACATTCTCAGCATTCAAATATATCATCAGAGTTTTAACTCGCCTCAGGAGAGTTGAAACTAATGCAGATTTGCAGGTATTTTTATTAAATCCACGTTTAATTAAGCGAAACATTGAACTAATTCCGAAAAATTCACCCATTGAATTCTTGGATCCTAAGAGTATTTTACCAACCTTACAAATCCTAATCACCAAAATATTACCTAGGTGTTTAAGTTGCCGTATAAAATAAGTTTGAAAATGATAAAACAATTTCATGATTAATTTTATTATGTAAATTGCAGGATCCCGAGCCTACACACCCAGCCCAAAGTCTTATCACTTTCTTCCTGTGTGGATGGTTTATTACAGGTTGGATGACTTCAGTCACGTAACTGCGCAAAAACACATAATTTTAAAAATCCGCGCTGGAATTACAATATCTTTTACTTTATTTTTTTTGGCAGCTTCGGACAAACCCGTCATTCTTGGAAAATTCAACATTATGCAATTGCCAGACAAAGTCACACGGCTTTATCTTTTTTTAAAACAAAGTTCCTTTGTGTGGGTTTTAAAACTTGAAGCATCCTCGCTTTACCTTCATATCAACCCATACAAAATTTTCCTATTATATTTTATATTTTCTGAGTTGTATTTACAAAGAACGAATAGACATAATTTACTTGCCATTGTAAATGTACAGTACATTGTAGAACTAATCTTTATTATATGGTAGGATGCGTGTGGGTGTACAGAATTTACTGGCCTAAATCTCAAGCTATTGATGAATTAGACAAAGATTATTGCAACAGGAAATTTTTGAATCACTTAATTTTAACCTTAAAAACGTATCATTAAAGAATATTTTTTATTCTTAAAAAGAAAATTCAAGTTTTGATAATTTTGATACAAAGAGCACCCAAAAAATCCGCAACCCACTATTTAAAGAAAGTGTGATTCATAAATTCAATTATAGAGTTGTGTATGTGTTTTCATTTTGGTTGATCACCACTGCATATATTTTCCTGGGTAAGTTGTTAAAATAATTTTCATACCTATATTTAATTGTTATTTAAGATCATTCTTTTTGTCTTTTCAATCAAAAATTAATCTTTTCAATTCATAATTCATATTTCTTGTAGGATTTTGTAGACAGTATTCCGCGACTACGAAAATAAAAGAATTTAATATCAATTTCTTGTTGACCCCTATTAGATGAGGGCCAGGGTTAACAAGAAATATACAAAAATTTCTGATTCAAAAACTTGTTTGCAGCCAGAGGTATTGAATTGAATCAAAATTATAATTAATTTTTTGTTTAGGTTTGTTGACCTCGTGCATATGTTGTTTCTCAATTGTATCAGTATTGCTGAAGCGTGACCTATGAAATTTCTGCACTATCACCCTCAGGTACAGTGTGGACACTACCCTAATAATTAAACGAGTATGATTGCGTCCAAATAAAACAAAAATGTAACATTTACTTCTAACTATAAAACAAAGTAGAACGATGTCTGTCTGTCTGTCCCCCAGTTAGAAGCTTAAGATCTCGGCAATCGATGAACCGACTCTAGGATGTGCTTTTCAGTGAATATACCTACTGTAGTATTGTTCCTGTAGTGGTTTTAGGCTATTTTCAGGGAGGATGAGTCACCCTTTCGAAGAAGTCTCCCCCGCACCCATCCCCTACTTATTCATGTTCATTTAAAGTAACATAGCTAAATTAGTTCTGGTTACTTAGCTTAAACAAACACTAAGTCTTCAATTTTAATATCTTTAGGGTGGCTTCTGAGAACATGACACTAAGATTTGCCTACTGAGGAAACTATCTCAAGAAGGGATAACCCATAGAAACAGAGACTAATGGCAATTTACCCAAATAAATACAATATCAAATCACGAAATTATACATAGAAAATATATGAAATGTAATATATGAAAGCACAACTTTTAAGAAAGCCTTATTGAACATATTGTGACAAAGAAAATATTGTGAGCATTAGTTGTTTTAGAAGTACAAGGATTTTATGTTAAGAAAAAATATTCCAAAGCACAAAAATGTTCTAAAAATCCTTATAGTTCTAAGACTCCTTGTAAAGTGTTTCTTATGCAGTGATACAAAAATACACAAAGATATAATCAATAAAAAAGAATACAAATGAGTACATGACCTCAATTGAATATTATAACAAGGCTTGTTCAGACCTTGACCTTTGCATTGCACACTTGCATTACTGTGGTATAAAGGGGAAAGAATTTTGTATCCATCTCGTAATCCAGGTATCGAGCACTTTTAGAAGCATACTTGAAGGCTGGAAAAATTAATATAATATGTAACTTCCTAGGAACAGTAAAAAGGAATTAGATATACTTATTTATTTCAATTAGGCTTCCTATTTCCTGATTCTAGGAAGCGTTGAATGAGTTTTAAACTTTTGAGGTGATTCTAAATAAACTAGATACCTGTATTACGAACTAGATACAATACACTTGTCCCCCCATATTATGCCTTGTTCCTATACGCAGCTTCAGTGATAATAATAATAATGAGAATAGTAAAATACATCTCAGTGTTAAATAGAAATAAAATAATATAACAAGACCATTCAATAATAAGTTTTATAGTTATTAAACACTTCTAATTTTTAGTTGTTGATAAAAGCTATTTGAAATGGAGTATTTATGAATTCAATTTTTCTGCTGTAAAAAACAAAACAAATGGACTAGGTATTTTCTTTGCAATTATGATAAATATTAAAAACTTAGTCATAGATACTCTACTTGAAACTTAAAAGTGAAAAATAATTAAGAATCATTTTCTGTAGGAGAAAAAGAATTTTTAAACCAATAAATTTGACTGAAGAAAGTTTAAAAGAGCGACATCTTTTGCAATATTCAATAAAATTGGTTGCAAGCTCCCTGTAAAATGCGCTTATTTGGTCAAACTGTTCTTAATTATTCGTTTAATTATACTATGAGTTAGGTAATAATTAAGTACAGTTTGACATAATAAGCGCATTTGACTGGAAGCATGCATCCAATTTTACCGAATATTGTGAAAAAATGACGCTTTTATAGTTAAATGACCAAAAACATTTTTTTGTGACAATACATTTAAATTACCTACTAGAAATTAAAGCTTCATTTACTACCTAACAATTTCACAGCGAGAAATATTTATATTATTCATAGAAAATCATTATATCCTAAATAAAAAAATGCAATCTATAAATTTTGCAGCTGAAAAAAATAAGACACTTGCACAAAATCAATACTCAAATATTTATCATTGAAATTCCAATTGATCTTAATTATTATCACCTGATTTTGATAATAAAGCACTTAATTTAGCATTTATTGGCTTTTGGTTACTATGATTTAAAAAATACAATAATAAAGAAGTTACTATTAGTTTTATAAATCACAACTTTCTGATAAAATAATTAAGTAGAAAAAATAATCATCTGTGCATAAAATACCTAGGAATAACAAAATGTATATTTTCACTTCATATTAATAATAGTTAATGCAAATAGAAATGAAAGCAACGATATTATCATATCTAATTTTGGAGTAATAGATATTCAGAGATTATAATAAGTCTTATAAATTATGGGCATTTCAGATTTTTTTTTAAATTTAAGGATGAAATAAATGCCTGGTGTGATGAGAAGTAGGATTAAAGGGTTGTTTTTACAAAACTTTTTAAGATTAAAAAGGAATTAAATCGCTGGATATTCTCTTTACCTCAATACTGGATCTAAAACTGAAATTCTTTACATTAATACCAACAAGGATTGGAATAGATTTATTTTTTAAATGAGTTATTGTTATTTTGGCCAATCAAAAAAATAATTTTTCTTTCAATACTAATCCATATAATACAGAAAATAGTATGAATTTGATTCAATAATAGTTAGACGACTATTCAATATTTAATGACAATCCATTATTTTTTTTTTCACTATCAAGGAAAAAAGATCTACATTAAACAGTTCAAATAATTATTTGAAATTCTATATTTTGCTAGTGGATAATAACAATCTTGTTTTGTGAAGTATTTATTATCCATTTGCATAATATGAGATTTAGCCAGAATATTCAATATTATGTTTTTTAATAATCTTTATTGTGTTAAAAATTAAAATATAAGTGCACATTTATACTTCGTTGTGATTATTATTGATGTATTGTATATTATTATAAGTATTAGTTGGGATTTTATTTTGTTAAAAATCAGAGACATAGATAATTTTGAAAGTCAGTTTTTTTGCTAAAGATCTTGTTAAGATTGAAATTGACATTAAGGTGATGTTTAAATAAAGTTAAGCTTTGGATTGATTAATCCGTACCTAAATCTAAAGTCACTAATTGATTGTCAAAACTTTTTTTGTGTTACTGATATGTTTTCGGCTGTTTTATAATGGACTTTTTTCAGTGCAGTGCCTTTCAAGAAATTTAGAATAGGGTGTAAAATATTCATGGATTTCTTTATTTGGTAGGATTTGAGGAGATATGCAATCTAATTTTTAGCTGAAATAATTATATGTCATGGCTTATATTTAGTATATGAATAACTATATCTTTTTCTTCAGGAGATTTTAATTGGGAATTCTTGCATATGTATTATCCCTTTTACTATTATAGGGGTAGTTTCACGAAATGCATTTGAACTTAATTCAGTGAACCGCATATTTTTTCCCGGTTAATTGGTTAAACTACATTTATAAGGCATATATTTGAAAGAATTTCAATTTTCTACCACTTAGTTTTTAAAATATCAAGACTTGAAAATCGTCTTTTAAATTGCATATATCACAATGAGACGATTTTCAAGTCTTGATATTTTCTATGTGGTAGAGAATTGAAATTCTTTCAAATATATGCCATATAAATGTAGTTTAACCAATTAAGCAGGAAAAAATATGCGGTTCACTAAAGGGGGGTTTTTTAATGCAACCATCTCGTAATCAGTGATTAAATGGCACTTAGAATTCGAATTTCTATCTAAAATTTTTCATGAGTAATCCTTGGTAGGTCTATTTTCCCTAAATCGAACAAAAAGTTGGAAAAGTAACGGCTGGCGGCTAAGCCGTTTAGCCGTTTTTTGCCTATTTTCAGGGCAAATTCATCATTAATTACGTAGGAATCAACTTTTTAAAACATATTTTTGGTTTAATTCATGTTAAATGATAGCAATAACCAATTTTTAAATTTCTAGTACCAACGGCTACCGGCTAGAACCGTTTGATAAGGTTTTTGAGTGAGAAAAAGTATTATATGAAGATAGGTTTCGTGACTTTTTAAATCTTAAGATAGTAATAAAATGGCAAAACAGCTGAGCCGCCAGCCGTTAGCCGTTACTTTTCCAACTTTTTGTTCGATTTAGGGAAAATAGACCTACCAAGGATTATTCAAGCAAAATTTCTGATCGAAATTCGAATTCTAAGTGCCATTTAATCACTGATTACGAGTTGGTTGCATTAAAAACCCCCCCCTTAAGTTCAAATGCATTTCGTTAAACTACCCCTTTAATTTTTTATGTAATATTTGATGAGAGTTAAAAGTGCCACTTTTTGGATCAAATACTAACAAACTCAGCCTCAAAAAAAGTTACTCTGCCGATTAATCAATTTACTACAATATTCAAAATTACATTAAGTAGCTGCCTTGGAAAATCAAAATGCTTTTGCTGTAACGCGTTTTTAGGCTAAGTTATTTTTTTCTGTTATTAAAAAATGGCACAACCACTCTCGCTTCTTAATTTATTAATAAAAACCTTTTTATTTTAGTTCAAAATATACCTAGATTATCTTAAATTCGGCCTAAGAATATTTTGGAAGTCAACAGTTGAAACGTTAGTTCAATGACTGATTCATGGAATAACCAAAGACAAAAATATTGACCCGGTAAAATGAAATAAAATCAACTTTTAATTAAGTAAGATATTTATAAAATTTAATTGTAATATATGTATTTTAATTGATTTTAAAGAATCCTATTATAAATAATTTTTCAATGTAAATTATTTAATATTATTAAAAGGGCCACTACTACCTTTTCAATTAAACCTTTATCTATCTTTTTATGTTCTTCCATGTTCACATTAGTGTTTTCATCATAAGTTTAAAAGATAATCGTTTTCTTTGTGTATATTTTTTTTGTTAATGTATATAAACTTTGTTTACTTTTTACAGTATTTAAATCTAAACTTTTTATAATTATTCGCCTATCTCATATTAAATTCAGACTTCCTAAGTGCATTTCTTCATTTATATTTTCATTTTAACATCATATTTGTAATAAACCAAGTACAGTGAGAAAATCTTATGATTAATATTAATGGAAATATACTTTAAAGGTATCAAAATTAAAGTTAATATGACATTAGTAATATAGTTGAAACAATTTTTCTGCTCCTGCAAAATAGTGCACAAAAACTATTAATCTTTTTTCTTAATATTCTTAGAAAATAGTAGAACTAGGCAGACAAGAATTTAATGTGTTCTACTTATTTTCATGAATTTTGTCTTGTTCCTTGAAAGTTATGCTTAATTTCAGAGAAAAATTAAACCAAACAGCTTATTTTTCAATCATATGGCCTTCATCTACACAAACACGCATGTACATACAGTTGTCATTGCTCAAAACATTTATTAAGAAAAAGATTTTATTTCCTATCAAACTTTGTATAAAAATTAGCAAAAACTAGATATTTCTCATTTCGAAAATAAATATACTGTAATCATTAAATGTCAACTTATTTTTCATTAATCTTTATGTGATGTACTTTAATTATGAACATAATTTAATCAAAATCATTAATTTTTTCTTCTTGTATAAAATGATAATTCTTATTGTTAAAATTCTAGTCTCGAGGCATACTAAATATTTTGTTTTGATCACTGATCACTGTATTAATTATCTTTGCAGATTTTTCAAAATGATTTAAAAGATTTTGTAAGTTCAGAAATTATCTTACAACTAAGGTAAGGATAAAGAAAAAATTTTTGAATGATTTTTGTAAATGGGTTAGTTTAATGGCAATGCATTGCAATGGTTGACAATTGTCTAATAAAGCCTGTAGAAGATTGCTTGAAATCCAAAGGTTAATAGGTTTGATTTTAATGGGATAGGTCTTTTGACTGGTCCGTTATTCTGTTATGATCTTTATGTTTAATTTCACCTTTTCTTTATCCTAAAACATAATAAATTAGGTATTCAGCAAGAACAATATTAGAGCAAAGCTTCTGAGTGGTTTAATAATGTCCGGCAACTATTATTTTGTCATTGTTGGTCACAAGGATAATCCTCTATTTGAAATCGAATTCAGGTGATGTAAAATATTTTTCTTATTAGTAGGTAAAATATAGTTTTTAAGAATATTGTGATAAGACAATGGGCACCAATTAATGCTCTCTCCCAATTATTATTCATGCATGAATCTTAACAAATGAATTAATTCAAATAAATATTTGGTAATGTCAGCTGATTTTCTCGTGATTTGGGGGGCAACACTTCGCTTTTATCTGGCCCCCAAAATATTATTTTTTTAAATATATTTCTCTTGTTAGCTATACCTACCTTATTTTCTTACGGCGATAGTTCTGTTGACATTTTTAAATCTACCCCACTGGCACAAAGTCTTGGCTATTAATTATCTTTTTGTTTTTGCGTCAGTTTTTTATCTCGTGAAAATTTAGAACAATATTTTACAAAAATAACCATCTTTTAATATATGAAGCTTTTGATTATGACTATTGTATTATTTGTAGTTCTTCAAGTAACAGAGAAAGTAGAAAAGAAGATCACAGACATCTGAATCAATTTATTGCTCATGCTGCTCTTGATTTGGTTGACGAACATATGCTTAGGTGTGTTCTTGTTTTATTAGTACTAGCAGCTGCCCCCCTAGCATCTAGGAGCTCTGTTGTAGAAAAGGGGCAGAAAAAAAGTCTAAAACCATCCCAAGGTTTAAATCTAAAAATATAACCTAGAACCATGCCGGGAACAATGTGAAGCCTCTCTTGTATGGATGACTCAATCGGTTTAGCAGTTATAAATATCTAAAGCCATAAACGGTTCCAGGACAAACGCAGGAGTCACAAAAAAGACGAGTGGACACACGCAGGAGTGTTAAAATAATAATTTAATTAAGTATTTCCATACAGAGGTTAGGTTAAGATATGAATGTACAAATAAGCCCCCCGCAGGGGTTAGGCATATAAAAAGATGGTCTAAAATAGATTAGGTTAGGTAAAGTGTCGACTCCTCCGTTTGTCCACTCCGACGTTTGGGACTTCTTCGTTTGTCCTAGGACCCTATAAACAAAACAAAAACTTACTATTTAATTTATAAAATAGGATAAAAAAATTATAGGTGTGCATAATTAATTAGACTAAAGAATTGCGCATGAAGTTGAAATCTTTATTTTTTTTATTTAGAACTCCTAATATGTACTTGAAGATAGTTGACAAGTTTAATGAATGGTTTGTTTCTGCCTTTGTGACCGCTAGTAGACAAAGATTTTTAATGCTTCATGACGTCAAGGTATGATAATTGTGTTGCTGCTACTCTATTGTTAACAATGTCTGTATGTCATTAAAAGCGAGAAAAGGTTTGTTTAAAAAATCAGGGATGTATATTATGCATGAGATACCCTGCTAAAAAAGGGGGGGGGGAATAGAGTACTAAAAACATTTTATCCTTTTTTTCTCTCCTTGGCGATTAAACTAGAAAAATATGTGGGAAGGGTAAAACAAATGAATAAAATAAAGAGTACTGCAAACATTTCCCCTCTCCTTTGGGAAAAAAATGAAAAAAATTTCAGTTGGGGAAAAAATGAATTCATTCTACGAGGTATACACTCCTGATCCTAATTGAAAAAAACTTGAACTTTAAACTTTCTTGTAGTATTTTTTGTTTGGGTTCATTTTAGTTGCGATTCTCCAGAACACCCACAGTCAAAATATCAAATACTTTTTATATGAAAACCTTGAATTTACCCGTTATTTTTCTAGAATGAGGATGGAATAAAGAATTTCTTTAGTGAGATGTATGAAACTTATATAAAACAGGTAATTCACTATGATTTTTAAGATTCTTAAAAAACAGAAAGAAACAGGGATTGCAAATTCTGGTTGGATTGGTTTTCAATTTCCCCAATTTTTTTTTCGGAAAGAGGCTTTTCCTATGTCCCTCCCAGGAGGATGGCTTAAAACAAGATATTATCAGATGTTTTAATTCATGAAATAGCCTAGGAAGATAATCTTGCTGTAAGCGATATCATAAGGGAGGGGTTTAAAGACGGACCGAATTGTATTTTATGCTTATGATCATTTTCCTAAGGTGATGAATCCATTCTACGAGGTAAACAGCCCCATCAAATCAGCTGCATTTGAGAAGAAAGCTCAGTTCTACGGTCGCAAGTTTCTTACTAATTAAACAATAGGTTCGCCTGAACTTTTAAATTGTGATTTTGTGATAAAAAAAAACTATTTAAACAGTAATTTAACCTAGATAACTTAGGTAACTTTTATTTCGTGATTCTAAGATAAATACAATGATTTGGCGACGTCCTTCAAAGTCGGGAGGACTGGCCCCCGAGCATAATCCTGCTCCAACGCCAAGCCGGGCTGTCTACGGATTTATCTTGTTCTTGTTATCCAATTTTTGTCTGGCTATGTATCTCTTATTTCTGCTTCTCCCTGATTCAACTCTTCATAGGTATTTATTTACATATATAACTAAAATATGGTATACAAAAATATATATCTAAATAAAATTTGAAAAAAAGACATTTTCATTTTATTACAGTGTTAAAAACTTTTTATTTTATTTTAGCATTGGATTGAACTTCTTTCCACAAAAATACTGGGCTGTTGCAATGCCTTTGTATCTGTGCTTAACTTTCTTCATAATGGTGGCTATTGTTTACCCAAGTCTTGGTCGTCTGCACTCTATACATCCCTGGGATCAATATAATCCTGCGGGTGCCAAGGATATGTATACCATTTATAGGTAGGCATTTAGAATTTGTCTTTATTATTTTTAAGTTTTTTTTTTAGGAACAATGTACTTTTAGTTTTCTAGGTAGGAATTGTAATAAGATTATGATATAAGCAGTTGAGATGTGTCTTATTTTCTTTAAATCAGCATGCGATTTGGTGACTAATTCTTTTTTATTCATTGCTATGTGAAATACTGTATTTATGTTACATGGAATTCTTGTAACTTATGCTTACAATTTTTTATGAAATTTTTACTTTTACAGATTGGATATTGCTAACCTTAGCTTAATATATTTTTTTTAAAACTAAAAGGATATTCTGCACAATATTTTTTTCTCGGCTGCAAAATATTTCATTCCCCCCAGGGCCCCACCGTCCCCCCTTATTTTTTCCCAAAAAAGGTGGAAAAAATATTTCAGTAATTTATTAATCACCCCCCCCCCCTTTCACAAATTTTCTTTTTTTTTTCCCTCCAAGGAGGGATAAAAATGTTTTCCTGAGTGTTTATTTCTTGATTCCCTACTTATTTTTATCCAATCCCCCCCCCCCTACCCCCCCCCCTTTGACCAGGGGATTCCTTGCAGAATACATCTCTGCTTCATATTTTAACTTATTTCAGGAAAGATCTGCAAGAAGAACCAGAAGGTGGTGTACCCCCTGTACATGATATGGAACCTCGTGAGATCATCAGCTATCTATCCATATCTTCATAATCTAAGAACCTTATAGTAATACCCACACCATTAAAGCATTTTATCTATAATATAAAGGGGGGGGGGGGGGCGAAAGTGACATTTTTTGAAACCAAAACTAAAAGTCAACAAAGGAACTCAACTAAAAAAAGAGTTATAGGTCTGAGATTTTGCATGGCAGTTGCTTTATAGGAGTAAAATATGGAACTGTGAAGAAACGGCGGCGCAACCGCCGTTTACCGCCGAAATTTTTTTGCCTTTTCTCGGCGGTTTTTGTCGGTTGCGACTCCGTTTCTTCACAGTTCCATATTTTACCTCTAAAAAGCAACTGCCATGCAAAATGTCAGACCTGTAACTCTTTTTTTAGTTGAGTTCCTTTGACTTTTAGTTTTGGTTTCAAAAAGTGTCACTTTCGCCCCCCCTCTTATTTCTAAAAATACTGGGTGGGTTAAGTTGTGCTTTTTGGGGCCTTTGGGGGGATATAAAGAATCCTTATAATAAAGTAACAGAATGTGTTTGTTTCTGTCTGTGTGTACCGAAGGATCTCGCTAACCGCTGAACCGATCGGGTTCTCCTTAACAGAGTATCTTCGCAAAGGTCCCAGGAAGGTTTATAACTATTTTGGGGGAGGGTACCAGTACCCTCTCAAGAGAAATAAATTAAATCGAAAAAAAATTAAATATTTGAGAGACTTGAACGAAACATAAAGAGATATCATAGAATTTAAAAGCAATAAAGAGGTATCGTAGAGACTTGAACAAAAAAAACATTTAAAATGCCACTAGAGGCCTCTAGAGGCGTAGCCACTGGTACTTAAGAAAGTAAATAAATAAATCCACATCTCAATCTTCCCCTGGCCCTATAAAATATTCTTATTTTAAGAGTGCCAATAAAATATAATGCTTATCAATCTTTTAAGTTAAATCATATGAAACAGGATTAATAGTCTCAAAACCTAAATTGTTCTATTCTTTGCATTTTAATTACTTATAAAGAACATCAGTTAAAGTGGGTAGGTTAATAAATGTTTTTTAGTTTTAACTTGAATATATTTGTATGATTTTATTAACAGCGAAGCTTTTCTTTAATTAGGCTCGTTCTATATGTATGTAACGGATAGCTCTTATTGATAATCTATGCAAGTTAGAATTATCCTATCGATTGTAAGGTACATAGATTTGTTTAGACTAACACATTTACATTCTGCTTATTAAGTTCTGACACTGTAGAAGTGCTATTCTTGTTTTTCCTACCATTTGAGTTTAGATGCTCGCTTTTATGGATGTTGTCATCCTTGTTGTTAAAAATTTTTGTATTAGTACCTATGTGATATGAATTTATGATTTTTAATAATTTTAGTTAATTTATTTAATATTTCTTGATTTCAGACCTTTATTTATATACATATTTATATTTATTTTCTAAAATGTCTAGTACCTCATTGAAACATAGAAACTTCGTGGCAGGGATGTAGATTTGTATTTATTAACTTAAATAAACCAGGGATCTAAGGAGATAAGACAAAGACAGATAAATTGATTTTCATCCACAATAATGATACACAAATTACCCCTTCATTAGATTACAAGATTACAAATTATTAGTGGTTGAAACCAACAAATCAAAGTTGTATAATGTACCTATAGCATACGTAGTATAAGAAACTGTTACTTAAAAACTTTGGGGACTAGTGTAATAAACAGCCCAATGTCCCCTCCCTCTCTGTACACAAACACCTGGTATCATTAAAGAGAAGTTAAAGTATATCTACGAAAGTGACATGGTTGGACAGACAGATGGTTTGGAGAACGTATAAACCCGAGTAAAAGAGTAGCATTGCATATCAGTAAATGCTTTTTAAGTTCTAAAAAAATAAATTGCCAATTAATAGTTTTTTTTAGGGTTTAAACAGTCTTAACTTGCTTACATTTTGATTTTGTTTTGTTTTATAGTTTTATCTTCCTATACTTTTTATCTATTTTCCTTTTTTATTAGATAAAATCTATTTCGTGTAAAAAAAAACAATGAGCATTAGAGAGATAATATTACCCTTACATGATAACATTTTACCATTTTCTATCAAGCTCAGAAATTTAGGATACCGTGACTTTTAATTTAATTGTCCTCGATTGTCTTTATTTCTATTTGTTATTATGAAAACGAGTTTTTCATCAAACATACAGGGTGACCACTGTGTACTATATGTACTTTATGTACTATATAGTCAAAATTTTGTACTATATGGTACTATATGACAAACTAGGTACTATATGTACTATATGAGTTAAAATTTTGGTACTATATGAAATTTTTTTAATATTATTTTAAAAATTATTACCAACCAAAGTATTATAATATTGTTTGTAATATTACAATGTACTTTCAGCTCTAATACATACTAATATGTAGTAGAGCTGAATTAGTAGTAGTAATTTGGGTAGTAGTAATTTGGGTATGTAAAGTAAAATTATAAGCTTTGAAATATGCAATGACTCTTAAAATCACCTTGATCAAATATTTTTTTGCTTCAATGATTTTTATTATTTCTTATAAGATATAAAACTCTTTTTGTTCTTCATATTTTTATGATTGCTGAAGCGGCTGAATACATAGACTAAATTTTTAATTAGTGCTTTTCCTATATATTGCTAGATGACCAAGCAGGGGTGTATATTCTGCAAAAAATTTATTTTTTTTCCCCGGCTACAAATTTTTTTATTTTCTTTCCCCCACTAGTTTTTTCTCACAAAATAGGGGGGAAAATGGAAAAATATTTAAAGAACTCTATATTTTATTTATTTTATCCCTCCTACCACACATTTTTTTAGTTTTTTTTCACCAAGGACGGAAGAAAATGGGAAAAATGTTTTCAGTTTTCTTAATTTTTACATTTTTTTTCCCTCCAACCACTTATTTTTTATTTTTTTCCCCCCTCCTGAGCAGGGGATCCTATGTAGAATATACACCCCTGTGACCAAGTTAGGTTAAGTAAAGAATGCCCTGCTGGGTTAGAATAGGACCTTGGAGGTGTATGTATAGTAGACCGACTCAAAATGCAAAAAAAATTGGCGCACTATTTTAACCCATTTCTTTAATGATATAATGACAATTGACACCAAAACAAGTGTTCTGGTAGCTTTTTTCAGCAATATGTCAATTTGATTTTCATAAAAAAAAAAGAATTTTTGTTATGGCTTTGAAGAGTAGGATCTACTGCAGTTCACGGTAAAATATTGCTGGTAAGCAATATTTCCAAAAATCTATGAATTTTAAAAGCTGCTAGCTGCCAAACGGCTGAATGTTCAGATCATATCCGCACACCATTTTAAGCGGCCTACGAAGGCCTACAAATAATCTGGAATAGCCAAGATCCAATTATGCACAGGGAAAGCTTCACTGAAGAAAAAACGCGTAAAATAGGTCTTTTTTTGCGCATTTCTCAGCACTGCGAGATAATTATGCATTATTGATTTATTGCTATTCCAGATTATTTGTAGGCCTTCTTATGCCGCTTAAAACAGTGTGCGGGCATGATCTGTACGTTCAGCCGTTTGGCAGCTAGCAGCCTTTAAAATTTATAGATTTTTGGAAATATTGCTTACCAGCAATATTTTACTGTGAACTGCAGTAGATCCGAAGAGTATATTAAAGAATTTAAATTTTTTTTAAAGATTTTGATCATAGAAAGGGCTATCCTCAAAAGACTGACAATTTTGGATGTTTAAGGAAAATCAGCAGATTTTGAGTTATTTAAGGATAACTTTTCAAGGGTCAATATTTTAATAAACCATTTTTTGATTCTTAATCTACTCTTCAGGAAGGTAAATAAAGCCATACTTTGAAAGAAGAAAAAATTTTCTCCTCCAGAGGGAACCCTTCCCTTTTTTATGAAAATCAAAACGGACATATTGCTGAACAAAAGCAACCAGAACACTTTTTTGAGTATCAATAGTCATTATATCATGAAAGGAACTGGTTGGAATAGCACGCCCATTGAATTATAAAAAAAATTGGTAATTCTGAGTCGGTAAAATGTATAGGTTTAGATCCTCACTGTAAATTTTAAGAAATACCTTTATGTGCGACATCTTTAAAGGGAGTGTGGACATAAAAATTTCTCATCTGATAATCAAATCTTAACATTTTCTACGCACATTTCACTACACTGATCAACCAAAAACGTCCTATTAACGCTCACTGTCTACAAAGGGTTGAAACTCAGAGGTTATTTAAAATAATAATATCCTTTTTTATTGTGTTGGACAATAAATAACCCACTTTGGAGAATTAGTTTACACTTTTATCAGACTGTTTATAAAAAAATATTGCACCTTTCTTATTTACAAAATTTTAATTAAAGGTGGGTCATCTAAAGTTACTTGGATACTAATAAAAAAAAACTTGTTTCTAGCTTTGTTATTGTATTTGGTATTCAATAAAAATTATTGCTTATTTTATCAATTTCTAAGTAACTATTCATTGGTTTAAAGTAAGGATTCTATTAAAAGTCATCTTAAATGTTGTGAAAAATAGAGAACTATGTCAAAAGTTTAGTGTTAGCTATAGAAGGAAAAAAAGACAAGTAACCGCACATTTATATAGTCCAGAAATTTTTCCCCAATCTTGGACATACTTTGATAATCTGATGAGAAATTTTTTCGTTCACAGTCCCTTTAATTACGCAATAAGTGTCCATTTTTAGGACTTATTTGAAAAAAAGTCTTCTAGTGTTCGGTTCTTCCACAAATTAAAAAAATTGTTTAATGCTCCATCATCATTTCACAAAAACCTTATTATTTCATTTTAAAAAGTCCTCAGTTTTAAGGAAAACTATTTTTGTTTAAAATTACTAGGAATATCCCATTTTTTGGGTGAAATTTCTTTTTTTTGGGGGGGGGGGTTGTTAAGGGGGATTTCCTATCCCCTTTATTTGTTTTTTTTTTCTCTGCGGCTTCGCCCCACACTGTGCTTAAAACCACCACATGAACAGTACAAATATTCTCTGAAGAGTAGAGCCCAATTGGTTCAGCAATTACTTTTTACTTACAAGAAAAAATTTAGTGGGGGATATCATTTTCTTTTTTTTTGAGGGGGTTAGGATTTACCAACCCCACAAAAATTGCTTAAAACCACTATATGACCAGTATGTATATTCCCTGGAGACTAGAGTAGTGCCCATTCAGTTCAGCAGTTACCTAATTCTTAATCTTTAGATGGATAGACATCAAGCTTCTTTGTATTATAGACTAGCAGCTAAGTACCTAGATTCTAGGACATCCCAGGACATAATTCTGAAAATTAAATAGCCCAAAACCTACATACGACCTCAGTGAAGCTTACCTAAAATTGCTAACCCAATTGTTCAGTAGTTAATGAGATCTTAAGGGTCAGACATAAAACCCTTACTACTTTATTTAATAAGATATATAGGTACTATTTTTTAATATTTGGTACTATATGGTATTACTACATAATTAGTTAAAATTTTGGTACTATGTGGTACTATATTAGTTTAAATTTTGTGTACTATATGGTACTATATGAAAATTTTTATGTACTATAAATGTACTATATATTTGTAAATTTTGAGTGGTCACTCTGAACATATTTTGCCGTCTTCCTATTGGATAAAAATCTACATCACCGATGTGTCAGAACCAATGGGAGAGAAGACTGTGAACGAATTGGCGGGAATCGGCGAGGTTATGGGTAAAAGACTGGCTGCCAAAGGAAAGATACACAACACATTTTTCATCTATGCCCTTGACTTTTCTGAGATTGAAGAGAAAAAAATGACAAAAGTAAATCTAAAATTTTAAAGTACATAATAGTTCTTTCTCGCATCGTATTATTAACAGCTTTCCGCTTATATAAAATGTAATTGTACAAATATAAGATTTAAAGCAGTTTTTTATATTCGTAGGAAACTGGATAAATGGAAGACATAGTTTTTTTCGTATGGATGAGAACCGGTTCTAATAAAGCGGTTTTGAATGAATACGAGAATAGTTATTTTTCGCATCGTGTTTTAAACAGCTTTCCGCGGATATAGAATGAACAATTTTTATATTAAAAGTAAAACCAGTTTTTTTAGCCCCGAGGAGCCGAAGGCACGGTCTAAAAAAATGGCTTTGATCTTATGATTGTACATTTTTATAATCGTAGAAAGCTGGAATACAATGCTAGACAAAGTTTTTTCTTATGGATGAGAACCGGTTCTTATTCACCGGATTCGAATGAATACGAGAAATATTATATAAATCCTTAACAAAGACAAATCAAAAGCATAGTACATAATTTTCTGAGATAATATCTGAAAATGATCTAACAAAGGAATAAACGGATGAATATTATTAGATTTCTTCAGATATTATTTTACCTAAGAAATCATACTATAAAGAAAAACACAAGAAATAAGATTACTTAGATATTTTCTTATACTTTTTGCAGCTACTCTAGAATTAGTCTGTCTTTCCATCCATCAGTTGTTTCAAGTTAAGTAAGATATAGATAATTATTTTACTTTTTCTCAATGAGTATCTAATTAAGAAAAATAACAAGAAGGTATCTTTAGAATTTTTTTTTCTATTTTTTCATTAATTATTTATGCTGTTATCTTGTTCTATTTTTGTATTTTCATAGTTAATTTATTGCTAATAATTTTATCTAAAAAAAATTATGCCGACATTGAAATATTGTTTAGAAAATATAGGTATTTATCCTCATTCCTGAAAATAATATTTTTCTAAACAAATATTTATTTACCCGCAGCTTTGTTGCTTCAGTTTTGGTTTGAAATGTCATTTTCATTGTCAAATGAAATCCTGGAACATTTAATATTGTTGTGTGCTGGTCAGTGATATAAGGGATTAAGAAAACTAATTCTAAAGGACAATTTTGTCCACAATTAGTTCATAATCCGTTTGATGACAGTTAACTGTAGTAATACTGTAAAATGAGAATACTTTAGATAACATTGCTTCGCTGGCTATTTCTTTAGGACTTTGAAAAGCTACCAAGAGAATAACTTTTCGCAGCAGTTTTTTAAGTCCGACATACATGTTAAAAATATTTTTTTTAGAAGAAAAAGTTGCTTTGCCTCTAGGAGAGTGCGGGTGAGGTGAGCAAAAAAGCTTGAAACTACCACAAGACATTCATAAAGCTTGCCAGAAAAGTATGACCATTTCTGGCCAGCATTTTCAGATATCTTAAGCTTCACACAAAAAACCTTACTACTTCATATCATCACTAAATATAGAACATAACTTATTTTTTTTCTCATTTTATTTTTAACAAATCATCAATTCCAAAAGTAAGAGTTAAAAAATATTATAATTTGTCTTTTCTTTGTATCATAGGACATTAAACAACTTAAAATCCCTTTATTTTCTGTAAGGTATTATGTTTTATTTACTTGACAGTTGCAAATCTTTTTACTTTTTAGGTATACTAGCGGCTTCGCCCCTAGTCTCTAGGCGCTTTGCCCCAAGAGGTAATTAAAGAAAAAAAAGTAATTACCTCTGGAGATGCCCCGACAAATTTTAAATATTAAAAAAAAAATTAAGTACCTGATGAGAAGCCCCCACTCCACCACTAATTTTGAATAATTTTTTTTTAAAAATTGAGGGGGGGATTTTTTTCATAACAATAAAAATAAAAGATTTTTTTCATTTATTGGGGGGTTGGGGGTGTCCAACCCCCCAAGAAAATAGCCTAAAACCACCACAGAACCAGTAGGTATATTACCTGAAGAGTAGAATCCGATCGGTTCAGTGGTTACCAAGATCTTAAGGGACGGATATACAAACAGACATCGTTCTACTTTTTAGGTATATTTTTATTCTGTTTTAAATGTAAATTTTGATTCTTTGCCTCAGAAAGAAATATATCATTTTTTCCTTAAATATCAAGAAGAAATTATTTTTATATGAAGCAGAAGATCTTCAAAATGGGTGGACCAATGGGTTTGTGATCTATTGGAATGCTTTATATATGTTATTAGATGGTGATTGGCTCTTTTTGCAGTTAATGCAAAGCTGATAGTTGAAATAGAAAAGAAAATAATGTATAATTTGAATGTGTATCTTATAAAACAGGATTTGACAAAGCATATACAGTGCTGGGACAATTTCTAATTCTTAAGAAACATAGAGACCTTTTTGTTGAATGGTTAAAGGTGAGTTATATACACTCTTTGCCTCCTCTTTAGTTAGGCTCTTTGCATCATTTTTACTTTTTGTATTTATATAGAAGACCTACCTAAATAGCTTTGCTTTTCGTCGAAAAGTCGTACATAAAAAAAATGTTGTTATCAACCTATCAAAATTTATTAAAAAATAAATGTACAATGATGATAAACAAAATTGTTCCTGCTATATATGAAAAATTATTAGTTGGAAAGTTTAGACACTAAAGTTTGTTACAAAATGCATTTGAACTTAATTTATTTTAAACACTAAGTTGTAGAAAATTGAAATTCTTTCAAATATATGCCATATAAATGTAGTTTAACCCATTAACTATGAAAAAATATGCGGTTCACTAAATTAAGTTCAAATGCATTTCGTGCAACTACCCCTTTATGCACAAACGGTATCAGTTATATCTTAAGGCCAATATCCCCCCTATTCATGAGAGAATCTGATTTGATCGACATATTATCATATGATCTGCTTGTTTTTTAGGACTTGGCTGGTTCTAACAACAAGCAAGCGGCGGATTGTTACCATTGCCTTTCAGAATGGTGCGATGAGTTTCTATAAAAAAAATGTCAAAAAATCTGCAGAACTGCAATTATGCCAACTTTATTATTTTGTAGATATGTACATAATGTATTTGTTTGTATCTTTATAGGTGTTAATGTAGATGCATTAAAAAAATAGTCGGTAACAGCAAATTTGGCCACTGCTTGAAATGACGCAAAAATTGTCTTATGAATGTAAAGAATAAGATAGAATTGGTCAATTTTAGTTAAGGTTAAAATATTGCAATCTGGTTTATTATGCAGCTTCACCTTTTGAAGGTGATTAGAGGTGTGGTTTTACATTCTAAGCTCGACTGAATTTGCTGTCACTGAAATGGTTAATTAAAAAAAGAAATTCTACAGAATCTTTAAAATAATTGTATACAGTATAGGTAGTTACTTTAATTAGAGCTTTTAGGGTTAAAAATATCTATTTTGTCAAAAATAGTTGTTAAGTAAGTTGATTTTGATCTCAAACAAAACAAAAAATGTTTTTTTTTATACCACAAAAATATCTATTTTGTCATTTAAAGGGGGATGGGAGATAGTTAATCCCTTCATTTTATGATATTTTTGTTTTCTTTAAGAAAAGTATATAAACAAAGGTTACTAAATATAAAAGGGGGGAGGCGGATGTGCCACTTTTTGAAACCAAAACTAAAAGTCAAAGGAACTCAACTAAAAAAAGAGTTACAGGTCTGACATTTTGCATGGCAGTTGCTTTATAGGGGTACAATATAGAACTGTTAAGAAACGGCGGCGTAACCGCCGAAAACCGCCGAGAATTGCAAAAAAAAAATTCGGCGGGAAACGGCGGTTTTCGGCGGTTGCGCCGCCGTTTCTTCACAGTTCCATATTGTACCCCTATAAAGCAACTGCCATGCAAAATCTCAGACCTGTAACTCTTTTTTTAGTTGAGTTCCTTTGTTGACTTTTAGTTTTGGTTTCAAAAAGTGGCACATCCGCCTCCCCCCTTTAATGCTGAAATTATAATTTGTGGTGCCAATTTCTTACTAATTACAAGATAATAAAATGAACTCCCACCCCCTATACGTTATACAGTGTACACTAAATAAATATTGCTGTAAATTAAACAATCTTTTGTATTATAACTCTGTGATATAGTAACATCTTTAATGTACATAAATGAACCTAGGTTTACTCAGGGGTGTATATTCTGCATGGTTTCCCCGGCTCAGGGGGGAGGGGAAATAAAAAATAAGTGGTTAGAGGGAAAAAAAATGTAAAAATTAAGAAAACTGAACACATTTTTTCCATTTCGCCCCCCTCCTTGGTTAAAAAAACTAAAAAAATGTGTGGTAGGAGGGATAAAATAAATAAAATATAGAGTTCTTTAAATATTTTTCTATTTCCCCCCCTACTTTTTAAGAAAATCTAGGGGGGGGGAAAAATAAAAAAATTTGTAGCAGGGGGAAAAAAATAAATCTTGTGCAGAATATACACCCCTGGGTTTACTGTAATTGTTTCAAAAGATCAATGATTTTTCAGCTATTATCCATGTATTTTATTCTGCAAGAATCATAAAAATGTATTTTTTAGTTGCTTTAACTAGGCAAAGACTGATAACATGAATTTTAGACTACCTTGTTGTTGTTAATTTTAATACAAAATCTTTTATCTTGAATGCTATTTATAAACTCATTAGGTATTATTTGTTTT
The DNA here is from genome assembly GCF_053477335.1 of Acartia tonsa. Lineage (NCBI taxonomy): Eukaryota > Metazoa > Arthropoda > Copepoda > Calanoida > Acartiidae > Acartia > Acartia tonsa. The sequence continues at coordinate 43,482,181 of NC_137264.1, read as the reverse complement.
AAGCAATTAAGATTCCTAAGTTATTTAAAACTACTGAAATCCGAATTTTAGAGTAGATGAATGTTATGTTAAAGTTTTAATAAAAAAAAACCTGTCTGTTAAAATGCTATTTGAATACTCAACTGTACCTATTACAGATTTCTTTTGTAAAACACAAAAGCATAAAAATGGATAACATAATGGAAGTTCAAAAACAAATTAAAGAAAATGCCTCTGAAGTAAATGACTTTTTAAAGGTATATTTTTTAATCTGTATACAAGTAATATAGATAATGCAACATAACAGTCAAATAAAAAATATCATTTTTTGCCTTTCTTATTATAGTGTAACTGAATTACTTGGCTTTGAAAGTGCAGAGACGTTTTACAAAGAACTTCACTTTTGTTGGTACGATCTAATTTGCCATCTAAATGAGTTTACAATTTCGAAAGACAAAGCATTTCTTATTCGCTTACTTTATACATCAAGTACCTGACATAACTGAAATACAGCAAAAGGATCATTTTGAAGTCAGTAGTTAAGGCCAGAAATTAGTTTACACTGGAACCAATTGCTTTTACAGTTTGAGCTGAAGTCGAAGGCTTTTTACAAAAATATATAGCTGTGTTTTGATAAGTATTTGCTTCTTTTTATACAAATGAAAATGGGTAGTTCCACGAAGTGCATTTAAACTTGAATTTACGGAACTGTATATTTTTTTTCAATTGTTTTAACTGCATCTATAGGACATATTTGAAAAAATTTCAATTTTCTACCATGAAGTTTTAAGATATCAAAACTTGAAAATTAAATTTTTTGAATATATTCAATTTAACATAAATGGCTATCCTGTTTTAAAAAAACAGTATGATTACTATTTTATGATAATACAAAATTATTTATATTAGATGGTTTTCTTTTAACTTATGCTTTTAATCAAACTTTTTAAATGCACTTCATGCAACTATCCCCTTTGATTTAGGATTTGGATAGTTGGGCAGCTGAAATGAAAGTTAAGGATAATAAACTTAGAGAAGAAAAATTAAAGAAAAGTAGCAGCAGGTACTTTTTATTTTTATAGTTTTTGAAAATTTCTAAAGTTATGTATTTTTAATTGTTCTTAACTCTTGTAATTTATGGTTATTATGTTTTTTTTTGTGAAAGTATTGAGTAAAAAAATCACTAAATCAGTTACCCTCCCTTTCCTTATTTTTACTATTTTAATATCAGTTTTCTAACTACTTGGATTTTTTCCTGCAAAAACAACAATAACACGTATTTTTGTTTTGTATTCTTTATTTTCTAGATTGATATGAAACTATCAATTTATGCTTCTTTTTAGTAAAATTGGTAAAGAAAACAGTAGTCCTGCTGCCACAAATGCACCAGACAACCAACCAACCTTAAAGCCTATGATTACAGAAATGACACCATCTACCACCAGCAAACCAATAGCTACAACTAGTATTTCTATGAAACATAAACAAACAGAAGTAAAACCCCCAAGGTTTATTGATTGGATTATACTATTATATAAAAGTAACAGAATGTCTGTCTGTACCGAAGGATCTTGCTAACCACTGAACCGAATACCTTTTTTTGTTTATTTAGACATGTTAGAAAAGTCATTTCGATTTCAAACTTTGCATGATGATTCCTATAACAGTTAGGTACGACTTAGAAAGCGTCGTATTTCTATAATCGTTACCAGAAAGTCTATACGTCAATTGAAAACATGCAGATTTTTACCTAACTTTTTAATAAACAAACTTTTTGATTTATACTGATTCCTATTACAACAAGGTAGGTACAATATTATAAGCAAAGCATCTGATACTCTAATACTCTACAAGAGTTAATGTTCGTCTGACCTACCGTTTTAGAGCTTCGCTTTTATGGATGTTGTCATCCTTGTTTGAATAAAGCTACATTTATATTTAACTTAGTAGGTTATTTTTGCCTTTTTAGTGTGTCTCTGCCTAAGAAGAAAGACAAGGAGAAAGAAAAGACAGCTTCTAAAGCTGACCAAATACCGAGTCCACCAAAGAAAGAAAGAATTAAGGCAAAGAGTTGTTAATAATATATCTATTTTTATTTAATATTTTGATAAGCAAACATAAGGGACAGTGAGGGCCTCTAAAGAATAAGTTTTAGTTATTAGTGAACTTTGTAATGAAATAGTTATGGTTACCTTCCTTGATATCTTGGGTATCTTCACCCCCCTCCAAGAAAATTTTTTGTTCTCTTTTTAGTTGATAATTTTATCTAAAAACTAGGTAATTCATGTGGATTTCTGTAAGTAAAATGTAAGGTCTAGCATGAAAAAAAACTTTTTGCTACTTATATTCTTTTGATTTTATAAATAAAAAACTTGCAAAACATGTCCATTTTTTTACTTGACAACTGTTTAACAAGGCTTATGAGTATGACAAATGGGATAAGTTTGATGTTGAGGAGGAATGTAGCAAGCTAGACCAAGGTAAGACCAGGGGTAGCTATTCTAGCAATCAATTCTACAAATTATCACGAAACCTTTTAAAGTAATTAATGTAATTGTTTTTGATGTAATTAAAGAGGGGTGGGTAACAAATTGAGGAAAAGGGGAAGGGGGATGTGGGGAAATTTTCCTATTTTATTTGGGGGGTAAAATGGCGCACATTTTTTTACCCCCCCTCCCCCCCCCCCCCTATATAGCCACGATGGCTAGCTCTTCCTCAAGCTCCATGTTCAAGCACATTTTTACTTACATTTTTTTATTTCTGATACTAACATTTACACAGATTTATGGAGAATACCTGCCAAAAATAACATTGAAAAACTTTTAGCGGCTGGCAGTGATGAAAGTAGCAGTGATGAGATTGATGAGGAAATGGAAAATGCAAGGTTTGTTTTAGATCAGGGATGGGACAATGGACAATTAATCAAACTGCTTTCCAATGCGTTATGTTCTGCCTCTAAAAAATCTTTGAGTGAATATAAGGTTTCTTCGATTCTTGCGCGTAGCTTCTAAAAAAAAGTACTTGTTGGTAGGTTGAGTATTCATCACGTTCTGTTATATATTATTTACATTATAGATATTATTGATGTGCTTATTACACACATAATAATCCCTTGCTTATAGTTTATAGATTTTTTACCATTTCTAAAACGTTTTTTATGCTTTCTCGTCATTTGCATGGCCCTATGGACCTCTAGAATAATAGTCTCCAAAAAAGTTTGTGTATTTTGTATCTAGGATCTTTTTTCCTATAATTAAAGTATTAGTATACAATTCCATTATGGCCTTGAATGAGGTTTGTATGTCTAGAGTAAAGACCGGACAGTAATTTTATTTTAATGTTAAAACGACATAAGTTTTTGTGATGGAACCCTTTCTTATTTTTAGATTAAAGCAGCAGGCCCTAGCAGAAAGGGAGAGGGGTAACACGTTCTTCAAGCAAGGAAAATATGACAAAGCCATAGAAAGATACACTGCAGGTATGTGTGCAGTAGCTAAGCTTCTTTGCAAGTCATGTTACTCATCGGTTGTTCTGTCATACAATTATTTTGAATATCATCCATTCATATGAATTATTAAGATCTGTCCGTTAAGATCTCGCTAACCCAGGGGTGTATGTTTTGCAAATTTGAACCTGCTAAAGGGAGGGTAAAAAAAAATATGTAGATGGGGGGGGGGGGGGGGGGGTAAAAATTAAGAGAATTGAAAGCATTTTTTTCCCTTTTTCACACCTCTCTTGGTGAAAAAACTAAAAGAATATGTAAGAGGGGGGATAATATGAATAAAATAAAGAGTTCTGAAAATATTTTTCCATTTATCCCCTTACTTGCTGCAAAAAACTAGGAGGGGAATAAAAATAAAAAATTTTGCAGCAGGAAAAAATATGAATCTTGTGCAGAATATATACCCCTGCGCTAACCACTGAACCGATTTAATATTCGATTATAGGAAAGCTTTACCTAGCTTCCGAGATGGTTTTAGTTTATAGTATTACAAAATTTTAAAAAGTGAATTAAACTTATTTCACCTATTTCTTTTTTCGTAAAGAAATTAGAAAACAAATGCAATAGCTAGTAAAGTAAAAGCAATTTAACTTTTGCAGAAATTGGACCTCAAACAACCCTGTTGGTACAAATATATATTACGTTCATTTAGGCTAGGAAACCTAAGGGTTAAGAGAGCCCTGTAGGCCGTTCTTCAGATTTTAAAATGGAAAAAAACATGTTTTAAAATAAGGACCGGGGGGGGGGGGGGGTTGGGTGGTCCATTTGTTGTTTCGTGGGGAATAAAGTAAAGTTAACTTAGAAGATGCAAAAAAGTTGTAGTATTTTTATTTAATTGACATTTGGACATGCACTCTAATTTCTCAAAAACGGCTGCATTTTAGATTTTATTGAAAAGTGAAATGAAGTTACCTAACCTAGGATAATGAAATGCACTATGTCCCAATTTAGGTTCTGACACAAAAGTCAAAGCTCTTTCAAACGTTTCTTTACAGTTACATATTGTACCTCTTTAATGCAACTGCGATGCCAAATCTAAGAGCTGTAAGTAACTCTTTATTTAGTTGAGTTCCTTTAACTTTTAAATTTGTTTTCAAAAAGTGTCACTTCCGCCCCCTCCCTTTAATATTAACATCGTTTTAATTCTTACACGTATTTGTTTATGTTTGTTTTGAAGAGTTAATAGTCAAATAATAAAACAAAATATGCATCCTTTTGAATGTTAGTAACATATTTGAAGATAAAAGATGCATATTTTGTTTTATAAGTTGACTATTAACTCTTCAAAACAAACGTAAACAAATACGTGTAAAAATTAAAACGATGTTAATATTAAAGGGAGGGGGCGGAAGTGACACTTTTTGAAAACAAATTTAAAAGTCAAAGGAACTCAACTGTCCAGAGACAACCTGGAGGCCTGCAGCACCTGAACCTGGAGGCCAAATCCAAATTTTTTTTGTAAATATAAGAAAAATACACCAAAAAGTGATAACCTATCCTCTTACTTATAAGACAAAGCCTATGCTCCCTGTTTACGCAAAAGTGTAAGATCCAACCACCCCCCCCCCCCCTCCTTCCCTTTTACCGTGAACTACAGTTGACCCAATAAAACCTATCTAGAATATTATTTTAGGTATTCAAATAGATCCATACTGCCCCCTACTTCCAGCTAATAGAGCCATGGCGTTTCTAAAGGTAAGATTAATAATTCATCATCTTTTACATGTTTGTTTTAATTTAATTGAATTCTAACAAGGACGAGTATTTCTCAAAATCACTAAACTTTTTAAAGGCTATTCAGAGCCGCCGATTATAGAGTTGCTTTGCTTTTCAGGTTATACCCAACTTATACAAGAAACTTACTTCATTGGATTTAAATCGATAAAACGATTCTTACACGCCAAAATAATTTTTTTACTTTTTACCCATTAATAAATCTAGGGTGACAACATCCATAATTGGCGAAGATCATAAATGAAATGAAGTTTTCGGTACACCGACAAACGTCCTACCGCGACAAACGTCCTAATGCGACAAACGTCCTAAACGACAAACCTCCTAAACGACAAACGTCCTAATGCGACATCTCTTTAGTAAAACGTCCTAAATTTTTTCAAAAATTATAAAATAAGAAAAATCTTCCAAATTTAAGGACAAAATCCTCTAGTTATAAAAATATTTAACAATATCAAATTCAAAATGGCGATAAAACACAGGAAAAAAATACTTTTTAAAGCGAATAACTTTAACCATAGGCTAAATTTTACAAATCTGTCCGACAGTTTTCCCAAAGTCTGTGTTGGCTATCACAAATGGAATGGTTTCGAACCCAATACAACTGTGCATTACAAAAATAAACCTTTATTTAATTTATTTCCTTTTATTTTAGAACATTTTTAAATTACATTTGGAAGATTTAATTTTTGAAAAAAAAATTAGGACGTTTTACTTAAGAGATGTCGCATTAGGACGTTTGTCGTTTAGGATGTTTGTCGTTTAGGAGGTTTGTCGCATTAGGACGTTTGTCGTATTAGGACGTTTGTCGGTGTACCAAGTTTTCTCATATAACTAGGTATTTTTATTAGGAAAATAAGTTTGGAGCAGCGGAACAAGATTGTTCACTATCACTGTCCCTAGATCCTACTTATATCAAGGCTCTACAAAGAAGGATGACTGCTAGGATAGGTAATATTAATATTTATAATTACCTAGATCCCACTTATATCAAGGCTCTACAAAGAAGGATGACTGCTAGGATAGGTAATATTAATATTTATAATTACCTAGATCCCACTTATATCAAGGCTCTACAAAGAAGGATGACTGCTAGAATAGGTAATATTAATATTTATATTTCCCTAGATCCTACTTATATCAAGGCTCTACAAAGAAGGATGACTGCTAGAATAGGTAATATTAATATTTATATTTCCCTAGATCCTACTTATATCAAGGCTCTACAAAGAAGGATGACTGCTAGAATAGGTAATATTAATATTTATATTTCCCTAGATCCTACTTATATCAAGGCTCTACAAAGAAGGATGACTGCTAGAATAGGTAAAATGATTTGTGGGGCGGCTATTCATTTTATGATATCACACATAGTGCATGTTGAGCACTGATACCCCCCCCCCCCCCCCATAGATATACCACACTTTTCTGGGATCTTGCCAAGTCAAGTATCAACTGTGGGGAATACCAAAGGATGACTCCATGCAAAATTGTACTTCAGCATCAACTTGATTGGACAATTGTTTCCCCTCCTAAATGTCAATTAAAACCTCGGAAACGGCAAAAATCGCCAAAAATCACGCCTTTGGCGGCGAATAACGGCTAAACGGTCAGCCGGAGGCGAATCAAACATAAGTAAAGAAATGTCCGCTTCAAAAAGTTGTTCAACATCAAAGAAATGCTTTGAAGTCTCTAAAACGATTCCTTCCCCTCCTTTAAGGCGAGATACGGGAAAAACGCGATTTTCAAAAGTATGCCTACTTCGTGGGTGCGGGGGGCACTGAACCCGTCACCCCAGGGTCACCAAATATAAAGTCTAGGCGGCCCACAATGCTGAATTTTCACCAAGTGAAAGTCTTGTGTCATTATCTCTTATGAGAAAAAAGTTATTAGCCGTGGGCAAATTTCAAATTGTGATTTTTTGATGGATTTCTTTAATGAAATGACAGGCTGGTCAATTTTTAGGCCATTTTTTGCAGTTTGATATAATCTCACGGGATTTTTTGCCAAACCTAAGTCTGGTTATTTGTGAGGTCTAAGAAAAAAATCAGACTTACGCAAAGATTATGATTATAATCTTTGCACAGAAAAATGGCACTCTGTGAGGGTTGGAGGGGGCAAAATGAGCCGACCATTGATTTTTGACGGTGCGCAGCGACGTCGTATTTCATCCAATCCGGGATTTTTTTTTCTTAGACCTCACAAATAACTAAACTTAGGTTGGGCAAAAGGTCACGTGAGATCATCTCAAACCGATTGGGCGTGGCGGGCCGAAAACCGAAAAAATGGCCTAAAAATTGACCAGCCTGTCATTTCATTAAAGAAATCCATCAAAAAATCACAATTTGAAATTTGCCCACGGCTAATAACTTTTTTCTCATAAGAGATAATGACACAAGACTTTCACTTGGTGAAAATTCAGCATTGTTGGCCGCCTAGACTTTATATTTGGTGACCCTGGGGTGACGGGTTCAGTGCCCCCCACACCCACAAAGTAGGCATACTTTTGAAAATCGCGTTTTTCCCGTTTTTCCCCTCAAAGGAGGGGAAGGAGTCGTTTTAGAGACTTCAAGAATATCTTTAATGTTGAACAACTTTTTAAAGCGGACACTTTTTTACTTATGTTTGATTCGCCTCCGGCTGACCGTTTAGCCGTTATTCGCCGCCAAAGGCGTGATTTTTGGCGATTTTTGCCGTTTCCGAGGTTTTAATTGACATTTAGGAGGGGAAAGAGTTGTCCAATCAAGTTGATGCTAAAGTACATTTTTGTAGGCAATTAATTGCATTGGCTAAATTTCATGTGAAGTAAAATTTTTTGTACCTCCAACCAGTTTTGCTCCAGCTGAATCGATTTACAGATACCCCCTAAAAACCGGAAAAAAAACGGTTTTTTATAAAATTCACGGCCGGTTTTGGCCGGATCCGGCTCAAATTTTGCATGGAGTCATCCTTTGGTATTCCCCACAGTTGATACTTGACTTGGCAAGATCCCAGAAAAGTGTGGTATATGATTATCTACAACCCCCCCCCCCCCCATTATTTTCAAATGAATTAAAGGGGGGGGGGGGTTAATGCAACCATCTCGTAATCAATGTATAAATGGCACTTAGAATTCGAATTTCGATCTAAAATTCTGCATGAGTAATCCTTGGTAGGTCTATTTTCCCTAAATCGAACAAAAAAGTTGAAATAGTAACGGCTAACGGCTCAGCCATTTAGCCGTTTTTTGGCTATTTTTAGGGTAAATCTGTCATAAATTACGTAGGAATCAACTTTTTGAAACATATTTTTGCTTTAAATCATGTGAAATGATACAAAAACAACATTTTCAGATTTCTATTACCAGCAACTACCGGCTAGAACCGTTTTAAAAACATTTTGGAGCAGAAAATAGTATTATGTGGAGATAGGTTTCGTGATGATTTGCATTGAAAATAGCCCAAAAAATGGCTAAACTGCTGAGCCGCCAGCTGTTAGCCGTTATTTTTCCAACTTTTTGTTCGATTTAGGGAAAATAGACCTACCAAGGATTACTCATGCAAAATTTCAAATCGAAATTCGAATTCTAAGTGCCATTTATACATTGATTACGAGATGGTTGCATTAAACCCCCCCCCCCCCTTTATGGGTTCATAGTTCTTTTTTACTATACCGAAGACCTTAATTTTTAATTGTTTTTAGGGGGGGGGGGGTTACCAGTGCTGAACTGATTACTTTGTATATTTTAGCTAAAAGAAAAAAGCAAAAAAACGATTGTTTGTTAGAAAAAAATATTAGATAGATACAGTATCATATATTTGTTTAGGATTGAAAAAGTACCACGAAGCCCTGATGGACTGTGAAAAGATCCTTCAGATTGAACCTACCAACAAACAGGCCAGGGAAGAAGAACTTGTCCTGAAGGTAGAAAAGTGAATTGGGGAAAAGTCCCTTTCGTGGCAACGCCCCTTAAGGGGCGATTCGTCGTATTTTTAAAATGGCTTTTGATTATTTTAGGTTAGGTTAGGTTATATTGGGTTAGGTGATTGCCCCACAGGGTTAGGCTAGAAATTGGAGAAAAGCTACTGTGAATAATTTTGGATGATACAATAATTTCAGGCCTTGAAGACCTATATTTATTTAATACAAGTTGGTAAATTACAAAAGTGCCTATTTTGTTTTCTATGCGCATAATCTTTTTTTAAGGACAAAGTGGCCGCGGCTGCTAGATATGCAGCTGCTAAGAATAATACTGATGCTGCTGCAAAAGATAAATCTAAAGTTGAAGAAGAAGCTGTTAAGAAAGAAGTGATTGAGAAGACACAAAAACTTAATTTAAAGGTATAACTTTTATGATAAGAAGTTTAAAAGACAGGAAGCTACTTAATGAAATAATTACACATTTATATAGCATGAAAATGATAAAAAATGCCTAGTACTAAGGGTAGGGATGGCATTAGAGTAGCCTAAAACCATATCAAGATCTAAATAAAATTTGTTCAGGACAACATGAAAAGTATGTTCGCGCCAGTGAAAGAAAAGCCAGCTGTGGAGAGACTCGAACCAATGTCTGACGTCAGTCCGGGACTTTTACTTCAATCTTCACCGTCAGGAATGATGTTTAATAAACGAAAAATCTTAAACTTGCATAATGCTTCGCTTCCCCAACTGGACAGTTTACCTTTTTTTACCCAAATCATCTCGAATTTAAAAAACGACAAATTCTTAATAAATGATCTTCCCCCTAAGTATTCCTTCAGTAAGTAGCTGGTACAATTTTAGGGAAAAGTAAACTAAAGGTAAAGCTTTGAGTAGAGTTTGATTTATCTGCCATTGTCTTCTCCCTCCCTGATTTAAACACCATTCAACTATTACTAGATGAAAGTTGTGAAAAGAAAGTAAGATTTGCTGAAGAGAAAGCCCCGTGGCCCACTCCTGACCCTAATCTAGTCATACATCCTGTTAATAAACCCCCACATCAAAGGTTAGTGTTTTTTTCTGCATGTGTGTACTGTGTGCTAAGGACGTCCAAGAGGGGGGGTGGTGAAGTAGTGATTACCCCCCCCCCCAAAAAAAAAAAAATAAGTAAACGAATTTGTAGTGCCGTATGCACCCCCAAAAATGTTTTATTTTACCTCCCCGCCATATAAAATTTACCCCTACCTTGCGGGTTCCATAGGCACCCCCAACCATTTAGGTGGGGGTATTTACAGATTTTTTACTAACGCCAAAATATTCAAAAGACCATAAAGGTTTCACAACATTAAAACAGTTCTGAACCATGATATACATAAAATACATGATTACCTTCGGCCTCTCGGGGCTAAAAACTGGTTGTAATCTTCTAACCGCGGAAAGCTGTCTATAATACGATGCGAGAAATAACTAATCTTAGTTCCTAAAATTAAATTTTTGTTTTAATATTTAGATCCAAAAAACCAATGAAGAAGATTACCATACATGACCAAGAACCAAAGTCAATAAAACCTGCTCAACAATCCAACAAACCCACAAGAATGAAAATAATTGAAGTTGAAGGAGATGAAGATGAAGTTGATTCGACTTCAGTTGCTATGGATACCTCCAGTCAAGATCTTCCTGTTGAAATACCTTCTCATGAAAGATTTGTTGAACTTCCTTCAGGTGATGATACCGCTCTCAAAAATGTTGATTTCAGTAAGAAAAACAATCAAGATACCAAAAGTTCTGAAAATACTAAAAAATTCCCTGAATCAAACAATAAAATCATTGAAATTGCTCAAGAAACGAATAAAGATGAATCCAAAATGGAGGTTGATGAAGATAAATCATATGACACTGATGACGTGACTGAAAAATCAGCTGATACTGATGACGTCATGAACAAATCAGCTGATGGCTTCGCCAGTAAATCTCGGGGATTATGTCGCAAGGTTGAAAAGGAAATTAATGCTGCTTTACAAGAAAAGGAGGAAAAATGTAAAGAAGCTGAAGATGATGTTAAAGTGCCCGAGGTTCCAAAGGCTTCAGCTCAATTTGTTAAAGATTGGAGGAGTTTGAAAACAACAGAATTAAGGTAAATTAATTTTTATTAGACAAAAATAGTGGGTTGGGGATTTATAAATTTATTATTTCGCCGATTCAAAACGTTTCAAAGATTATGGACAAGGAAGGAGGGGATAATATTTTAAAAAATCAAATAAATTCTAAATATACTTATCCCTGTCCAATTAGATAATAATTGAGCTTTCATAAAAAAAGTACCTAATCATTTGTGTTTGAGTAGATTAAAAACTAAATAAGGGAAAAGAAGCATTGTTTAAGAAAAGATCTGAGCTTGATCTTTAAATCGTTTATAGGTGATTTAAACCGGGGCGATTCATTCAGCGCACCATCAAATTATTAAAAAAATAGCAATCTTTAAATCGAATTTGCATGGGCGATTTGGATCGGGCAGTGGCGCGGTACCGGCGCGCCATTGCCACTCACCGAGTGGCATTGCCGGTTTAAATCGGGGTGAATCATATGTAATAAATGGATATTTTTTTATTTACTTTAATATTTTTTTGCAAAACTATTGAGAAAACATTTTTATAGTTATTTTTAAAATAAATTATATATTAATGTTTTATATAAAATACCATACTGACACGGCATTTTATATAAAATACCTTACTGACACGCCTTAAGTAATAAAGTTGTACTGGCGCGGATCGATATATTAGTGAGTGCGCAAGCGATCTAAAAACACCGCGCCGAAAATCTTTTAAAAATCAATGTTTTATAGGTACGCTGTGGCTCACCACCAGCGCACCTACGGTTCACCTCTGAATCGCCCTGATTCAGCGCACCATGATCCAGCTCTGGCTCTCTTCCAGTAGGTTTCAATTTGACTTTGGATTATTTCCAAATTAAAATGAAATGTTTTACATTCTAGGTACAAATATATATCCCAATTCAAGTCAGAAAGTTTTCCAAAAATTTTCAAGAATCAGTTGGAATCACAGCTGTTCAGTGATATCATTCAAGTTCTACAGGATTCGAACCCACCTCCCCAAATTGTTTCAGGTAAAAAGAATCATTAGAGTAAATGCTGACAGGAGAGAAAGGACTGTCGCTGCAAAATTAATCTTCAAACTTTCTCTTCAAGTCCACTAATGATTAAGGTACTAGATGTAAAACCCTTCGCCCCTACTTCTGGAGCAATATAGAAAATAGAAAGAAAATAGCCCAAAACCACCCCAATACAATATAAAGCTTCCCTGGAAAAAAAATCAGAACAGCATTTTCCGTGATTTTTAGCATCATACATAAAAAACTTGTTACTTTATGTTATTTACTAGCGGCTACGCCCTGAGAGGCCTCTAGGGGCACTTGAGAAAGGGTTAGTTAAATCCAAAAAAAACATATTTTTTTTTTTAACAAGTAGAAAAAAAGCCCATCTCCCCCACCCCAACTCCATTTTTCATTTTATTTTAAAGATATTTTTTTCTAGGGGCGATTTCTCTTGGGAGGGTTGTAGTACCCTAAATTAGTTATAAATTTTCCCGGGACCTATTAGAAGCTACCCTGTTAAGGAGAACCCGATCGGTTCAGCGGTTTGCGAGATCCTTCGGTACAAACAAACAGACAGACAGACAAACAAACAAACATCCTTTTACTTTATTATAAGGATTATTTAATTGAACTAGACTTGCTTAATTAAAATTTTTTTCAGTGATCCTAATTGGACTTAGCTCCCTACCTCGAATCTCTGCCCTGTCCATGTTCCTTGCGCCTGCAGAAACCAAGATCCTGTCCTCTTTGCTGGAGGTTGCCACCCCTAACCTGGATCCTGCACAGATACAGACTGTCAAAAAATCATTATCGTTATGATTCGTTTGTTAATTGTGCTTTTGGCAATTTCATGAGGGGCATTTCAAACCAAGAGGAAATTTTATGTTCTTTTTTTGTTAAAATATTTTTTCAAAATTTTGAGAATATTTTCAATTTTATCAAAGGTTTCGTTCAAATGGCATAAATCAATTAACATTAGGTATATACCTAAGTTTATAATATAATGAGTAATATACAGCTGTCATTTTTGTTATATCGATATTCAATTTAGAAATATTTCAACATTTTCTTTGATTTAATTAACCACAATGGTCCATTTTAAGTATTATAGTGCCATTTTTTATTTTTGTTGTAATCATGTGGATCATAATCTTACAATACATACTGTAAAATTATTCTATTGCCAAATGGTTCAAAACATTTTTGAATCATAGATATTACCAGTCTTAACCCACTGTGGCAATAGAATAATTAGAAGCAAGCACAAATTAAAAATTTAAAGTCTAGTAGTAAACATCTGTGATACACCTTTATTTTTAGTAGACACACACACACACTCACAAACACCACACACATTCAATTATATTTTAAGATGGGATGAAGTAATGATTGGATTTTTTTTTCTTGGGGGAGGGGGGGGGGTGATATATTTTTAGAGGCATTTTTCTTGGGAGGGTTGAGCTATTGTTCTTAAAAATAGATTAAAACTTATTTCATATATTGCTTTCAAACCATAAAAATTTCTGGCCTGTTAATTTATTCCTTTATTTCTAACAAACATAATAAAATTGCACCTGCTTAAATAGTCAAATATTTTCATTCAGTATTTCCTTCCTTTAAAAGTGTCTTGTTAGCTCCTCTTAAGTGGTTTTAGATAATATTGACAGTATATTAAACTGTTATCACTGATAACAATAAGAAACACTAATATTAAAAGAAACACTACAAAAAATCCACAAAGTGAATTGTGCCTAAACAAAAAGTGTATGTGACAAAAAATGTTGCTTTCAGATAAAAATACAGTTTTGTTTGGGGAGGCAGAGAAATCATATCGCTCTAGGAATGTGTCCACTTTTTTTTACTAACGTTGGTATTGTGTATATTTTACTAGGGGTATCAATCCGAATCCGAAATCTGCCCAATTTATTGAACCCAGAATCTGAATCCGCTTATTTTTGGTTAGGATATGTTAAGCAAGGGTTAGAAAATGGCCCCAATACCCGGTAAAATTCAATACCTTTTTTTATTTAAAAAAAGACCTTTAAAAATGTTACTAGAATCCGCAATCCGCAAAACAAACAGGCATCTGCAATCTGCGGATTAAACTACTTATTTGGCGGATTTTTGTAAGAATCCGAATCCGACCCAAAAATTCGGTGGATTGACACCCCTACAATATTTTACACACACAAAAATTGATAAAGAAAAAACCGTTTAGTTATATTCAAGAAACTGAAACCTAAAAGTGTAACAAATAGTTTTAAAAATTTAAACTTGCACATTTTAAGCCTCTTTTGGTAAAAAAAAGTTTAAAGTGAAATAAGGAACAATGGGAAAAGTAAAATAATTAAAAAAAATATACATTGATTTTTTAAAATACAGCTGGATAGAAACGCATTCTACTTTACATGATTTTTAGAATGAACAGTTTTACTAATCTCTTTTACTCTGTTGAAAGTGCATAGAAAATTTTGTTATCTAAGTTTTAATATTTTGTTAGAAGCTGATTAAAAAAGAGGGTAAAGCTGAGCTTAAGAGAGTTTGATATTCAAATATGTAAAAGAGAGTATTGTCAACGGAATTATTCCTTAAAATTGGAGTTTTATTAAAAGCTGTTTAAAATGGAGAAAAAATTTGATTTAGATAGATAAGTAGTTTGATGTATAAATATGGAAATGACGGGTCCAATTCTTAAAAGATAATGGGTCTTGTACAGAAAATTGTAATGTAGGTTTTAAAAGCAGCAGCTATTTGAAAATCCAAAGGAAGTGAATATACATAAGAATATAAAAATGATAGTTTGTTCAAAGAGTTGATACTTAAAATTACAAACAGATTGCCAGTGAGTCCAATACTTAAAAGTGGGAGTTCAAATTTTTGCATATAAAGAAATTTAATGGAGATTATTTTGAAATGTCATTTAATTTCCCTTTAAAGAGACAGGGCTCTATTTTTTTTATAATTCTGCTCCTACTAGTTTAAATAAATATATTTACTGTTTATTAAATAGAATTGTTATACCTAGTAATTTTTATGTAATTTTTGTCAATTTTACAAAGAATAACTGGACATATAGGTGGTGGTATAGGGCCCAAGCCTTGTGGGCTAAACTTACGATCACAATGGTCAACTTTGGCGGCACTGTTAGGTAAGCTTTCATCCTTAGGTGGATTCTTAAAAAAACAGGATCGTTGAATCGGCTATGGTTGCCATACTCTATAATGATTTTATAAATGCGATCTCTTATTTTTTTTTTCTCTGTACGTTTTCATTTAGACTAAAGAGTGTGTCATGTTGACCAAAAAACATTTTATGTAAATAAGAAAAGACTGTTAAACTAAAGTTAATTTAACATACCTACTATTTATAAATTTCTATGCTTTACTGTGTTAATATTTTTAAAGCCACTAATAAACATGATTGTCCTTGTTATAGTGATAAACTAGATGCTACCCACCTAGCCTCCAGGGATGGGCGCAAGAGGTCAGAAATAGCCTAAAACCACCCCGAGATAGTTATTTAGTTTCTCTGAATAGTTTAACTTATTCAGACCAGAATTTCTAGAATCTTTAGCTTCAGAAAAAAATACTTGTTTGCATTATAGGATAGATTGCTTTTTAACGAGCTTTATAAGTTTGCTTCAAATGTTTTAAAAGAATATTGAAATTACCAAGGTTATGACTACCTAATTTTTTTTTATTTTGAATGATATTACATCATTATGTTTTGTTATTATTTTTAGGCTAAATCCTCTGGGTATTGCTGTCATCTGTGGAATAATTAGTAAGTATACAACTTTTTATATTTTCTCTCATTACTAATAAGGGCGCAATTGACCAATGACCAGGGTTAATATGAAGAGGAAAGTTTTGTATTTTGGAATAGTAATTTTATCTTTAATCAGTAAAGACATACATACAAAGAGGGAAGTCATTTTCTAGTAAATCCCGTAAAGGTGTGTGTTATAAGGCCTAAAA
The DNA here is from genome assembly GCF_053477335.1 of Acartia tonsa. Taxonomy (NCBI): domain Eukaryota; kingdom Metazoa; phylum Arthropoda; class Copepoda; order Calanoida; family Acartiidae; genus Acartia; species Acartia tonsa. Next base: position 43,465,975 of record NC_137264.1, on the reverse strand, counting down.
ATAGTAGTAGAACGATAAGGTGCTCTATATATTTGTATTCCCTATTGAATAGAACAATAGGGAAATTTTTTTTTTTTTGACAACCGTACCTGGAATATCTTTAAAAAATACGAAATTTCTATCAAACGCTTTGTTTGGCTCAAACTGACAAAAATTAAAAAAAAATATAATTATATTAATAATGTTTTCTATAGGTACAAGGTAAAGGTTAAGAACAATCTATACCATTAAACAAAGAAAGAAGCCATTCTTTACAAGTTGATTTATTCAAGGTGACAAAAATTAGTTTTATGTTTGTGGAATTTCATGTTTGTTTGCTTTGAAGTAGAAGGTTTCAATGTGCATTGTTTCATTTCAATTTCACTACAGCGAACAACTACCTTCTTATATAGATTGTATATCTGAATGTTTTCAAAATTGTCTGTATGTAACTTGTTGTGTTGGTTTGTTTCACTAAGTCATTGTATTAATGATTTGTTAAAGTTCCTTTGTTTAATGGTATATATTGTTCTTAACCTTTACCTTGTACCTATAGAAAACATTATTATTATAATTATATTTTTTTTTATTTTTTGTCAGTTTGAGCCAAACAAAGCGTTTGATAGAAATTTCGTATTTTTTAAAGATATTCCAGGTACGGTTGTCAAAAAAAAAAAAAAAAAAAAATTCCCTATTGTTCTATTCAATAGGGAATACAAATATATTGAGCACCTTATCGTTCTACTACTATTTTTAGGCCTTATAACACACACCTTTACGGGATTTACTAGAAAATGACCTCCCTCTTTATATTGAAGATAATTGTCACACCTGTTCTCTTTACATTTTTACATTCATTCGTTAATCAAAAAAACTGTAGGTATTATAGATAAATATGTGAAATTAATATTTCTAGATTTAGTTTTAATAAAGTTAGGTTGTTAGAAGATAAGATAGTCTAGGTTTAAAAATTAAATGTCAATCAAACGTTGAAGGAAAATGTGATTTCATTGACTGTTGTAGAAGATAGACGGCTGAATTTTTGTGTGAAGACTCCCCATATCAGTCATATCCAGTGTATAACTTATGTTAGTGTGTTGGTCATGCTTTAAAAGACATTTAAATGGGATTTTCTTGGCTATTATCAGAGAAAGATGGCTGATTGATTTTGTGTGTTCATTGAGCTGTTGGTTCATTGGGCATCAAATATATAGTTAAAATCCGTTGGTTCATTTGTAATGATCTGGAAAATAACAAATTTTTTTTCGAAATTTTATTAATTTTCGCCAGCCTTTTTTCTCGTTGATTTAGTTTTGCTACGTAGGTATTATGTTGTTGAAAAAGAAACCTTTAAAGTATTTCTTAATTAGAAGAGAAATATATATTTATTTACGTTCTCTTTGCCTTCTTATTATGTGTTTTTTTACCTATTCGCATTTTATTTGGTTTGCTTACCAGCCTTGTTACCTAGACCATTTATTAATTTTGACTTAAAAATTCTTAATTTTTTCAGTATTGTTGATAGTTTTTAATTCTGGAGGGGAAAGAAAGCCCGCAGAGTTTGCTGGAACAAATAATCAAGAAGTTTCTCTAAAGGCAGAAATATGAGGATTTATAAATTGGAACTTTCAAGATGAATATTGGTGATTTCTCTTAAAGGGGTTATCTAGCATTAAAATATCTAACTCCATATGGGGGTTTCTCACTGCGGGGCCCATACACTTCACTCCCTTATATTTAATTTATTTTAATTTATGGGGATTCAGTGCTCGGCTAGTCACTTTGAGGGAAACAACCGCTTAAAAAAATGCTTACTTCATAAACAGTACCAAAACATTTCCAATCTCGAATACAAATAAACATTTTACAAAAAGATAGGTACGGAGTGGGGACAAAACACCTAATTTAAAAATACCTAATTTAAAAATGCCTAATTTTATAAATGTCTAATGTGACAAAACACCTAATTTATAAATACCTAATTTAAAAATGTCTAATTTAAAAATACCTAATTTTAAAAATGCCTAATGAGACAAAACGCCTAATTTTAAAAATGCCTAATTTTATAAACACCTAAATATAAATACCTAAGTTTAAAAATACCTAATTTTAAAATACCTAATTTAAAAAAACCTAATTTTCATCATATCTTAAAACTATTGTTGAATATATTAAACCGGCGGCTACGCCCCCTAGAGCCCTCTAGGAGCGGTTGCAGTGCGGAGGGGAATTTAATTAGTCTAGGGGGGGAGGGGGTTACAACTAGGGTTGGGCCGGATACTTTTTTGGCCGGATACCGGATATCCGGCTGATTTCAAATGCCGGATATCCGGTAACCGGCCAGATATCCGGCCAACGCCGGATATCCGGCAAATATCCGGTTATCCGGCAAATATCCGGTTATCCGGCCAAATTACCGGATATCCGGCCGGATAACCGGTCAAATTACCAGATATTAAAGTAGTAAAAAAAAAATTTCTTCAGAAATCTTATATAAATTTACATAAAGTTAAACTTATTCAGAAAAAGTGTTCTTCTAGCTTCAATAATAAGAAAATTAGAGCCATTTAAGATTTTAAAAAGCAGAGATTTTTGGTGTAAAGTATAAAAAATTATAGAGCCGGATATCCGGCCGGATAGTTTCAATATCCGGTAACCGGCCGGATATTGAAAATGGCCGGATATCCGGCCGGATATCCGGCCACACCGGATATCCGGCCCAACCCTAGTTACAACCCCCCTCAAAAAATTTCAAAATATAGTTTGAAATAGAAAACTGGACGTATGTACGGATGGACCGACCCTAACTATAGAAAAGCTTCGCTTTTAAAAATAAAATTTTATGAAAAGTTTGTGGCACCTCATATGAGCAGGGTTGTGCAAAACCCGTTTTTTTTTAATACCCCAGGGCCGTGGGTAATAGGGGTTTTACCCTGGTTTTGGGGGTATTTTGGGGGTTTTGGTTTTTTTTTACTGTAATAGCTAGAATAATATAGGATATTTAATTATCTATAATACAAAGTAGCTTGATTCTTGTCCCTTAAGATCCCAGTAACCACTGAACCGGTTGGATTCTACTCTTCAGTGAATATATATAATAATCCTGTGGTGGTTTTAAGCTATTTTCTTGAGGGGTGGGAAACCGACCCCCAACCTCTCCCCCAAAAAAACAAAAAAAAATCCCTCAACTTTGTTTAAGGCAGTTAATTGAAAAGGTTGCAAAAAATATTTTTTTTTAATTGCCTATTGGGGTAAAGCCCATAGATGAAAGTCAATGAAAACATATTTTTTTTATATAAATAATGGGTATTATCCTCTCAGAAAGTACCTCCCCCCCCCCCCCCCCCTGACAGCTAACTATGAACTCTGGCCGCAGCGCTCGTCTCCCTAGCCTGCCTAGCCGCGGCGCTCGGCCCCCTTGCCTGCCTAGCCGCAGCGCTCGGCCCCCTTGCCTACCTAGCCACAGCGCTCGGCTCCCTAGCCTAAAACCTAACATAACCTAAAATAGTTGTTCGTTGGTAGAGGGGGGGGGGGGGGGGCCCGGGGGGTACAAAATTGAAAAAAAAATTTCTAATAGGATAAATGAATTTTAATTTTTATTGGTTTCTTCCCTAACCTAAGTAGTCGTAGCGTCGCTTTCTTGGGGGGTGATAGTTGACCTGACCATCCCCCATTTTAGCTCTAGTTTTATGAAGAAAGATTAAAGAAATATAAAAAACGGGGGGAGGGGGCGGATTTTTTGAAAGCGCGATTTCTCATTGGAAGGTGTTGATAACCTCCACAAAAGTGTTATAAACCATGAACTATGCGAAGCTTCATTGTAAAGATGAACCATATTGGTTCAATGACTAGCGAGATCCTTCAGCCAATTGGATTAATGTTATCAAAATTTTAAGTATTTTAGTGAAAAAAAATAGATATTTTAGAATTAGGCATTGTTAAATTAGGCGTTTAGATAGTTTAGAATTAGGTATTTTTAAATTAGGCGTTTTTGAAATTAGACATTTTTAAAATTAGGTATTTTTAGTTAGGCATTTTTAGTTAGGCGTTTTTAAATTAGGCATTTATAAATTAGGCATTTATAAATTAGGTGTTTTTAACGTAGGTGTTTTTAACATTAGGTATTTTTAAACTTAGGTGTTTTTAGTTAGGCATTTTTAGTTAGGCATTTTTAAATTAGGTGTTTTGTCCCCACTCCGATAGGTACTACTCTTAGTGTTTCTAAATTAAAATTATTACCTATCCTTATGTTCCTGATTAAAGGAGCTTTTATCGGTGGCAATAGATGTGGCTGAACAAGGTGGAAGCGAAGTAGCCAGGTATGGAATCAGCTTATACCAACAACGAAATTAATGCGGGAAAAAATCACGAAACCTATACGCGATTTTCAGCTGTCGTTGGGGGGCAACACTTAGTAAAATTGACTAACTTTTTATCTGCCCCCCAAATATTATTTTTGATTTTATTCGCTTGTTGGCTTTACCTTATTCCTGGTATGGAATAGATAGAAAAACAGTCAGAATAATCAAAAGGAATAATGTTTAATTAGTATATTTTTGAACTGTTTTGAGTATAAAATATGTTTCAGAAAAGATCAATTGTTTTGTTTTTGCTCTTTTATGAACAAATTCATAAATAAAACCCACTTTTGATATTTTAGTGTAAAATATCAAAATATTAAGACAAAACAAACTTCTAGATTTCATCTGCTATTGACCTATCACTTTATTAACATCTTACTTTGATTAATTAAGGATAAGAAAATTAGCAGATATTGGTGAGACCAGCAAGGGTAAGACTCTGGAGGGTGCTAATGACCCCAAGACTGAGGGGGATATGGCCTCACACTTGAAAATGTACTGGGGCATCAAGAAGGCTTTCCCTGATATTAATGTTGTTAGGTAAGTAGCATATTTGTTATTTTATAGTATTGGAAAGGAATAAATTGAAGATTTGAAGAAGCAAATCATAATGTAAACTTATAGCTCCTACTTATATAAACTACTATTTCAAAGTCCAATACCTTGAGATAAATTTTTGCAACTTAAGGTTGATAGTTTGTGTGTTTTAGATTTTATAAGCGTGTTAGATAAAAATGTTATTTTTATGACTTATACATGTTAATTCCTTCTACTGACACTGACTTAACTTAAAAAGTATTTTTAGAAGCCATTTGCATTTACAATTGATTTTTTTCTAATAATTTTAGCGAAGAACATGACGTTGCAAAAATAGACCTGAGTGAAATAGAAAAACCAACCACATATAATGCTGAGGTGAGGGATCTTATATATTACGTTTTACACTAAACTCAGATCATGGAAAGAAAACAAAGCAGTGGGCCGTATTTTCACAATAGCTATTGATTTGTTATTTTAGGTTAGGTTAGGTAAATGTTACTGACTGCCCTGCAAGGTTGGGAAATAGGCCCCGCCGGGTTAGAACCTCTCACAGGGGCTAGAAATGTAAGAAAAGCTTGTGAAAATACGACGAAACTCGCTAATTGAAAGGAATGTTTAGAACTATTTTGGAGGAGGATACTTTCACCCTTCCAAGAGAAATAGCTCCTTGAAAAAAATACCCCACCAGCCCCCCCCCCCCCCCCTAAAAAAATTTACATTTACATGTCCTTTAAACTGAAAATCAAAATTGAAAGTGGAGAAACGACCCTCTCCCCCTCCTCCCTTCTTCTCTTAAATGCCTCTATAATTGTCAACCTTTATGTATTTTTGTCAGGTGGACAGCATAGTTACCAGTGATATTAATGTACCATATGATCAAATTTCTGTCTGGATTGATCCATTAGACGCTACACAAGTAAGTTTTGTGATTTAATTATACCAAAAGAAGTTCTGAAAATTTAAGATTTTCCAGATAAGTTGAACCAAACTTGATTGGCTGCAGTGACAACAAGTCCGGAATTGATGTTGCCTCGTTGGGTTAAATAATTGTGAATGTCTTATTATGATATGATATCACAGTTCTTTGACCTCATGAGTTAATAGTCATATCATCAGCAACATTTTATCAACTTCCAGTGCATTCAGGAGATAAAGTCGTACTTCAACCCTTTAGTGATGAATTTCATGATAAATATAATTCTTAGTTTTTCTATGATTATGACAGTATTTTATTAAATCAAATGTTCTACTAAAAGCCAACTCCAAATATGACTAAACTAGTAGACAGTGACAGGGAGTAAGGGAGAGGACAATGGGCAATTAATTCAATTTTAGAGTTCTAACTCAATAACTTCAAAACCAGATATATCTGGAAAATTCAAAAAATTTAGATATAGCAATCTTTAGTCCGTTTTCTTAAACAAGCTGCTAACTGATCTAAAATAAGTGTGGTTAGGTTACTGTACTCTGTTCAGTTACCAATCATGAAGTACGCAAAAGTTTTATAATGGTTTCATAAATAAACTGATGTGGACAATGCGTCATTTTTAACATAGGTTATAAGCTGTCGTAGTAAACCGATGAAAGGCAGGGTTGCCATTTTAAAATTCATTTAAATTAGCATAAAAGGCCTGTTTCTGACAAATGTCGTCTTATAAAAAACCATAATACATCTTGGTATTTATTTTATTAATGGTATAAGTAATGAAAAGATGCAATGAGTATATAAAATAAAGAAAAAGTACATAGAAATTTTTTAATTCAGGTTGAATAAATATATTATTTATGATAAAAAACTTTTTAAAATCCCGTGTTAATTAAGATCTTCAAAATAGGCGCATGCTGATTTTTACTAATTTTTTATTATTTATTTATTTTTTTTGGGTGGGGGGGGGGGGGGGAGGGTGCAGGGGGCTGGATGCGATTGCAGTCCTTCATTAAGTAATTTTAGGTTTAAAAGTAATTTATATTTTTCGGGAAAGCTTTGTTTTAGTATGGTTTGTAATGGGGAAAAAAATTTCTTCCTTAAAAAAAAATATTTTTAAATCTACTAAAGCATCGTAGCTAATTGATAATTTACTTAATTAATGCCACCCCATTTCTTGTTTGTTGTTATTTTTTATAGGCTGAAGTACAAATGCCCCGTACGAATTTCGACAGCTTGCTTTGGTTAAGCTGTTTTTACCACCTTCGGTTAAGTCTTAACTAATGTGAACATTGGTTTAGCTTTAACTTATGTTATGACGTCACACATCGGTTATCATGATCAGTTAAATTTACTTCAGTTTGGTGTATGAAACACTTAACAGCACCCTTAACTTATGTCTAAGCTGCTAACCAATGTCAATTTATTTTATGAAAACGGGGTTTTATTAGATTTGTATAATAAGAAATTATTAAACACTGAAAGAAAAGTATTTAACATTAGGTTATCCTGTTTTATTTTCCTGTGAATAGTCTGTAATTTATCATAAAAGGTATGACCTTAGTACTGGCAATTTCTTACAAAATAATACAATAATTTGGGTTTGTTTTCATATTTGACAAGGGGTTGATTAGAATGGATAGTTACAAAAGTATCACAGTAGAATTTCTGGTTTATCCCACCCATTCCTAGAAGAAAACTATTTTGTTTAAAAAACAAAATAAACTTGTTTTGAATTTTATTCAAATTGTCTGCTAGTATTTGTATTGGTTAGTTCAGTAAGAGTCGTCTGCTTTGGGAATAATTGTTTTAGCGGCATCCTTGTGCTGGTACCCAAAGTCTTTAAATTTGCCAAAATAATAAAAGTTGCATGTGTTCTAGTACCCAAAGTCCAAGACTGTCAGAAATATAAATTTTAGATCCATTGTCCCCTTCCTACCTCCCTGAGACAGTGACTAACTTATTGAAGATGTACATTTACCCTTTAGTGATGGTAAGCAAAACAGAAAACATACCTAATTAGGAGAAAGCAGTTATGCTTTATTACTAAACATCATATGGTATTATATTTTGGTTCTATCTCTATGCATTACTTACCAAAATGTGTACTGCAAATTAACCCTTTGTTAACGAAACACGTAAAAAAAACTTTTTTTAGGAGTACACTGAGAATTTGTTACAGTACGTGACCACCATGGTTTGTGTGGCTGTTAACGGTCAACCTGTCATTGGTGTCATTCATAAACCTTTCAATAATGGTGGTACGGCTTGGGGATGGGCTGCAGGACCTAACTTTCAATCAAAGTAAGATTCTTTGCTTAAATATATGTTAGTATCCTAAACTAGTGTTTGTCCGTCTTCACATGGGTAAAATTAAAATAATAGTTATTTATGGCATAGTATTAAAGACAGCGTTCCACGGATATTAAAATGAAAAACAAGTAAAAATCAGTTTTGTTAGCCCAGAACGACCGAAGGTTCTCGCTAACAAAACTGATATTAATTAAATGATTTTTTTTAATATTCGTGGAAAATTGTCTCTTATACGATGCTACTTATGATTCTTCAGTATGTCAGAGAACCGGTTCAAATCCAGAGGATATTAGTCGGTTTCGAAGCCGTACAGGAAAATGCTATTTAATAATAATCAAACTTTATTGTCATTGTTTTTAATTTGGAAATTTCCACTTGAGTACATCTTGCCTAATAATTTTCCTTGTTTTTGATTATAATACTTTACTGTTCTTTTTAAAATCTTCTATTTTATTGTCTTTGTACAGGGGTGTACAGAAAGATTCAGCGAGTAACACACAGTCTTCCATTAACATCAGGAAATTAAAATTAGATAAATTATAGAGAGATCAAAATACACGTTTTAGTTGAAAATATAATCTTACTCATGGGGTGAGACATAAACTTTTCTTTTATTTGTCAATCGTTTGTATTAAAAGGTGATTTTTTAAATCTTATGTTACCTCGGGCATATAGGTATAACTTCCAAAGAACATGTATTACAAAGCCACAAATTGAAAAGTTGAGCTTTTAATGAAATGATCTAATTTTGATATAAATGTAGTGAATCCCGTATTATTGTGTCACGGTCTCATGCAGGGGATGTTAACGCTACGGCCCAGGTAAAAGGGGTAGCTGCACGAAGTGCATTTAAACTTGAATTTATTTAACTCCACATTTTTTCTCTTCCAGAGTTTCAACTACATCTATAGGACATATATTTGAAAAAATTTCAATTTTCTACCAGGTAGTTTTAAAAACATGAAGACCTGAATATCATATTTTTTGGATTTAAAAAAAAATACCTATTGTATTTATTAATATCATATGTAACATAAGACTTTAGTAACGTATTTGATTTTAATTTCAGGCTGCCTTTGGACCTAATGTAAAGGTAACTGGAGCCGGAGGTGCAGGGTTCAAAACCTGGGAAGTTATCAAGGGCAACCAGGAATGAGACTTTCATTGATTCTTTTTAACTTACTGATATTAAGTTAGCCAGGGTTGAAGGGGACAATTTGCTGTTTAGTACACTAGTCCCCAAAGTTTTATTATAACGTTTTCTTATTGGTAGGGTGAACAAAATTGGGGACATTGAATTTTAATTATTTGGTTCATTAAGTTGAGTGTTTAAACTTTTCCACCACTAATTGTAATATACAGAATTTAGTAAATTTAACTCGAATTTTGTAAAAAAAAAAATTTGTTTGTTTGTGAAGTAATGAAAGGTTTATTAACAAGGACGCATATGTGCACACAACGCTGATTAAAAAATGGGACATCTGTGCCGGCAACGCTATTCTCAACAGTTTGGGCGGTCAGCTGACCACTCTCTCAGGGGGAGAGATCAACTATGCCATCAAGGGGGAGGGAGATGAGAAGAATAAGGGGGGTGTACTGGCTACAATGCATAATCATCAGGTCAGTAAAAAAAACAAGATAAATGGTCGGGTTGCTACTTTTGATATTTTTCGAATGGAATTGTTTTTTTATATAAATAAGTTAAATAATACCGAAGTATAGTTCATATTGAAATATTAAAACCTCAGCTTCAGATTGGTTATTAGGCTTTTAGTAAAATTTATTTATTTTGTAGGAATTTGCGGACAAATTGTCAAGTTTAGCTGGTGGAAGATAGAACAATTTGCAAAGCCAATCTCTCAATGCAAAAAAGCTCAATGTTGTTTTTATTACCTAATAATGATACAGTATAGGACTAGATTAATTTTTAATGTTTTTCAAAATCTCATGACAAAACATAAGGGAGTATATTTTCCATATGATATGTCTTCCCCTCCCCTCCCCCCCCCCTTGGGATTCAAGAAAAAATTGGGGAAAGAAATAGAGAAGGGTGGAGGGAAAGAAATTTAACTATTTTGTAAAATATTCACCCCTTAAATACCTTATACCTAACAATAATAACCTTTCAATGTTTATAGATACATAATTTACCAACAATGAACTTAACTTGAGTGTCAAAGTATTTAGGTGACAAGGATAGGTTAATGTGAGTTAATTAAATCTCACCCCCTTTTTTAAAATATTCCTTTTTGGTTTTCAAAAAATATTGAATAAAAATAATTGTAGCTAGAAAATTAATGCCTTTGAAAGAGACGGGATCGCAACTTTTTGAAAATCTACCTAAAACACAAAGTAACTCAGCCAAATATTTGTAGCTATTTCTCGCCTTTTTATGGATCTTTAGGTGTAGATTACAATAGTTTCTTGGCGTTTAAAGTTGTTTTCAAAAAGTTGCCCTTACTCTTCTAGATACCTATGTCTTTTTAACTTTTATTTCTTTGCTCTATAGGTTGTTTTGAGCTGATCATGATTTAGAAATTAAAATTATATCATCTATTATAAGTTCAGTTGTTTTATGATACCGAATATTTATGATGGGGGAGGGGAGTTCTGACACGTTTGCGTAAACCTGGTGTATTATAGGCTTTATCTTTGGACTGGGAGGATAGGTTATTAGGGATAAAATCATTCTTATATGATGAATTTCCCCCAGATTTATGATTTTTTGGATAGGCCTCCAGGTTCCGGAGCTTCAGGCCTCCAGGTGGTCTCTCTACAGGTAAAAATGAAAAAAAAATTTTTTTTAAAAGAATTAGATGTCAGCTTATTAGACAAAATATGTATGTTTTTCTTCAAATATGTGAATAACAATCAAAAAGAAGCATATTTTGTTTTATAAGTTAACCTCTAACTCTTCAAAAAAAAAATCTTATTTTTAATTTTTACATGTACAGAGTCCACCTGGAGACATGGAGCTCCGGAACCTGGAGGCCTATCCAAAAAATTTTAAATATGGAGGAAATTCATCATATAAGAATGATTTTATCCCTAATAACCTATCCTCTCAGTCCAAAGATAAAGCTTATACACCAGTGCTGGATCTTTAAATCATTTCAATGGTGATCTAAACCACCCCGCGCGAAATTTCAGCCAATCACAGCGGCTGATTTTTAAAATGCGCCGCTGTGATTGGCTGAAATTTCGCGCGGGGTGGTTTAGATCACCATTGAAATGATTTATAGAATCAGCTCAGGTTTACGCAAATGTGTCAGAACTTCCCCCCCCCCCCTTATTTAAAAGTAAAACACAGGGTATTGTTTTTTATTAATGATAAGCTGAGCAATTTTGAATTATTAAACTTATTTATCACATCGTTTATTAGGCAGCTTTCTGTGGTTGGTAAAATTAATAATTTTATAATTTTTGTTTCATTATTTGTGAAAAATTATCTTTAATTCGATACGATACATGATTTTTCAGAGTGGCTCGGATATTAATCGGTTTTGAAGCGATACTGGAATATTTATTTATCGCATCATATTATAGAAAGCTTTCCGCGGATAAAAAAATAAAAAAATATAAGATTAAAACCAGTTTTGTTAGACCCGAGTTATAAGCGGAAAAATTGTTTGTAACACGATGCTATACATGATTTTTCAGTATGGCCAAGAACCGGTTCTAATCCACCGGGTATTGATCGGGTTCAAAGCGATAATGGAAAAAATGAGTCTTACCAGTTCAACATATACTTTAAGTTTTAACCCCCCTCATGTATTTGATATTTTCTTGTGATATTTTAGATAACTAATTGTATCAAAAAGACCCATTAATGTGACATTTTGGATGTACCAGTTATTATATTACCAAAAGGGATATTTCCATGATTTAGATAGTGTCAAATTGTCATTAACATTAGAATAGTTATGATTTTATGCAATTATGTCAAGCGTGATGTTTTTATTTCAAATAGTTTGAAAAATATATGCGTCAAGAAATTTCAGCTTGTTTGTAGCTAGTTTTAAATCATTGAACCGATAAAGGTACCAAAATCACTCAATTTGACCAAATCAATTTTATAGAAAAACCTCTTCTGGTAGATTTTTAGTTTTATGACAAAACCAGATTTTATTTTTATATTCGTACGTGTGTTATTAATGTTTTATTTTGTTTTTATATAAAGAAATGTTTTAATAATTGTTAATTTTTTTCTGTATAATAATTAGTAATAAATGTTTCCTATGGACCTAAAATTATTAATATCTTAAAGTTAGTTAGTTACCTAATATGGTTAATATTGAATTTAAAAATATAGGCATGAAAAGATTAGGCTACGTTAAGGTGGTTTAGTTCAGGTTTATCACATTCATACGGATAAGACAAAGAATATACTCCCCAATGGGGATAAACAAAATTTTCCATTCTATAGATTGATTGATTGATTAGCCATAGTTTCTTAGGGTTTGGGCCTAAGTAGTCATGGAGTAGGCTGAGACACTTTTGTCTAGCTACTTGGGCTATCAAGCTTCACGTTCAAGCACATTATGACTTGACCCGCTGTCTCATGAGAGTATGGCAGGTGTCCCAAATTAAGTCACCGTAATGAATGACGCTTTCCGCAGAGGAGCTTGGGATAAGGGTAGTACACTGATATTATGTACTTGACTATTGAGTATCCAAACTTACTCAATAATCCCCTTCTAACACAACCAGGGGAAGTTGCGTGATCATTATTGCGAATGAGAAATTCAAGTCAACGCATGGAGAATTGAACTCGAACTCTCACCACCGTAGCTCAGTGTGTTGCCACGGCGCCCCTATTTGCCATTCTATAGATTAAAGTTATTGGTTAAAAAGTTTGTACACAACTAGTATGAAACCAACGAATCACAGTGCAATAAAGAACCCAAAGTCTTAGTTTTAGCCTACCAATAAGAAAACGTGGTTGTAAATCTTTGGATACTAGTGCAAGTTTCCTTCCTTGTGTTTGTCACAGAAGGGATAAGACAATGGACAGTAATTTAATTTAATGTCCACTCCAAATTTTGATAAACTAAGATACCCCATATATACATAGATCATGTTTATTGTTAGAATTGTTTTGACTGATAAATTGTACAACGAACGTGTTTTAAATATTTTCCGACCAATGTCCCCCTACCACTCTCAATAAAGTGAGGTTAGTATAGCCCACCGCAGCGCTAGGTTAAGACATCTTTTAGGTGCTTGATATGCATTTTGTAGGGGTTGGAGTGACACCTTTTTGAAGGTGAAACTATTAGATAACAACGCAAGGTTATAACATTTACATGTAAAATGATTAAAACTTTCTTGTTTGTTGGAGGATTTTTAAAAATGATTATCTGCCTATTAAAGAAAGCTGCTGTTTATTTTTCTAATGGTTATATTTCAAGCCTTAAAAAATTTTGAAGTAAGATTTTCTATAAAAATAGAATGATGTCATCATAATTTTATTAAAACTGCACGGTGTGCCAGCAATGTAGCAAGTATATGTTTTTACTTTTTACCTGCCAAAATCTTAGAAGGTTGATTTCATATTAAGAGCGCGACTCCTTACTCTTACTTCCAAGGTATTGGGCAATCTAACATATAATCTGCCCTTTTATTGCACGACTTTGATCTGGAACTCTTAACGGCACTTAGCAAAAAATCAATGCTGTTCACATGCCAAGACAATCCTACAAAACAATTTTAACTTACTCATACTGTTGTATTAATAACATTATTAAATACAACAATAACTTCTAATGTTAATGTCGTGTGGGTGAGTTGCACCTGGACTGAACAGTCAACTCAAGGCCAGACTCTTGGTCCTTCACCTCATACCCGTGGTACAGTACATTACAGACAACCAACCCTTTGATTGCACGATCTTTGTCTGGAGATCCTAACTGTGCATGGTAGTGAGTTGCGCCTGTTTGGAGCCAAGGCATTCCCCCTACTCAATCTCTTTGATGTCCTGTGACGAACAGAGCAGGTAGGTACCATTTTTTAACGTCTTTGGTATGACGCGAACAATGACTTCTAAGGAAAAATTTTAGTTTACAGGAACACTTTCCAGCATTTAGTATATTAAGACAGTGTAAAATTCCTCCCACGAATACATTCACTTTTTAATAATCAAGCTGCTCTTTAACTACGTTAGGTATGTTATTTAAAGTTACTCAAGAGCTTTGATCTGCACGCAATTAAGACAAAAAAGTTCGGTTTATTTATCATTACTTTTATTCAGTGTTGCGGAGCGGAAGCCGTAATTTTCGTTAAACAACGGCTCCTGCTCCGGACTAGATTTTTATAAATTATAATTTGGTAACTCTGTTTTGTCATGTGCAAATGCCCCTATTAAGTTTTTCAAGTCCAGTTTTATCAAAAATTGAACTTTTAAAACCTTCAAAAGCCAAAAATAGACGTGGGAAAAAAATATGTCAAGTTTTTCTTGATTTTAGGTCGGAGCCGCACCAAAATCAAGCGGCTCCGCAACGCTGCTCTTATTAGTGATATCTAAATATCTGTTCAAATTTTATCTAATCCTTTTGGATATTTTATTGCTTTGTTCAAAATACAGTATTTACGCAGTCTAGATTCTTTAGAATTCATAAATGCCACTTCTATTTTTGTTTCTATGCTTCTAGTAACATTGCCCTTGTTTTCTGAATTTTTGTGTAAATTTAAATTGATTTTGCATAATTATATTTTTAATAATGTTGTGGGGGGAAATATGTACTTTTTAGATATTTCAGGCTGAAAGAGTTAAGTTTGTTGCGACTTTTATTTACAATTTTTCTAATAGGTGGCGTTAAATAATAATATGCATATCTTAATTATTTTTAAAGGCGAAGCTTTTCTATAATTAGGGTCGATCCGTCCGTCACGGTTAGCTCTTTTCGTTAATTTAGGCATGTTAGAATTATTCTATCGTTTTCAAACTTTGGATGGTGATTCCTGTAGTAGATAGGTACTATTTAGAAAGCATAGCAACTCTATAATCATTACTAAAATGTCCGTATGTCCATTTTTAACATGTTGAATGTTTACTTTTTTATTATCAAATTTTTGTATGTTAGAATTATTCGATTCACCTGATTTTCGGAATACTGATTCCTATTACAACAAGGTACAATGTTATAAGCGAAGCATCTTTACAATCAAGTCCTAAAAATGTAATTTGACTCTCCTTTTTATGATGCTTGTTACTGGTCCATGATTTGGAATTATAAATAATTTGTCTTAATAAGAATCTCCCAGATAAACAGTTTCATTTCCAAAAGTTGGAGTTTAAAATGTTTTCTTATTCAGGCGGCTCCCTTATTTTGCATATAGACCAAAAATAATTATTTTTGAAAAAAGTATAGTTGATGCTTGATGTAGGAGATCCTTACAGGGGTAGAACCTGGTTAGGGAAATGAATGGTCCCGCAGGGTTGAAACACCCCGCAAGGGCTAGAAACCACCTTATACCAATAACGAAATTAATTCGAAATAAATCACGAAACCTATAAGTGGTTTTCAGCTGTCGTTGGGGGGCAACACATCGTAAAAATTAACGACCTTTCCAATTGCCCCCCAAATATTATTTGAGATTTATTTCACTTCTTGGTTATACCTTATGCCTGGCTAGAAACATGTTAGAATATTTCACAGGAGAGGAGGGGTTCGGTGATATGAGTGCAAGCACCCTTAACCCTTTTCTAACATACTTACTTTTCTTTAATCTTTATAGATATATCTCCATTCAAAATAGAGTTGAACAATTTTGAGTGGGTGATCTTAATATTGTAGCTTGTCCGCTTTTTTTAGTTTTTTAAGTAGCGTATTTAGTAGGTTTTTTTACATGATCAAACATGTTATATATAGCTTAGATGTTTTAGAAATAGAATAACCATGAGAAAGGTATTTGAATCTAATAGATAGTTTTTTTCTTCTTGGCCCTTTTCCTCTCGCAAGAAACTCTTTCAGTTAAAATCACATTAGGAATAGTTATTTATTGCATCTTATTATAAACAGCTTTCCGCGAATATTAAAATGAAAAAGTATAAGAACCAGTTTTGTTAGTCCAGAGGTTCAGGCTAACAATACTTGTGTTAATTTTATGATTTTCATTTTGATATTTCTGGAAAATTGTCTTTAATACAATGCTATACAATAATATACATTACTTTTCAGTGTGGCTGAGAACCGGTTTAAACACAGCGGATATTAAAAGGTTTCGAAGCCATACTGGAAAAATTATTATTTGATATCAAGCCATAAAAAATTTGGGTTAACTTGCTTTAAATTGTAAAAATATTAAAATTCTTTTGATATTTGTTAATAATCTTATTGGTAATTAAGTTTTTCAAATGCGTTTTTTTTTGTGTTTTCTAAGGACTTTTTAGGACTTTTAAGGAATGTTTTATTTTTATTACCATGAATGCATCTTAATGAGAAAATATTATCCAAGTTTAAAAAAGAACCTAATATTTAAAATGCTTAATATTTCGTAAATTAATTATCATTATAAATTTTTTCTATAAAAAAGAATAATTTGGTCCAATAGCACCATAATTGAAGCTTTTAAAGTTTCCTTTTTTATTGTGCAATTTTTTTTATTTGTTTTAAAGATTTCTTGGTTCTAAGAACAGATATGTAGTATAGATGTATATACAGATAACTTCCTCCATTCCCCTTTCAATGACCTTATTTGTCTGCTTTCAAATTATTTCCTGCTACTTGGCTGTGTTAATACAAAATTTAATTTGTGATTCTATGTGTTTTGTCGTAGTGATCCAAATGGATTACAATGGAAGATAAACTAATGTAAAATTTACTGCTTTATAGAATAAAATTATTGGTAGAAAATTTTGACCACTATGATTTTGAATTATCCAATCAAGATTTAATAATTACTACCTAACTTTGGGGAGCTGTATAATTTACATGTATTATCTCAGCCCTCTCTAGTTAAGCCACAAGAGAGGGGTGACCCAAATAAATTGTATTTTGGGTGATCTACTTATATTGTTTTATAAAATTGCCTTAATACTGAATAGAACAAACAAAAAAGTGAAAAGTTGGAATATAAAAAATTAAAATTAATTATAGATTTCTTCTTATTTTTATAAACCCTTTTGAATAGGCCACACCATATGGTTATTATATCTTGTTTTTCATGTTTATAAACATTTAAACTTTTTAGGTTGACTCTAGTTGACTAATACAATTTTGGTTGCTTTAATTCATTTAATTCTAATTGAAAACCATATTTGCTAGTATTTGGAGAGGTGATGTGTTCTTAAGAATTAGATACTGCTGCTACATCAAAAATGCGTGTCAGATGTACTGAGTTCATTTTAAATTTCTTGTCAAATAATTAGGTTAGGTTAGGTTTTATTAGACAGGTTGCCCCACATGGTTAAGACATAGGAAAGAAATAATCTCTTTACCTAATTATAAAGAGAGGGGAAGGTTTCTGTTAGAATCCGTAAAAGTGTGTGTTTTAAGGCTTAAAAATAGCAGTAGAACGACAATTTTCACTAAATATGTGTATTTCTTATTGAAAAGAACTATAGACAAAAAATTTTTTTTGAAACTTACAATAGATTTTTATCGTTCTGCTACTGTTTTTAGCTTATAACACATAACCTTTACGGATTTACAAGAAACCTACCCCTCTCTTTATTTCAAAACTAAGGAGAAGGGTTTCAGCGCTCGGCAGGATTCAAAGGATCATTTGTATGTATGTAGAGCTAACAATTCAGCTCTGAACCGGGCTATAAATCAGTTTTAAGCCTCCATGATTATTTGACAAGAAGAAAAGGAAGCATGCATGATTCTTAAGATTTAATATATTATTTGCAGGGGTAGCTATTCTAACCAACAGTTCTACAAAAAAAAATCACGAAACCTTATAAAGTATCTGGTGGTACATTTTGTTTTTGTCATGTAACTGAAGAGGGGTGGGAAAGAAGGGGATGAAAAGGGGTAGGGGGTTGTGTGGAAATTTTCCTTTAGAGTTGTTTGTCAGAATATCATTCCCTCGTCCCTGGGTTATTGGTAGTAAGTTTTTTTTAAAAGACAGACAGACAAAGATTATTTGAAGAGAATGATTAGGATACAAACAAGAGCCAAAGTCATTGTACAATTTTCAATACAAAAAATTGGAAATAAAAAAAAGAATATAAACAAAAGAAGAAAATGAAATGAAAAGAGAAAGAGAGAGGTGAAGACAGAAAAATAGACAAAATATTTTGGGTATTAATTTTGGGTAAACACAAAAGGTTCTTAAGTAAACAAAAAACTGGGCGTTTTTTAGATTACTTAAGTAGATAGATGGACCATTTTTGACATAAATTTAATTCAAAGGCTTTCCAGGGTTAAGGTATTGTAACCAGATTTAACCCTGTGGGGCAATCACCTAACCCAATATAACCTAACCTAACCTAACCTAAAATAACCCATAAAAAGCCATTTTAAAAATACAACGAATCGCCCCTTATGGGGCGATGTTACGAAAGGGACTATTCCCGACCGTTTAAACTTTTATTAGATATTAGCAGACATACACATGCATGACGAATATTAAAATTTTACTGTATAATACTCAATTGATATTTTTCCTGTGAAGTGATTAGCTTCACTTCTCTGGATAAAATTGCTTTCTTAGATAAAAATCATCAAATTTACTTTATTTTGGAAGATTTTCTCATAATAATTGGTAAAATGTGTTGAAGTCTCCGAGATAGATATAAATCAAACTCAATTGTTTACATCCTCCCTCTATCAAGTAAATTAAAAATAAGAACCATGCCAGTCAATGATGTTTTTTTACAGTTACGCTAAACTAATCAAATGCTACCAGTCGCTTCGCCCCTAGCCTCTAGGATCTGTACTAGAAAATTAGAAAATATCCAAAATCCATTCAAAGTAGTGGGACAAGGTGACTCAAAAATCTGCCATGTGACGTCATAAAAATGAGGGATTATCCATCTCTTTTTTAGGAGTTTTCTTTCCCACTTCTCATCTCATTCATTTTTATGACGTCACATTGCTGATTTTTGAGTCACTTTGTCCCACAACTTATAAAAAAGTTAGATAGTCACAATTCTATAGCAACAGGCTACCGGCTGTGATATTAAAAATGCTGAGTAGGACTGCAGCATCAGAAACTGGCTGCGGATGCCGAGCCCTAGAATAAACTCTGTGTATCTGTGTTGTTGAGAGTATCGGAAAACGTTAAATTGTTGCTTCCTCTCAAATATATGCACATATAAAGCCAACTTCAAAAGACTGAAAACATAGATTACTATATTAAAGAACTAGTTTGCGGGGGTGTTGGGGCATTCGGGAAATTAACCATCCACATTAACTTCTTTTAAAGAAGGAAGGATTTGTTTTGTCGTACCAAATAATCTAAAACTTTTCCTGGGTCAATGTAAAACTTACAAAAAAAATGCGGATCGATTTGTTTAGCGGTTCATGACTATAGCATAAAGGATTGTACGGACATGTAATTTAGTCACTTTGTCAAACCTGCAAGAATTGTGTTGGAATTAAATAACAATTTATCAACATCTAAGTTATTTAACGCATCGTATTATAAACAGCTTTCCGCGAATATAAAATGTACACTTATAAGTATTGCTTAGAACCAATTTCAATCCAGCGTATATTAATCGTAAGCCATACTGGAAAAACATTTATTGAGCTAATTTTTGTAGAAATAGCATCAAATGTTTTGTTGAGTTCGAAGTGTAAAAAATATTTCAATATATCCTAAAATGCTTTAAAATGTTTTGTAAGATAAAAAATCTTTATTTGTTTTTTAAAATTTATTTTTCAATAACTTACAGAATATAAAAAAATACAAAAATGCATAAGATAATTACTAAAAATGATTTTACTCAACTAAAAATAAAAAAACATCGAATGGCTTATAATAATTTTTATATATGACACATAAACATTCACGGAAGTATAACATAGTTTAAGCAAATTTATGTACAAAACATTCTGCTTTATGTGAAGTAACAAGAACAATTATGTATAAGAATAGCGCAGCCAAAGAGTATTTGAGGAAATTTTCATAGATTGAGGGATACAGCAAGAAAGAGGGCAGTTTCGCTGCCCCAAAGAAGAAAGGGTTGAGAGGAAAAAAAGGGTTGAAAGGAATAGGGGGGGGGGGAGGGTAAGGATTAGTGCTTACATGTACAGACAGACGAACGTTCAGTGGACGTATACATGTTATAGAGTTGCTATGCCACAAAAAATACGAAAAAACGACTAAAATTGTGTATATAAGGATTTTCACCTGAATGTATTTTAAATATAAAAAAAGTTTTTTAGAAAATGACACTTTTAATTTTTAAGCAATTACATCAAACTTTACTTTTTGCTATATGGCTTTAAAAATGATCCAAAAAGTGCAAAATCGGTTTTAAAATGACAAAAAAATATATAAAAACGGTGGGGGACTCAACTAACTAAAAAATAAACATATATAGATAAAAAAAAACAAGAACTTTATTAATCATAGATGCGTAGCTAAAGAAATACTAAAAAGAAAATTTTTACATGTTGAAATATAGAAAAAAAAAACATTTTAAAAAAAGACTTTTGAATTTCTAATTAAAAAAGATATAAAAAAATATGCTTTTGCAAGGCATCCAAATATAATTGTGTACAAATATTTACAAAGTTTTCAAGACTAGTCTAACAATCACCGAATTTTGGATAATAACATCCATTGTAGCGAAGCTTTCATTATTTACAAATATAAATTATTGATAATAAGACGAAGCAGCTTAGAGTGCCTAATAAAAAATGACGTCATACAATACAAATGACAAATGAAAGGCCAGTATACTTTTTACTATTGGTCAATTACAAAATTACAATTCATACTGTCCTAGCATTGGTCATTTATATAGTATCACGTCATTTTTTATTAGGCATTATAAGCTGATTCTAATAGTTAAAAAATTCAAATGTTCAAAGACACTTCTGTTTTATATGAAAATAAAATTTGAGTACTTTTTTTGAGTATATAAAATATAAATTAAGACTATTGAATTATTGAATAATATACATAAATAAGAATATAACACATATTTATATCACATAATCGACCAAATTAACTAATAAAGTATTTACATTTGTTTCATAGAAATTATGAATTCAGAAAAGATATTTTATTGGGTGCTACATATTTACATCACAAAATTTACCAAAAGAGAACTGGAATACTTTCAAACTTAATTTAAATATGAATTACAAAAAATGATGATTTACTACAATATCTTCTCAAATCGCTATCATAGCTCCGTGACCTAAAAATTTAAATAAATAAAAATTGGAAAAATAAAAGTAAGAAGTTAGTTTAAAAAATCATGCCGTTAGAGGGTGGGGATGGAGGGTGGTATCCTCCCTTAAACTAGACAAAAAATCTTTATGGGACTAAAAAACCTTAACTGTAAAAGAGTTCAATATTGGACATTTCAATTATGTTTTAGTTTAAGACAAAAAAATGTTTTATATGAAAGAGGTACACTGACAATGTACTAAAAAAATCCTCAATTGGTTTCTCCTTTTAGAAAAGCTTTGTATTGATCATAGGTTTATTTTATCCATTGTTTAGAATGTTAGGTCCATTTCACTTCCCAGCACCCAAGCATTATAAAAAATATGAATATATATATATTTGAAGTAAACATTTCAGGTAGTAAATTGAGAAACGCCTTAAGAGCTAAAGGCGCTGCTCTTTATGTTAAACTAGAGAGGAGTTGAATTTCAAAGCCCATTTTATTTAATTTAGATCTTTTTTTTGGGGGGGGACGGGGGTGCCCTCCCCCATAAACAGTTATAAACCTTCTCTTGGCCTATTTGAAGCTACCATTTTAATGAGAACCCGATCGAGAAACAGATAGACATCCTGTTACTTTATTATAAGGATTGTTAGAGATTTTAGTTCCTTTTGGGCTGGAAAATTATACGGAAAAACTTTTTTTCCCTGCAAAGTGCATTGCGAGTACAGAACCCTCCCCCACCCCATTTTTAAAATAAATTAAATATAAATTCCTTATTTTAAATACATTTCAAGTTTAGCTGGGAATTAGATTCTGTGCTTGACTAAGCACTCTGAGGGAAACCGCTGAAAAAATTGTATCTCTTTTTTATTTATGGGAGGATAAATTTGACTTCTATTTATAAGTTTAAAAAATAGGTAAATTAATTACCTAGCTCCACGACCTTTGTGTCCCCAACAGTCCCATTAGTGTTTCTACCAAATAAGCATATAACACATTTTTAATTTTTAAGTTAATATTCATGCTATCATTTGTTAAGAAAATGCTAAAATTTTAGTTGTTTGTAAATATATCTTTATATTAAACTTTGGTTTTAGTTTATTAAATAAATATGTAAAGAAAGGGGAAGGCGTTATCCCCCAAAAATATTTTTTTAACCCTCCATAACAAATTTACCCCAAGATTGGGGAAGCAAACAAAACCCACCTGAATCCATGGCTGTAGTATACTCCAGAAGTCCTGGATAGGTCAGGTATTCATACTGGTGTGTTGTGTACATGAGTCCAGGGTGGCCATTCTGACCGTTGGGCGGCCCTCCGTCCTGGCCCCCGGCTCCTCCCGCCCCCTGCTGCTGGGGACTCATCATGGGAAGTGGGGCAGGCGCCCCGGGGTGATGGTGCTGCAGCCGCGGGGAAAGGATGAACGGGGGAGAGGAGGCGGCCATGGCGGCGTTGGCAGCGGCTACGCGGGCGGCGTATGCGGCCGCAGCTGCTTGCAGCATTGGAGCTGTTGCGGCGGAGTTGGGGACAGTTGCTGTCAGCTGCAGGCGGTTCGTGTCAAGACCAGCTGAAATAAAAAGGTTTTAAAAGCTTGTCCAAGTTAGTTTAAATTTATTTATATTTTGAAAACATATAAAATTGTTATTATTCTTTCATTGTCTGGATGTTTTATTTCTGCGCTACCTACGGATTTAACAGTCCTTCCCCCTTACACAATAATCATATTCTTTTTTAAAAATCACGTTTTGTATCATTTGGTAATAGTCAAAATCACAAATCAAATATCTTAGGTTTATAAAAAGTTCTTTACTTTTAAAAATGCCATTTTTCTGCCTTTAGATTGAATAAGTTTAGCTAAATTCCTGCAAGATTTCTTCATAGAACAAGAAATTAGATGGTTTGTACTTGATTTGTGAGTTGGACTAATGATTACTTACGTGAAGAATTCTTACTGGCAGAATCTCTGTAGGTTCCATTTATTATAGCAAGCTCCATCAGCTGTCTCTTCTTCAGTTCATCTTCTCCTTCACTCTAGATAGATAGATAGATAGATAGATAGATAGATAGATAGATAGATAGATACATGGTGTTTTTTTAATAAGACAAAAATATTGCTTAATTTAGATAAATACATAGATAGAAAGATATATATATAGAGATAGATTAGATAGTTTTGAATTAAGATAGATAGATACTCACCACTGTTAGTAGCTTCTTGACCTCCTGTATGGCTCTCTCTAGTTTGAGATAGATAGATACTCACCACTGTTAGTAGCTTCTTGACCTCCTGTATGGCTCTCTCTAGCTTGAGATAGATAGATACTCACCACTGTTAGTAGCTTCTTGACCTCCTGTATGGCTCTCTCTAGTTTGAGATAGATAGATACTCACCACTGTTAGTAGCTTCTTGACCTCCTGTATGGCTCTCTCTAGTTTGAGATAGATAGATAGATACTCACCACTGTTAGTAGCTTCTTGACCTCCTGTATGGCTCTCTCTAGCATGAGATAGATAGATAGATACTCACCACTGTTAGTAGCTTCTTGATCTCCTGTATGGCTCTCTCTAGTTTGAGATAGATAGATAGATACTCACCACTGTTAGTAGCTTCTTGACCTCCTGTATGGCTCTCTCTAGCATGAGATAGATAGATAGATACTCACCACTGTTAGTAGCTTCTTGACCTCCTGTATGGCTCTCTCTAGCATGAGATAGATAGATAGATACTCACCACTGTTAGTAGCTTCTTGACCTCCTGTATGGCTCTCTCTAACTTGAGTTAGATAGATAGATACTCACCACTGTTAGTAGCTTCTTGACCTCCTGTATGGCTCTCTCTAACTTGAGTTAGATAGATAGATACTCACCACTGTTAGTAGCTTCTTGACCTCCTGTATGGCTCTCTCTAGCTTGAGCCTGGCCCTGTTGTCACTGTCCTCCACAGATATCAACACGTGCAGCTCATCATTCAGATGCTCCCAGTTGGGCTTGCCACGGTTCGCCTCCTCCTAGATACACACATGAAGTTTTTTATACCATGGGGGGAGGGGACATTGGTCTGTTGATTAAACTAGTCCCCAAATGGGTCAACTTTCCCAAAACAAGAAACCCTAGACAAATTCTACTACCAACCTCAATTTTTATTTTGTTTGTATAATTTAATTAACTTATGGAGGTAAGGTTTTTGAGAATAATTAGCCTGTTTTGACTAATATATTGATTGATTATCTATTGATTATAGATATATACTAGGGTGTTTCTAGTTAAACATGCTACGCTTAGTTACTCAGGAAGGAATGGGACAATGGGCTGTTTATTACATTAGTCCCCAAAGTTTTTAATAACTTTTTCTTAATCTTTGGCTTAACATCTTTGAGGACTTTTAATGAATTTTGATTGGTTCATTCATTAAGTTGAGTATCCAAACGATTCAACAAATAATTGTAATCTACAAATGAGGGAATTTTGTGTATCATCATTGGATGGAGATATATATCAATTTATCAGTCTTTGTCTTATCCCTTTAGATCCCTGTTAGTTACCCCATATCTCAATAAAAGCAAAGCTTTTCTATGCTGTCTGTCCATCCGTACCAGAAAACTATGATCATTGATTTATAAATGTTAGAATCAGGCTATCGATTTTAAACTTTTCTGTAAGAAAGGGTATAATATGGAAAATAAAATAAATAACAGATGGCCAAAAGGAACAATTATGGAGGTGCTACGCCTCTTTTAAAAAGTTTTTTTTTCAATTTATTTCTTTTCTACGCGTTTGAAGTACATAGAGAGTACATTTCTTAATTTTCTTTGAAATTTCTAATTCAAGTTTTAATTAAAAATGCAAGATATCAACTCAATTTTAAGTTGTTTTAAATATCTTCTTATAAAAATAGCACACATAAAAATAATATGCAATAAAAAAAAAATTGTGCAGTTTCCGTCATTTTGCATCTGGACCATAAACGAATATTTCAAATAGATTTTAAATTAATGAATAATATATTTTTGAAAAAAATATCAAATGTGGGGAGGGTGGTGCTAAAAAATAGGTTTGAATAAAAGTACCCATTTCTGTTTTTTTTTAAATTCATGTGTGGCAGGTATTATCAATTAATAACTATTATATGACATTCAATTTATATGATTTGTCGTCCATGTGACTTTAAAAATAAGTCATGTTATCGATTTTTCTTTTGAATAGAGTAAAAGTATTGTTTTTAGAATAACTGCGCGCTAACAATCATGAACTCACCTTAGCTTTATCTCTCATAGATCCCTTTCCTCTGACCATGACCTTGCAGCCAGTTTCCTGTTCCAGCTGCTTGGCGGTCAGACCACGTGGACCCAGGATACGCCCAACAAAGTTAAACTAAAACAAACAAATATTAATCAAGAACAAGAATGTCTTAAATTAGCGCAGCAATAACAAGTAAGGAAATATAGATTAAACTAAGGAGGGAGAGGACATTAGGCTGTTTATTGCACTAGTCCCCAAAGTTTAATATTAACCTTTTTCTTATTCGTTGACTTAACAAATTAGGGGACTTTTATTAAATTTTGATTGGCAATGAACTTCAGTGTCCAAACTTTATAACGCCTAGTTTCAATCTACAGAAGAAGGAGTAATTTTATTTATCAACATTGGGAAGGTACATCAATTTATTGGCAATTGTCTTATCCTTATAGATCCCCGGATAAAACCAATTTTATAAACAGATTAAAGATTTGTTCTCCAAAAATATTTCACCTTTGAATTTTCATTCAATCAAAATTAAATATTGTATTAATTAGTTTGTTAATGTCAATTTCAACATAACATTGTACAGCAATATAATATATTTTTAAAATAATGTTGTTTTTGACAGGCAGAAAAGTTAAGAGAAAATATGTTTTGATAAATAGAAGGTGTACAAAGAATTATTAGATCTGGTCTCTCATTCGTTGGCTTTAAAACTTTGGGTATTGAATCTCAATTGGTTTAAACCAGCAGTATCCAAACAATTCAAGCAATAATTTTAGTATACAGAAACGCTAATTTTGTTTATCATCAGTGGGAATTACATCAATTTCATCGTCCATTGTCTTATCCCTTAAGATCCAGGGAATAAAAGACAAGACACCAATCTAGCTTACTTACCTCAGGATGGTCTTTAACTGGAACATAGACCTTGTCTGTGAGTGTAACTGGAGGTCCCTGGCCGTCAGGTAGCTCCAGAGGTTCCCGCAGGTAGCCCTGGATCTGGAACAGGTTGGCGCGAACACGACTGATCTCTGGAAGTAATTTTATCGTTAACTTTTTGTTAATTTTGTTAAATTTAAGTTTTCATATTTAAATTCTTTTTTTCTCTCTTCCCTCCTCTTACATTCTGCTAAATTCCCACTAAATTCCTCTCTCTCTGTTTTTATTTATAATTCTATTTTCTAATTGCCCAATTTTTCTTTTCGATTTCTCTCTTTTCCTCTTCCTTTTTTCTCTTTTTATTTTCTTATTTTCATGTACTTTATTCTATCGTTCTTTTTTTCTATCTTTGGGGTTTTTTTTCTCCTTCGTTTCCTTTTTCTTTTAATCTCTCTTTCTCTTTCCCCCTTTTATCCTTCAGCAAATCTCTCTCTTTCTTTCTCCCTCTCGTTCTCTCTCTCTGTTTAATTAAATTTCCAAAATTTAAAGTCACAGTGTACTGTGCAATGAGGTATCTTCATGAAGATGGGTTTAATAACTTTACTACCCAAATTTTCCCTTAAGATATTCCAGATACCAGAGACAGAATTTTACCCATAAACTTTGGGGTAAGAATCATTTAACGTCCATTGTCCTATCTCTGTCTCCCTGGGGTTTAAAATAAATTGGTTAAATGCATGTACAACAAAGTTTCGTAGGCGGTTTCCCTCATATTGCATCTGGATCAAAATCGAACTTTTAGAACCCCCCCCAGGATTTTGAGGCTTTTTCTAGGTTAGGTTAGGTTAAATAAAGGTTTGAATAGCCACGATTAGAATAGGTTAGAGCCCCTTGCAGGGGCTAGAAATATTTTTTCCTTCAAAAATGTAAATTTGGAAGGGGGGGGGGGGCCGGGGGGCTTACGGTGGAAATATGTTTGAGTAAAAGCACCGCTTTTTCAAAGAGAATAATAAGGAAAAATTAGATAGATTTATACAAGGATAAAAGAGATAAAAAAAAGAGAGATGGATAGATCGGAAAAAGAATAGGAGATAAAAATAAGAGATAATATTTACATGAAAACGAAATAAAAATAAAAATTTTAAAAATAAAGATAGATAGATAGGTAGATAGATCGATAGAGAGAGAGAAGGGGGGGGGGTGGGATATAAGATGGAGGGCAGACAGAAATTAAATAATAAGAAATCAAAGAATGAAAATGGAAATGGGAAAGATAGATTTAGAAAGTAATATAGATAAATATATATAGAGAGATAAAAAGATAGAAAAAGAGAGATACCTAGAGAGAAAGATGGTTAGATTGATGGTATTATAAAGTTTGAATACTAAATTAGATAGATAGATACAGATACAAAGATAGAAAAAGAGAGATACCTAGAGAGAAAGATGGTTAGAATGATGGTATTATAAAGTTTGAAAATACTAAATTAGATAGTTAGATACAGATACAAAGATAGAACAAGAGAGATACCTACTACCTAGAGAGAAAGATGGTTAGAATGATGGTATTATAAAGTTTGAAAATACTAAATTAGATAGTTAGATACAGATACAAAGATAGAAAAAGAGAGATACCTAGAGAGAAAGATGGTTAGATTGATGGTATTATAAAGTTTGAATACTAAATTAGATAGTTAGATACAGATACAAAGATAGAAAAAGAGAGATACCTAGAGAGAAAGATGGTTAGATTGATGGTATTATAAAGTTTGAATACTAAATTCAACTAAGTAAGTTATGCTAAGTTATCCATTAACCCTTAACGGTCGGGGGGGGGGGGCGTTGAACGCCCCCCCCTCCGGTTTTTTCTATCTCATTTTCTGTGTGTGAAAGATAAAGAGCCCAAACTGCTTGACTTTTTAAGTATGGGTATGACACATAACTGAGAGTTGGAATTTTTTGAAAATCTTCATCCTGGCGGGCACAGGATGCCAGCAAACCTGGCAGGGTCATCCAGGTAAAGAACAAAAATATTTTTTTGACTTAAACAAAGCATTTTATCTTACCAAATTACTAAAATATCCTTTAGTAGTACATCCTCATTTTTAATACAGGTGTTTAAGTCAATTTCAGACTCCAGGTATGATCCTGCAGGTCCTGATCCTCCAGGTCTCCAGAAATCTTTTAAAGGCTCCTGTGGCCGCAAATTTTGACTTAGAGACTTCAAATTTTAAACTTAAGCTTTTCTTACATGTCTTGATAACGTATTAAAATTTCATAAAGATCCGCCGCCGTTTTCCCGCCGACCGCCGACTGCGGCGGCTGGCAGCTGCCAAATACAGCTGCGGCCGCTGAAATTTATGTTTGATATTTAAAATATAAAATTTACATAAAAATAAACATTTTCTGCAAAAAAATTGTTCTTCTAGCTTCAAAAATAAAAAAATTACAGCCGTTTGAAATTTTTAAGTAAAAAAGGACCTAAAAACAAAGGTTGTTAAATAAAAGGGTGAAGGAAGCGAAAATTGACTTAGACTTATAAGAGGTCGGAAATTCATCATAACACAGGGGACTTGCACAAAAATTTTTAGCCCTCTAGCTCTAATGGGAACTGAGATAATAGGGGGGGGCGTTGAACGCCCCCCCCCCCGACTGATTAAGGTGCGGCAAGGGGCCCGACTGTTAAGGGTTAAATAAGCTTCAACCTAACTTCTTGTGTGCATAGCAAGGATCATTATGTTCATAAACATCATAGCTGAATTTAAAAATTTCCAAAATATGAAGATACGGAAAGTGTCATGTGTTACGTCATAAAAATACGCCTTATTCCATCTCTTTTTAGGGGTTTACTTTCCCACTTCACCTCTCATCTCTTATTTTTAAACGTATTTTTATGACGTCACACATGACACTTTCCGAGAAGAATAATATGATGCAAAGTGTTAACTATTAGATCTAAATACATAATAAAAGGAAAATTTGTCTAGAAGTAGCGCAACAAACTAATATATATTTAAATAAACAATAACATCAAATCAAAATTGAAGAGAGAAACTGTGTAGGCAATAAAAGATGTGTATAGAAAAGCTGCATAGAGAATGTATCATAATTCATAAAGGACAGGCAAAAGAGGCATAAAAAAGTTAAAATCTACATTTTTTTAGATTTCGAATATTTTAATCATAATTTGCTTAATTACGTAATAATGTGATGACTTATTAATATTACTAATCTATGGTGAAATGTTGAAGATATTTTTAGAATTTTTATGATACAAGATTTCTAGGAAATTTACTTTTTTGAGTCATTCATGTTTTTTTATTGTGAAATTTGTATTTGTTTTGTTATCTTGATAAGAATAGGGTGAACCAAGTAGCTTAGCTACTATATCTAGGTTAAATCTGTCCGTTTGTACGTCCGCTGGCAAGTTTTTGTTCTTATTAGCGCATTTTAATCATTTAAATTTGCTTGTAGGTATGTCTACCTATCATACAAGAAAACTGTACCCTAAAATCCCCCTACAATAGGCGTACCTATCTTATGATATAGTTACACCCAATTTAAGTATTACCTTCATCTAGAAGTCTGTCAATGTGTACAAAAACATGTGGAAAAGCTGTCAGCTGCTTCTTATCCATCAGCAGTTGTGCCAGATAATCGGCTGTGTTGCGTGTGCTGGCGGCTGTGGCGGCCTTGCTGCCGTTGCAAGATCCCGGTCCCGCCAGCTGAACAACTGATGTCGGCGTATCACTCATCCTCATTCCGTTACAAGTTCTACTCCCGTTTTAAGGGCCCAGGTGTTTTTCAACAAAACGTTCTTTTTTCACTTTTTGGGGCTGTTAGTTTATAAATTTTATAATCACTGTGTTAGCAGATTAAAATTTAGTTTTATTTTCACTTTCTGTTCATATTTTTGTGCTATTTTTATTATATAATAATGTGTTAAAATTGTTAAATTGAGTAATTGTTAGCACACTTGTCTTTACTCTTGTTGTTAAGAATGAGTAACAAGTGTTACTGTGTTATTATTACGAGAATATTTCAAGATTGGGCATACTTGATGGGGGGTTCCGCAGGGCGAGAAGTGAGGACCATAGTTTTTCTGCACACATGGTTCGTATTTCGGTCTCCAGGTGCACTACATGATGATCTAATTTTCCAAAGCATACAAATATAATAATAAATAAAAATTTCAAAATAATATTGCCAAAAAGTTATTTCAAACATTAGTGATATTATTAAATTATTATGATTTTAAAAGATCTAGAATTGCTTTATTTTGATTTTGGCAGGGAATGGTTTCTTGGGGCAATGAAGGCAAAGGGATGCTCATTAGGCTTTAAATCCGTGCCGGTCCAGCAAGAACAAGGCAAATCAGGCTGTGGAAAGGCGAGACTGTACAAAATAAAGATGATTACACAGGCAGACTAATTGGTGATTCGGTCATTATGGTTTTGATTGAAAGGAGTGTCTGATAGATTTTTTTTGATTAATTCTTATTAGATTTATAAACATGTAGCGGGTAGACATGCATATGCATTACACATAGATATTTAGATATATCTTACTCTTTAGTTTATAGACGAAATTATAAAGTTTTATATAAAAGTAATTAAGCTAAATTTCATTTTGTTGTATTTTGATTTGATATTTTTTTTAAAGGGTGGGAGGAGGGGAGATGCTACTAGGTTTAAATTATTTTATACTTCACACCCACTCCATAATCTATAACACTGAGTGTATTCTATATAATTATATGTATGATATATAATTCATAAATTCTGAGAAAATAAGACATTGCTACTTATAGGCACAATTGTATAAGTTTACTTGAAAGTTGTGTGTATATATGAGTTTGTTGTTAGCATCGGTCATTGGAATAGGGAAGGTTTTAGGCTATTTTACGGAAGAATTGCGCCACCTCCCTTTTACAAATAAGACCTCTATAAAAAAATAAATCGGGGGGGGGGGGATATTTTGCGGGATGTAATAGACCAACCTCTTGAAGAAAATAAACATCTTTAAATGTTAAGCATTCCTCCCCCCCCCCCCACAAAAAAAGCTAGCAAAAGATTTAATTTTCTAAAATTGCTCGCACAGACCTTTTATCAATAATGTAAAGGGCTGGTTGGCGCGTCACGGAATTTTTAAAACTCAAACAACGGAAACCAAAATATGTGTGCGTGCGTGTGTGTGTGTGTGTGTTGGCTGAAGAAAAGTTACACCTGTTGATTCATATTATTCAAGTTTACAAAGGTAAATGGGAAGTGGGGTTCCCAATGGGGCCTGAGAAGGACAAATTGAGGGGTGACACCTGCCCATATACCATAAATAGGCCTTCATTTCAATAATTCTACAAAAGTCTGGACGAAAAAACTTAAATTTCTCAAAAACAAAACAATTTTAGGCAAAAATTATTTAAATAAAGTCAAAGTTTATGATAAAAAGAAGCATTTTGGTGTATGATATAAAGTCAATGTTTGCTATGGGCGCTGTGGTATCGAGTTTGATGTCCATATGATGCGCAGACCAGATGTTCTTGAGTTGTTGAGAGGGACGTGACGTCACTTTCAAGTCATTTTCAGACCTCCCTTCACCTTATCTTTATCTCTCTCTTTCTCTCTCTCCCTCTCTCTCTCTCTCTCTCTCTCTCTCTCTCTCTCTCTCTCTCTCTCTCTCTCTCTCTCTCTCTTTCTCTCTCTCTCAGTCTCTCTATCTCTGTCTCTCTGTCTCTCTTTCTCTCTCTTTCTTTATTTCTTATGTTTCTTCTCTTCTTTTTTTGTTACTTTTTCTCCATTGCTCTCTTTTTAATCTCTCTCTCTCTCTCTCTCTCTCTCTCTCTCTCTTTTCTTTCTCTTTTCTCTCACTCTTTTTATTTTTCCTTCCTTGCCCTTATCTTTTAAAAAGCGAAGCTACTCTATGACGTTGACGCTTCTCAGCGTCACATAATATAATTCACCTGATATTCACAGATATTTTCAAAGATATATGTTTGATTTTTTAATGTCTGAGGAATTTATGATAATTTCCACATAATGTCAGTTAAGCCGTTCTTTAGTACTTTTTTGTCAGTTCTTTCATTTTGCGCTTTTTACTATTTTATTATTATTTCTAATAAATATAGAAAGTCTATATGAACTGTCTCTCAGATGAACCAATTGTAAAGCTTTGAAGGAACAACCCGACCACAACATTAGGTTAAAGGTGAACACCTTTTACAGAGTTTTGATTGAAGAAATTTTATTGTTTAAAATCTAGCTTATAATGGTAGTTAACTAGATAAGAAATAAGAATTCCTTTTTTAGTTTTAAGGATTATTGTGTTTTATTGACAATCTAACTGTAGGATATTACATGTATTGTTTTTTTTGTTTTCTGTTTTTTTTTTTTTTGGGGGGGGGTTGATTTCTTTATTGCTTTTTAAAGAACTTTTAGCTATTAAAATATCTTTAAAACCCTAGTGTTTTATAGTATCATATATTTGTGATTGTCCGGGCTTTTTTGTTGCGCGACCTATGGCCTGTCTGCTCCTTGTTTTCTCAATATCCCCCTTTCCCTCCCCCCATACTATTCAGCTCTCAATCTATTTCAATAATGTCATTTCATAATTTTTTGTGTTTTTGTTTAATTTTTAACATATTCTGTAATCTTGTTGTATAAGTTATCAGCGACTGTGCCCTTCTACGGGAAGCCAATAAACTAGCCTAAACTAAATTTCCTTGGAACTATGTGGAGCTTCCATAAAATAGGTTGCTTAATCGGTTTAGTTGTTAGCGAGATTTTAACGGATAAACTTAAAAACAATATATTAGGATCATTAAAGAAAACAAGGTTGACCACATCCATAAAATCGAAGCTTAAAAATAGGAAATTATTATTAGTCTATTTGACTTTTAAAGATTGAAGATTTTGAAGGTTTTCTAAATGAGTTTACACATTAAACAATTAAGCAAAGTTTTAAAACAAGCAGACAGTTCTATCATGTAAAATAATAATTAAAGGCTTCGCCCCTAGCCTCTAGGGGCTTCGTCCTATGAGGTAAGGGAAAGTCAACCCTCCTATTTAGAATTTGTTTTTAAAAGATAGGCTCTGCTATAGGCTGATGCCTGGTGCAGATTTGTTAAAAAAATAGGCACTGCTACAGACTGATGCTTAGCCCTACAGCCTACCTAAAAAAGGGGGTTGGAGGATTTTTTGTTTTTTTGGGGGGTTAGGGATGTCCCACCCCCCAAGAAAATAGTTTAAAACAACCACAGGACCAATAGGTATATACCCTGAAGAGTAGAATCCAATCGGTTCTGTGGTTACCGAGATCTAAGGGACAGACGGACGGACGGACGGACAGACAGACTGACATCGTTCTACTTTGTATTATAGATGGATGTAGAATATATGTGAATATTATTATGACAGGGGAATAATTGCCGTCAATATAGGTATATATTTCCCCTATCATTTATTGGTCAGTTCGTTCATCCAGTAGGAATGGAGGAGATGGGATAAAAGAAGGGGGGGGGGGTGGTAAGGGTGATTGTTATTGCAGCCAGCTACAAGTTTTACTATATTAGAGTACATGATAATCTAGTGTAAGTAATAGTAAATCCATACTCATAATTCAAAAGACCTAACTAGGATTGTGACGTACATCCAGATCAACCCTAATTGCAGGAAAGTTCTGGTTTTAAATACATGAAGATAATGTTTAGTACGCGCACGTGTTCTAAAAAAATCATAGAAGTTTTTTTAAAACTCATTCTTGCTATAAAGGGTCTCTGAAATCTGTGGACATTCAAACGGAGTTAAAATTAAATTCAATATTATTTTCTTAGTATAGCTCAGATATTGCAGGTTCTGTTCTTACATTAACCACCCCCCCCCCTCACCGACTATTATTAGGTTAAAGAATTTGTATTTAGGGGGAGTAGGGGTATTACTCTCATGATCTTACCCCCTTTGTTTGCGTCAGTGATTGTCAATTTTGAAGCTTTTTATGGTGCCCATAAAAAATGAGGTCATACTGGCCTACTATTGGTTAAATAAAATGTATACTGGCCTGCCATTAATAATTTAGCCTGTTGATTGGCCTATCATTGGTCATTTGTATTGTATGACGTCATATTCTTTATAGGCACTATAAAGAGCTTCAATTTTTGGGGTAAATGATACATCTTTTTACATGTCATAAAAGGGGTAAGGGGTATAATGAGTTGTCTATTATCATTCAAATCAAGTTTAAGAGAGTGAGCATCAAAACATAGCGACCGACCAAACATAATACTTGCAGAGTAACTTTGCAATGGTTGAAACTAAATCAAGGTGTATTTAAATTTATATAAATTATATCATTCATATGTATGTTATCTTATATTCATATGACAGGTACAGGGAAATATATTCAATTATTTTTATTACAGTATGGTTTACAAACCGATTAATATCCGCTGGATTTGATCCGGTTTTCCGTCATGTAAAGCCAACACACAAGAACACGTTATAAAAAAAAACTTTGGGGACTAATGAAATAAACAGCCTCTCTCTTTGATTACAATGGCAGAATTTTGTTCCCTGTACGTTGTGATAATTCTTATGATTATTTGTTGTACATATGTATACTGTACAAGTTGTATAGGAAATAGACGCAATAATACTTGACTTCTCATTCCAGCTTAAACAAGGATGACAACATCCACAAGTAGTGAAGAACAAAAAGATTTGGATAAGAAAGAATACGGACATGGAGATTTAAAGAGCATTTGTTAAATAAAAATAAATACATTTGTTGGAGATTTTACACACGACGTACATGGATGTTTTATAGACATACAAAATCATAGAGTAGCCTCGCTACTAAATAGAATCCATAACATCAATAAGTAGCGAAGCACAAAAATTGTTGGATTAGAATACGGACATGGAGATTTTAAGAGCATTTGTTAAATAAAAATAAATACATTTGTTGGAGATTTTACACCTGACAGAGATGGATGTTTTAAAATTTAAAATTTAAAACCATAGAGTAGCTGCGCTACTAAAAAGATCACAATAGAATATGATGTATCTCTACTATCAGTGGCGTGCACAGGGTTTTTGCCAGGGGTCTGCAAACCTCAGGGATAAGGGATGGGAAACGTAGGAAAATATTATTTCAGGCCTATTTCAAGCCTAGGCCTAAAAAAACCTGTAAAAATATAACTTTTTTATAGAACCAATATGTCAATGGCTTTTATTTCAATCATGTTATCATAAATACCTAAATACTTAAATACAGCGGTAATTTTGTAATCAGAAACGGGGGTATCATGCATTGTTTTATGCGCTCAATGGATATTTGTTAACCTAACAGACAATCTACCCTTTAATTGCATGACCAATGAAAGGAAGTCCTAACAATGCATGGTAATGAGCTGCGTCTGTTTTAGGCCAATGCATTCCCCCAACTCTGTTTATGTCGCGTGAGAAAGAATTTTTAACTTTTTTAGTTATGACATGGAACTGGCCGAGATTCGAACCTATCAGCTTCCCGACCACTAAAGGATGCTACATGTTGAGCCACAGTCGCATGTAATGAAATAGTATCCTATTAATTACATAAAGTAGTAGGGTGTATTGTAGTTTAGATTTCGATAAACTAAACAGATCAAGTTCTCCATTTAAGGGAATCTTACCTTAAGTCCTAGGATGGTTTAGGCTATTTTATTTTTTGATTAAGTTTTAGTATGGGGTTAGGCTAATTTTCTCCCCACCCCTACTTCGAATACAGATCCACTAGATGCTAAGGGTGCAAAATCTAGTAGTACAATACTTCTACAGGTTCAACAAACACAGATATGGAGAAGCTGCGCTACTCATGGGGTAAATGAAGAAGAAAGTTATTCTAGAAATAATAATTTATGAAAATATTTCACATGTGGTTTGTCTATGAGAATGAAATTTGGATGTTTTTAATGGATTTAATAGAGGTGGATACATACTTTATTTAGAGCCATATAATAGATAATGGAATGTCGATTGAATGCTACTATGCTATGACAGAGTAAATTTTTTGTTGAATTTCTCAAAGGATTTTAAATATTGATCTACAAGTAACATGATATCTGTCTGTCTGTCCGTCTGCCGACTAGGTTGGGCTTTTCAGGGAAAATAGATACTGGTTGTGTAATGGTTTAATTTTTTTTCTTGAGAGGGGGGGGGAGGGAAGGGACAACAAACCGGCAATGTAAAAAAAAATAAAAATTATCTAGCCAAAAAAGCAATTATAGATATTAAGTAGATAAAAACTATGCAGATTACAACACATAGCACAACAATAGAGGCAGGGTTGTATTTAAATCATTTCTTAGGGCCTTTCTTTGAGGCTAATTGCGAAGCCAGTAGTATTATTTATTTCTCTAAAAAAAAAATAGAACAAAGACAAACTAAATTTTGGCTTAAGCTTTAAAAATCAACCCTTAACTGTTAAAATGAAATTTGATTTAGTTTATGTCAATTATTTGGCATTACAAAACTGTGTTCATACCTGAAATATTATCAACATAAAGATATTTTAATAAATGCCTACACAATTAAAAAGTTTTATTAATGTTACAACTTCAACAGGGATATTGGGGCTTGAGTCTAACAACTTCTCGAAAACTTAATGTTCTTTCCATCGCTTTATATATCTAATATTTATGTCTGCCAAGAACGATATGGTTAAGTCTTGCGGTGTGCATTCCATTCCGCACAGGGTTTTGTTATCCAGGGCTTACACTCAAAGTGACGGTTTGTTACTGATATCCCGATTTCCCCTTTCTAAAAAAACCGATTACCCCTTTCTAAAAAAATAAATTGAAAATAAGGATAAGGGGTATTGCTTATTCTACATATGCTGCTATTACCCTGCAAGGCCTACAACTAGGATGCGGTAACTCTGCAGGGCTACCCAGTACTCAATATAACCTAACCTAGCCTAATAATAAACAATCATTCGAAAAAGTACCATTATTTTCAATTTGTTTCAAAATAAGTAAAGTTGAGGCTTAACAGTGCCTCAATGAATTGTTAAATAATGACAGTTTTGCATTTTGTGCAGTTCAATTATTTTAAGGTGTGATACATTTGCGGAAGTAAATGCACACTAAGCCTTGCACAGATGTGTTATCTATGAATGAATGAATAATGTTAATGGATGTATTATTACTTGGATCTTACAACAGATTTTCATGCACTCTGATAAAGTGAAACGTCCATATGGCTAAATTAAAGATTCCCCCTTTGGCACATCCCCTCCCATCATACTGGATGAACGGACTGACCAATAAACAAGCTAAATTGACGACATTTTTTTCTCTGTCATAATATCCATTATAATATTATTCAAGAATTAGCTACCTGACTTTTCACTTTAATGAGTTACGGGGATTAGATAATGAAAGATAACTCTTTCTTCCTCCAAATAAAATTTTTAAAAACCTTAGCACAAAGATTTAACTGAATTTAAAAACTAGAATGACAACACGCATGCGTATGGAACAACAACAAAAAAGAACACAAAAATAGACAAAGTATAGAAATATAGAGCAGATCTTTTGTTGTTGTTGTATAAAAGTAAAAAAATTGAATTATGCAAACCAATTCACACAAATCACGTAACCTTTATAAAAAATAATATAAAATTATGACCTTAGAAGAATAAACTACAGACAGGCAACCAGAAAACAAAACACTGTAAAAATTAGAAACGCACACTCACAGGTTTAACCCGTCTATATTAAATAGCAGCCGAGAAAATCATATTTCTCCAATCCCATAGCTTAGGGACTAATTTGATGGACTGATGGATACAAGAACAGTTAGAGTGAATTATATAGTAACTTCGCTAATAACAAATACCAAATCAACCCGCCTTTGTTTGCTGTTTATGAAATCAACGTAAAATCGGAGTTTGATATCGGTAGGTAGATTTAGGTTAATAACAGTAATGGTTGCCATAACACGACTTAAATATCACTCAAAATGTCCTTTACAAGTTGCTAAAAAGGCCTGCATGGGCATTTATCTAATTTTAATATTTTACTTACATTTTAGATGAA
Source organism: Acartia tonsa (assembly GCF_053477335.1). Classification (NCBI taxonomy): domain Eukaryota; kingdom Metazoa; phylum Arthropoda; class Copepoda; order Calanoida; family Acartiidae; genus Acartia; species Acartia tonsa. Next base: position 43,427,370 of record NC_137264.1, on the reverse strand, counting down.
ACACCTCACAAACAAAAAGTTAGAATAGCTTCGCTCGCTATTACACATTTGTTTGTCCCTGATTAGGGAGTATACAGAAGACGTACAGACAGATCTATATCAGTTCTAGGGATAATTGGATAGGCCAATGTAGGATCAATCAATCTTTTTTTAACAGTACTAACCTATACGTGGTTATCAACTGTCGTTGCGAGCAACACATTGTAGAATAGACGACCTCTACATCTGCCCCACCACCATAGACGTCCAAGGGGGGGGGGGGTGTAATGGGGTGACCCACCCCCCAAATATTTTTTCATTTTATCCCCCCTTCCCATTTAAAATTTACCCCTTCCTTGGGGGTGCCGTAGGCACCCCCAAACATTTAGGAGGGGGTATTTAGCCCCCCCAAAATAAAAAAATCTCTAACAAAAAAATTTTTGCGCGCTCCGCGCATTTTTAATACTAAATATTTAATGAAATTTAAATTACTCCCCCCAAAAATTTTACCCCGGGGGTAAATTTTGGGGGGGGTAAACAAAATTTACCCCTGTCAACAGATTTCAGGGGGGGTTATTACCCCCCCCAAGCTAATTTTACCCCCGAGGTAAAAATTTTTGCGGCTTCGCGCGCCATTTTACCCCCCCATAAACCGAATTACCCCCCCCCCTTAAAATTTTTTTACCCCCCCCCCCAAAATAAAAAGCTTGGACGTCTATGCCCCCCACCCCAAATATTTGAGATTTATTTCACTTATATTCTATTCCTTATTCCTGCTAAAAATGTCACGTTATGTACATATATGTACATATGTATATTCTATAACGTCTCTAGTATAACGCGGTGAAAGACTAAAATTTAATACCTCGCGATCAATTAACAAGCATTTGAGAAGCCTATTATTTAGATTGACATATCATTATCCATTAGGATATATAAGTTGGAAGGAATTCATAAATTCATAAATTTTGACCAATAGGATAGGTGGATTGGAAACTACCTGCGCTCTAATTGGTTTAATGATGTGCGACACTTAAGCTTCTCCAATCAGAGCGCAGATAATTTTCAATCCACCAATCACAGATGTCAAAATTAATTAACTTAAATTGTATTTCCGCTTTTAGATAAATAATTATACAAAAAACGGATTTTATAAAATCCTTAAAAATTTGATGCAGATTTCAAATCTCCCTCTAACACTAAAATTCTTTTCAACTTATATATCTTAAATTATCCATTAATCCCTGCTAGGTAAGAAAACACCTTGTTTACTAGGTCATTTTAATAAGAATTTTGAATATAATTAAAAATGTTATTGCAACTACTCTCTGACTAATTGTCTTTTCTGCTAATAAATCTTTTAAAAGACGTTGGAATATTTTACTAAATTCAGTGGCGTGCAACTGCACAGTGATTCAACAGGAGGGTGTAAAAAATTGAGGGCGAATCCGGTGGATAGGAACCGGTTCTCATCCATACGAAAAATCATAAGATTAAAACAAGTTTTTTAGTTTTTTAATCTTAAAATTGTACATTCTATATCCGCGGAAAGCTGTTTATAATACGATGCGAGAAATATAATATTATCGGCTCATGTTAGGAATGTTTGGTGAATTTTTAAATTATGTATTTATCTAATATCTAATATCTTGTTATTTATAATTTTTTAGAATTAGATACGCTGCATAAAATGATAAATATAATTAATATTTATCTCCATTTTAATCATAGTTTTGAGGTTAAACATTTAATTAAAAAGTTGATCTAATTTGCAATTATTTGTCACGTTTTTGAGGATTAAACTTTAAGGAAACCTTCCTATATCTTCTAAGGATTAAACTTTTAATAAGGTTATTTTTAAGTATTAAACTCTAAAAATACACAAAGTTAGAGAATATATGCGTATACATTAGATATAAATTATTCATTTACCATCCTATCTTTTAAGGATTATACTCAGATTTTGAAGTATTGAACCCTTGAAATGCCTATAGGTAGAGAATATTTGCTACTACACAAGATAATATGCCTCTAAGCAAAGAATATGTGTGTATACACTAGATATAAATAATATTCCTCTACCTTTCTTTCTCTTTTAAGGATTATACTCAGAATATGGTCAGATTTTTAAGTATTGAACCCAAATATGCCTCAAGGCAGAGAAAATGTTTCTATAGATAGAAAATATTCATCTACCTTCCTATCTTATTAAGGATTATACTCAGAATATGGTCAGATTTTGAAGTATTGAACTTTAAAAAAGCCTTAAGGCTTAGAATATGTGTGTATACATTAGATAGAAAATATTCATCTACCTTTTATGGATTATACTCAGATTTTGAAATATTGAACCCGTAAAAAGCTTCTAGGTATAGAATATTTAAAGTATTGAACACTTGAAAAGCCTCTAGGTAGAGAATATGTGTGTATACGCTAACTTTTTATTTTTAAAGATTAATATCAGAAAATGGTCAGATTTGTAATAATTGAACTCTAAAAATGTGTCAGGCTTTACCATACTGTGTCTTTAAAGAAATACTCAGAATTTGGTTAAATTTTTAAGTACTGAACCATTATGCTCAAAATATGCAGGTGAAATATTTAAGTACTGAACCCTAATATGCCTCAAGGTAGAGAATATGTGTGTATACACACTAGATAGAAAATATTTATCTACCTTCCCATCTTCCTGCATTTTACATCAAGTGCATCACATTGCCAGGGCCGGGGTTGTTTTCTTAGCGTTGGAAAACAAGGACAAGTATGCAAATAAGTGGTGCAAGGATAAATAAGCTAGTGAGAAAATATTATAGTTGCTCCAGTAACTTACTTCAATTCAAACCTAAATGGATGTATTGGGTGATAAAAAGGTACTTCTAATTTATCATTTTTTTCTATGTATGTACACCCAAGAATAATAAATCTAATCTAATCTAATTTATCATTTAAAGCTGAAAATGAATGTTTGAAAACGTTTACATAAGAATGTTATAGATCACAATGTTGTGCGCCTTACACTATCCAAAGCTGTCATAATGCAAGGAGAAAAACATATGAGTTTAGAAGTAGTACATAACTTATTTGGAAATTCTGGAGCTTCAAGTTAACAAATAGTCAAACTATATTTGAAAAGGAAGTCAATATTGAGAACCAATAGGTTGTGGGTCCTTTTTAATTTTATTCTGGCTCTGGATCAAGAACCAAATTACCGATCTGCAATATCAAGACGGCTAAGGGAACGTTATATGAAGACTCGAATAAAACTTATCTATAAAGACTATTGTATATTAGCTTTAAGTATGTGCAAATCAAATTATTTCAGCCAGGGGCGTCCAAGCATTTTTTTGGGGGGGGGGGTAAAAATTTTGTAAGGGGGGGTTAATTCGTTTTTTTTGGGGGGGGGGGAAATGGCGCGCGAAGCGCGCCGAAAATTTTTTTTACCCCCCCCAAAATTTTTACCCCGGGGGTAAAATTTGCTTCGGGGGGGTAATTACCCCCCCTGAAATCTGTTGACAGGGGTAAATTTAGTTTAACCCCCCAAAATTTACCCCCGGGGTAAAATTTTTGTGTGGATAATTAAAATTTTATTAAATATATACTATATAGTATTAAAAATGCGCGCGAAGCGAACAAAAAATTTTTTTATTAGAGTTTTTTTATTTTGGGGGGGGGTAAATACCCCCTCCTAAATGGTTGGGGGTGCCTACGGCACCCCAAGGGTAGGGGTAAATTTTAAATGGGGGGGGGGGTAAAATGAAAAAAATTTTGGGGGTGCCGTAGGCACCCCCAAAATCGTTTGGGGGGGGGTAATCGCCCCATTACCCCCCCCCTTGGACGTCTATGATTTCAGCAAACGTTTACTTTATAAGACCTAATATGTTTTTTTTATATTTCTAACGTACATCATGTAAATATGTAACAACATGTATTTTTTCTCTTTCTAAGTGTATGAGTATTAAACAGATAGAAATTAAATATTATCCAATAATTTTTAACCTTTAAGTATATAATACTTGATTAAAGTATTTACCTTAATGTATACATATATGTATATTAAGTATTTATATATAAAATGATGACAGCACATTTTATGGAATATGCATGTTTATAAATTTTGTGTGTCCTTCACTTTTAGACACTTTTGGTTGCGTCCCTAGCCCCTTTAGGACTATATATTTTTGTCTATATACATAAATATTTTATCTTCTGGTACTAACTTCTGGTACTAACTAGGGGAAACCTATCATAACAGTCATTATGTTGGTTGTGTAGATTTGTAACCATATTTGATTCCCCCCCCCCCCTTCTCATAAGATTTGGAAAGCCACATGAACCTCAATTTTTTTTTGTACCTTGCACACCAAAAAAAAACTTTTGAATTTTTGTTGCCTTGCGCCTCTTATGGGAAATTATCCCCCCCCCCCATGTGAATTTAACCCCCGCGGAAAAGATTTTTTGAATGAGTTTTAAAAAATTATTTGCCACTATTTGTTTTCACAATTTTTTTTTTCAAATTTAGATATTTTGCATTTATAGGAATATAGAGTTGAGAAGTAAACCTGGCATAAATTATTCTAAAGTTTGGACAATCGTTGGAAACAATTATTTCCACTCTTCGTGCAGCTTAAAGTCGAGCATCTAACAAAGCGGCAGAAGGGACAATTATTACAGTATGGCTTCAAAACCGATTAATATCCACAGGATAAGAAACGGTTCTCATCCCCACCAAAAAATAATGTATAGCATGTTACTACAGACAACTTTCCACGAATATCAAAAAATAATTAAATCAATACCAGTTTTGTTAGTCCGGATCTTTGGCCTCTTGGGACTAACAAAACTGGTATAATCTTACAATTTATTATATTTTATTATCCGTGGACAGCTGTCTATAATAGGATAAATAACTATTACTGTCTTGTGCAATCTTTAGTTATAAAGCAGTCTGAGCTGAGATCCCATTCTGTGGCATACTTTGTGGAAGGGTGAAATTTGTTTACTATAATTTGAATTTTACAACAATTCATCATAAAATGTCTTATCCCTGAAGATCCCTGCATAATTCTAAGGGATAAATTCCCCGATACCCACTTCTACCCTCCTTCCCTTTCTTGCCCACTTTCCTTTTGTTACAAGACAAAATAAGTTTTAAGCCTAAATTACACCACGAAAATTTTCAGTAATTTCAAATTATATTAGTTTGCTGGATCACGGCCCCTGGATGGGGGTTACTCCTATGGTTACTGGAGAAGCTTTCTAAAGTGCCTATTAGAAAATGACGACTTACTGGCCTACCTTTAGTCAATTAAAATGTATTCTGTCCTGCCATTTGTAATTTAGTCCGTGCATTGGCCTATCATTGGTCACTCATTTTTATTGTATGACGTCATTTTTTTATTGGCCCTATAATAAGCTTAGTTACTGTACAAATATCTAACTTTTGGTTTTGGTGTCCATTTGTAATTGTGTGAACTGCTTAACTAATCAATCTATGTATCCAAACTTTATCACACTATGGCAAAACATTGGAGATATATTTTTGTTTTAAATGAATTAATAGTATTAATTAAAAAAGGTAAATTTTTAAAGTTCCAGGGATCTAAAAGAATAAGACAATGGCCGAAAAAATTGATGTACAACCCCAAGAATGAGACACAAAAATACCTCTTCTAAAGATTAAAATCATTGATTTAAACGTTTGAACACTCAACTTAATGCGCCAACTAATCAATTAACCTTTTATTGAAGAAGCTAGTGTCTAATAAAAATTGACAATATAAATGACCTATGATAGGCCAGTATACATTTTACAATTGGTCAATTACAGTGTATACTTGCCAATGATTGGTCATTTGTTTTAGGAACTAACAAGTCAAACTAAGAAAATACAACCAAACAATCAAAAAAACAATTACTAAATCTATGTCTTTTGGCAGATATCTTATGGGAGAAGTTGAGTTGATTCACACTTAAAATTATGATAATCATAAATACCCCTTATGTAGATTAAATTTTTTTGGGGATAGTTTGGATGCCAACAAATAAGAGAACGCGTCTGTCTGTCCCTGTTATTTTGTGAACTAGAATCATATCAACAGTAACAACATCATAACATCTAAGTCGTTGGACCATCTTTCTTAACAAATTATTTTTTTATCAATGTGAATGTAGAGAAGAGTACATATTAAAGAGGAGTATTACGGGGGTGCAATCAATCTATGTACCTAAAGTGCATCTCTTAGATACCATAGAATATGAACAACGCCATCAAGCACGTTTATTTACAAAAAATGTTTTCTATCTACCTGTTAATTGGTTTTGTTCAAGTTTATCTAAATTTAAATTTTATATAGATTAAATTGTAACTGGACAAATTGATTCAAACATCAGCCATGTGACGTCATAGAAATGAGGGATTGTTTTCTTTCCCACTTCTCCTCTCATCTTCCTCATTTTTTGTGACGTCACATGGCTGTATTTTTAGACACTTTGTACAGTTACGATTAAATTCAAACACTTACTTTGAAATAAACTAAAAATAAAAAGGGTGGAGGAGTTTATCAAGTATTAGTGTTTTACCTTAGATTAGGTTATATAGGGTACATACTACATAGTAACCCTTCAGGGTTATGACAGCACAGGTATGGCACCACAGGTATAGGCTTTTAAAATTTGGGGCCCCCGCAGGTTTTTTTTTTATCTATAATGAAACCCTCTAAAATATGGGTGGGGGTCTGTGCTCGCTATGCATTTTGAGAGAAATCACCGAAACAAGCTACCTGAACTGAAATCTAGCGTTATCTTTGACAAACTTAGTAAGATGTGCACTCTGTCAGAAGCTTATAAACTTACAACTTCTCATGTAATAGAGGTATAAACTTACAACTTCTCTGATAATAGAGGTATAAACTTACAACTTCTGGGGTAATAGAGGTATAAACTTACAACTTCTGGGGTGTTAGAGGTATAAACTTACAACTTCTCAGGTAATAGAGGTATAAACTTACAACTTCTCAGGTAATAGAGGTATAAACTTACAACTCCTCAGGTAATAGAGGTATAAACTTACAACTTCTCATGTAATAGAGGGATAAACTTACAACTCCTCAGGTAATAGAGGTATAAACTTACAACTTCTCATGTAATAGAGGGATAAACTTACAACTCCTCAGGTAATAGAGATATAAACTTACAACTTCTCATGTAATAGAGTTATAAACTTATAACTTTTCAGATAATAGAGGTATAAACTTATAACTTTTCAGATAATAGAGGTATAAATTTACAACTTCTGGGGTAATAGAGGTATAAACTTACAACTTCTCAGGTAATAGAGGTATAAACTTACAACCTCTCAGATAATAGAGGTATAAACTTACAACTTCTCAGGTAATAGCGGTATAAACTTACAACTTCTCATGTAATAGATGTATAAACTTACAACTTCTCAGGTAATAGAGGTATAAACTTACAACTTCTCAGGTAATAGAGTTATAAACTTACAACTTCTCAGGTAATAGAGGTATAAATTTACAACTTCTCAGGTAATAGAGGTATAAACTTACAACTTCTGGGGTAATAGAGGTATAAACTTACAACTTCTGGGGTAATAGAGGTATTAACTTACAATTTCTCATGTAAAAGAGGTATAAACAAAGATGACTAGTTAGTCAACGATAATAAAGTGTCACCTAACAATTAATTCAAAATACCCTAATCATGTAACCAATATAACTTAACCTAACACAACATAAAGTAGCCATAAACTACACCACCCGCTATTTTCAATTTTTTTAAAACAAGGTAGAGGGGGTTACAGACCTAAACACGAGCATACTTTGTGTGATAGCGCTCCTGTATAATATGGCAGCTTTTCACAACCTTTTACCATATGAGTCTCAACTTTATTTAAATAGATATCGTTATGCTTTACACCTTTCTGCCAAATCCTGTTTAGGCGCCTGTAGATGTATGGAGAAAGCCCAATCTGTCCCGATTTTGTATCACTTTGAAAAGTGCGATTCCAGTTACGTCATATACGTTTCGGAAAAGAAAAAGGGAAGGGGGGAAGAAAATCTCTTCAAAAGATATGGAAGAAAAGGGAAGAGATTTTCTTCCCCCCCTTCCCTTTTTATATGACGTCACAGGAATCGCACTTTTCAAAAGTGATACAAAATCGGGACAGATTGGGCTTTCTCCATGTATGAAGTGAGTTTTGCAATTTACTTAAAATGCCAAGAATTTACAGGGATGTCCAATGTGATAGTGAAAATAGTTAATACCCCCCACAGTCCACACCCCTACAAAAAAAATTAATTTTAGGGAGGTAAGTACTCCTCCCCTTGTTATTTTTATCCCCTTGGTAAAAATTGTAGAGTAATCGTCATAGATTTAATGATTTACCATTAATTTTTGGACGCTATATCTTATTTTTAAAAAATTAGGTAGAGGGCAGCCACTCAGGCCATGGAAAGACTAATTAGAAACCAATGTTTATTATTTATGTACTTTTGAGGATATACGATTTCCAATTGGGAAACATTTTTTTTGTCCCTTTTTTAAGATAGGCGGCTGTTTTTTGGTAAGACTCCTCTAGCCATAAGCATTATGTCTATCATTTCATTTAAGAAAGTGTTTTCGGCGGTATTGATTAAAAGATGAATTTATTTAATGTTCTATGAATGTGTAATTTAATGTCAACAGAATTCTACAGGTACAATATGCTGCTTATGCCAGATATTCCTATCAACAGCACTTCTTTGTTAAAGGATTCCTAAACTTTGCTTTTTATGATAGTTTTTATACATGTTTTTAGAATAATTGTAATTGTACCTACTTAGCTCTATGTATGAATGTTTAAGATTTATCATAATTATTCATTCTCGAAATGGAAGACTTTTCCACTCACAGTGGGGCCAAAGCTCGCAAAAAATGTATAAAACTTTGGGGACTAGTGTAATCTCCCCCCCCCCCCCTGGTGAAAAGTATTTAGAAAGTAAAAGACTTTTTAACACAAAAATGGGTTAATGAATTCAAGATTTAATGTAAACTAATAAAAATTCACATATTGTGGATAGTTTTAGCGAAGTTTTCTTTTCATGCAAAGTGTGCTCTATAAAGATTTTGTTCCCTCCCTTTGGCTGTAACTATTTAGGTAATGCTCAGTTTATGTTGGTTTTGGACAGATCATATCCTATTTCAACTTGCAAGATTGATCACCAACAAATTTTGTACCTTAGGGTATATGGTTCAAAGCCCATGAAAATGTAAATTGTATATCCTTATAATAAAGTAACAGGATGTGTGTTTGTCTATTTGTCCGTATTAAACAATCTCGCTAACCACTGAAACGATCGGGTACTCCCTAACAGGGTAGCTTCTTATAGGTCCCGGGATGGTTTATAACTATTTTACACCCACCCTCCCAAGAGAAAACAACAAACATAAAAGAACGCCGCCCTGCGAAAAAATTTGCAATTAGCTAAAAACCTAACTAACACCATCAATCGGCGAAAAAAATATTTTTTGGTAAATAGCTGATTTTAGAATAGATTGATTAGAAACAATTTTACGTGTTTAGAGGCCTATAAGGGCGTAGCCGCTAGTAACAATAATAATACCTATGTTTTCTATTTTTCACACTTCTTATTTCTATGAAAATTAATTATACCATTTTTTCTCCCTTCTTATTTTTCTACAATGTTATTTCTCCTTTCCCCATTTTTCCATTAATACATAAAACTAAAAATTTCCTACAACAAAAAAAGTATTTTTAAAAGCAAAGCTAATCTATACGTCCGACCGAGCGTCCGTCCGTCTATAATCATTCCTAAAAATCTAAGTATTTCCTTAAACACTATTCTGTACTTAAGCAGTTTCGCAACAAATTTACTTACAATTTTGTTTAGTCTTATACATCTATATTCTTCTTATTTAGTGTTAATGTTCGTTTGTCGTAATGTCTCAGAGCCTCGCTTTTATGGATATTGTTATCCTTGTTTTTGCTAAAATAACATGATAATACATGTAGTCTAGTAGTTGTAAGGAAGAGGGCATGCTATAATGAATTATTTTGCAAAGGAAATAAACAAATAGGTCATGTGTATGCTCTTTCTATGCACATAATATTATACAAAGCTGCCAAATATTGTAGAATAACCGTTATATGAATAGGTTTTATAAATATAATTGTTAGACTTTATCAACTGTATGATGGTATATATTTATACATTTTTCAAAGGACGTACAAGCTCTTTTGAGAGGGATAAAATAAAGTGGTTTCAAAGGTTTGATGTAGGTAATCTAATGTATTAAAAATTTTAGGGGGTTAAAATGAGGGGTTTTAAAGTTTAAGCGGGTAGATTCCTCTTAAACCCTCCCCCTCCCTTTGGACGGAACACAGTAATAGTGTCTGACTGAATATGACGTAACAAAAAAAATTAGCCAATGAGAGGTCACTATAAATTTTACTATAAGTCAATAACGGCCTCTCATTGGCTAATATTTTTTGTTACGTCATAATAAGTCAGACACTATTACTGTGTTCCTTTGGACGTCTATATATGTTAGAATTATCCTTTGGATGTCAAACCTGGCACTAGAGTTCCTATAAAATTATAATTAGTACCAGAAATTTAAAACGTTTATTTTTAATGTGTTTTTCATATTTTTTCTTCACTTCACTGTGCGATAAAAAACATTGCCTATTATTAAAAGCGAAGCTTTTCTATAATCAGGGTAGGTCCGACCGTCCGTCCATTACAGTTAGCTCTTTTCGTCAATTAAACAGGTTAGAATTGCCCTATCGATTTCAAACTTTGCATGCTGATTCCTATAACAGTTAGATACGACTTGTGTGTTAAAATTATCCTATTCATCTGCATCCTATTCATAAGCGAAGCATCTCAATAATCTAGTCCTAAAAATGTCAGTATGTCATAATCATACAGTAACAGTAACATGTATTTAATCAGTTTTGCAAAACGTTTATTCAGTTCTGACACTCTACAAGTTAATGATCGTTTGTCCTTCCATTTCAGAGCTTAATTTTTATGCATGTTGTCATGATTGTTGTATCTATATTGATGTTATAAAGGTAAGTACGTCCATGTAGAATGTAGATTCGGAGAAAGCAAAACAATTATTTAAGTGCAATTTAGCTAACATTAGTTTTTGCTTTTATATATGGACGTATAATGTATCTGTATATAGAAGCAAATAATTATATATACACATTATTCACAAATAATATGTACAAGTAATAGTTATTTATCGCTTCATATTATAGACAGCTTTCCTCGGATATTAAAATGAAAAATAAAAATAAGATAAAAACAGTTAGGTTAGCCCCGAGGGATTAAAGGCCCAGTCTAACAAAACTCATATATTTTTTTTATTTTTATTTTATTGTACGTGGGAAATTGTCTGTAAAATGAAGCTATACATAATTTTTCCATATAGCTGAGAACCTGTTTTAATCCAGCGGATATTAATCGGTTTTAAAGCCATACTGGAAAATTAATGCTTGCTATCTTTTTCTTGGCTGGTTAATTCAAGAAATTTTTTTTTAATCGATGCTATTTAAAGTCTTTGTTAATAATTCACTGAATATGAAAATTTCTTATAATAAATGAGGATGAATAATCAAATTAGTGAATGTAAATCTATTTAAAAGAGGAATTATTAAAGAATTACATTTTAAATGAATAATATAAAAACTGCTGATACTATTCATCAATAAAACTTTTATGAATAGTCTGAGACTTTAACAAGGATGACAACATCCATAAAAGCGAAGCACTGAAACGGTAGGACAAAAGGACATGAACACGTGTATAGTGTAAGAACTGAATAATCAGAATATAAATGTATTAGAGTCGAAGCAAAATTGTAAGTAAATTTGTTGAAAAACTGCCTAATACAGGATAATGTTTGCGAACATACTTACATTTTTAGGGCTTGATTATAGAGTTGCTTCGCTTATAACATTATACTTTGTTGTCCTATGAATCAATATACCAAAAATCAGACCAATCGGATAATTAGATCACATAAAAATTTGTTGTTAAAAAAGTAGAAAAATCAACATGTTTAAAATGGACGTACGGACATTCTGGTTATGATTATAGAGTTGCTACGCTTTCTAAATCGTACATAACTATTACAGGAATCACCATGAAAAGTTTGAAATCGATAGGACAATTCTAACAAGGCTAAATTAACGAAAAAAGCTACCCGTCTCAGACGTACGGACGGACCGACCCTAATTATAGAAAAGCTTCGCTTTTAGAAAGGATTTTCAAGCAAAGCATTACTATCTGGTAAGCCGAGCGTTCTCGGCCCACAGGGTAACGAGTTCGAGTTCAACGAGCCCTAGCCTTGAATTATTCTACCAAAACAAACTAGCAGGATTTAGTCATACAGAAATTATATATTTAACTGAATAATATTTACAAGCAATGTTTACTATATATATACAACAGATTATAACAATGGTTAGGTTTGAAGGGGGTGTGGGACGCTAGGGCTTAGCTCCCGGCGGTAGACAGGCTGTGGGGGCAGCGGTGGTAAAAGGGGAGGCAGCGCCTCCCGGTTATATAAGCGCGTGAGGGACGCATGATAGTTGCATGTTTGAGTCCCCTCCCCACATTTAGGCAGGCCAGTTTGACCGCTAGATAGCGGGGTCAACATCGGTCATGAGATAGATGGTGATATAATAAGATTAGTGCAGTGGGTTTGTTATGATAAGTCACAGCGTAGCAACTCTGTAAACTGCCTGTCCGTCTGGTTGTCGTATTACCACAACCTCCCCTTCAAGGGTTGCGTGGCTCTCGAGCCACCAGGCCTTGAACCTGGGGATACGACAACCTATGTCTGCGCAGGACAGGCTCTTCCTGGGGCACAGCTCGATGGAGGACAGCTCTGGCTACACAGGCTCCACGGGACACTCGTTGCTCAGTCTGGCTGTGGTTGGATATCAGCATTGTCAGCTCCTGGTTGGCTTCTAGACGGGGGTTGGCGACGGCCAGGCCCCGGCGCTGGAAATTTTGCCTCGTCTGCAAGACTAGCTCTGCCTCAGCGGGTAGCTGGACACGGAGGCCTAGGCTAACTCTGGTGGTTCCCAAGGGGGGAATGACGATGGATGAGGGCGCATAAAATTCCATGGGGGCGCCTGCTTGGTTCAGGTTGCTTGGCCTCCTAGCCCCTACCCGGATAGGGATGGCTGTCATTAACAGGGGGCACATGGCTTCAGCTTCGTCCTCTGGGGCGGCCTCTTCCATTGCAACAGCTGCTTCTCCTCCTACAGGCTCGCTGCTGGCTGGCAGGTGCTCCATGTCTGTGTCAGGATTCCAGATGGCATCTCTGGGTGGCTCTGGAACTGGCGGCGGCGGCGGTGGTTCGTTGGGTTGCTCCTGCAGGTCCTCCTCTACTGGGTCACGATCTTGGCCGCTGGGCTGTGGGGCAGCTGCGGCCGGCTGGTGCACTGGGAACTGTCCTGGGTCGCTAGCTGCGGGCGCCGCCGCTCCAACCGGCAGCTCGGTGGCATCCTCGTCGCCGTCCACATCAACTTGAATGTCTGCTGGAATCTGGTGGGCAGTCACATCTCCAGTGTATTTGCGCAGTCGGCCTACATGCGCGGTAACTTCTGAGATCCTGGCTATTGGAGAGGCAGGTTTGATGACATAATGGACTTCTGTAGCTTTCCTCACTACCTTCCAGGGGCCAGTCCATCTCTTGGTGATCTTGGCTGCCTTCCCTGGCACCAGGCGGGGGGCCAGGTACCAGACCAAGTCTCCAACTTCATACTTGGCCGTGCCTTCGTAGGCTGCCGCGCTCCTCCGGATGGCTCCCTCCTCCTTCTGCTGGATGGCATCATACACTGCATAGTAACGTTGCAGGAGGGCTTGGACGTTGGCTGGGACCGAGGCATACTCTGTTTCTGGCAGCCGGAGCACCATGTCCACCGGAAGCTTGGCCTCTCTCCCAAAGAAGGCCAGGAACGGGGTCACGCCGGTAGATCTGCAGGCCTTGGTGTTGTAGGCGAAGGCAATGGCAGGCAAGTGGGGTTCCCAGTTGTTGTCGTCTCTGTCTAAGAACAGACGCATGCCGGTATTGAGCGTCCGATGGAACCTTTCCACTCGGTTGGACTGTGGGTTGTAGGGTGGTGGATGTGTCAGGCCAATCTCAAGCCTGGAAGCCAGTTCCTGGAATACCTGGCCGGTGAACTCCATCCCATTATCGGAGTGGATCTTCAGGGGGCATCCAAACGTGGCCAGGTGGCGGTGCAGCAGGGCTTCAGCCACCGTGAGGGTGCGTTTGTTGGGGATGGCGTAGAGGCTGACAAACCGGCTGAACCCATCTTGGCAGGTGAGGATGTAGCGGTTCCCAGCTGGGGTCTCTGGCAGCGGCCCCACCAGGTCGATGAACAGGACTTGCTGTGGATACCCCTGGCGGGAGGGTACATGTATCCCTTGCTTCAACCTCTCCTTGGTAACCTTCTGGACACATTCAGGACAAGTCTGAACCATCAGGCGGACGTCACGGGCCAGGTTGGGCCACCAGAAGTGCATGGCCACACGGGCGATAGTCGCGTCCATCCCAAAGTGCCAGGCCATGGGGGTCCCATGGGCTAGAAAGAACGTGCCTGCTGGAGGGCCTAAGGCAGCAGGTATCTTGTCCGCTCCCCTGTCAGGGTCTGGTCAGTGGTGGTGAGGCAACCGTGCTCGTCAAGTCCCAGGGCTGGGAAGCGGCTGGCGTACTGCTGCTCGTCTCGGTCCTTGCCGCGCAGCTCAGCCTTGGTTGGGGCTCTGCCGTCAGCCACCCACTGGCGGACACGGAGCAGGAGGGGGTCTTGTGTCTGGGCTTCTAGTACTCTAGCTGGGTCCAGTGGGGCGGCAGGGGGCCGGCTGGCTGCGGGCTCCCCTAGCTGGCAAAGGTTATGGAGATACTCAGCCTGCTCTGCTAATTCTTCGGCGCTGGCCGTTGGCATGTTGGCGTCCTCCCGGCGGCTGAGGGCGTCAGCGTTGGTGTTCTGGGTGCCAGGACGGTGGCAGACAGTGAAGTCTAGGGCCGCTAGCTCCTCTTGCCAGCGGGCCACCATTCCTGTGGATGTGTTCAGTGACTTCATCTGCAGCAAGGCTGAGGAATCAGTGTTGATCTGGAAGCTGCGGTAGGACAAGATGCCGTGGAATTTCCGGATTCCATACATAATGGCGGCCATCTCTCCCTTCCAGGACGGGTAGCGAGTCTCGGGGTCGGTTGTCTTGCGCCCCACGGCGGCAATCAGCCTCTCCTTGCCGTCCTGGCATTGACTCAGAATGGCAGAGATGGCGCGGCTGCTGAAATCTGTGGTGAGCTGGAATACCGCTGGCAAGTCAAACCTGGGCGGCGCTCGGATGGGGGCTTGACGGAACTTGTCCTTGAGCTGCAGCAGCTGGGCTTCCATCTCAGGTGTCCAGGTTAGGGTCTTGGCCGTCTTCTGCCGATTCATCTCGTAGGTGAGGTCGGCATACTCTGGGATGAACAGGCGGTAGTATCCAAAGAACCCCAGAAGCGCCAGCAAGTCTTTGGGGGTGCTGGGGGCCGGCCAGTCCAGGATACGGTCAATATAATCCTCTTGCATGGCTATCCCCTCACGGCTGAGGGTGTGGCCCAGATAATCCACCTTGGCTCGGAACAGCTTAGTCTTGGCTGGCTTGAGGCGGATTCCTCCCCTGCGGTGGGCTTCCAAGACCTCTCGGAGCCTAGCCAGGTGGGCCCAGGTATCCTGGTGGAAGGTCAGGACGTCGTCAAGGTATGACTGGAGGTTGGCTGTGCCTAATGGGTTTAGGACCCCTGCAATAAATCTAGAATAGACAGATGGTGCTGTAGCCAGGCCAAAGGGCATCCTTTTCCATTGATACAAGCCTCTGGGGGTGGTGAAGGCGGTGCAGGGCCGGCTGTCCTCAGACACACGGATGGTGTAGTATGCGGCCACTGCGTCTAGGGCACTGTAGACGCGGTGCCCTCCAGCTCGTTCTACCAGCTGCTGGATCCTGGGCAGAGGGTAGCTATCCAGCTCCAGGCACTTGTTGAGGGCTCTGTAGTCGACGGCCCAGCGGGTGCTCCCGTCCTTCTTCTTGATGGGCACCAGGGGGCTGCTCCAGGCGGAGTCTGACGGCTCTATGACTCCTTCCTGTAGCCAGGTGTCCAATTGTTTCTCCAGTTCAGCCTCCTGCCGCGGGTTCAGATCCCTAAATCTCTGGCGGATCGGCTGGGTCCCTGGCTTGAGGCGCAGCTGCAGCTCGACTATATCGGTGCAGCCGGGGGTAGAGTTGGAGAAGACGTCCCTGTATTCTGATAGCATGGTCCAGACCTCCTTCTTGAGCAAGGGGTCCTTGCGCAGGAACTCGTTGTCTTCCATCTCAAGGGCCTCCCACAACTCTTGCATGTCTGGGGGCTCAGCAGGCTCTTGGAACGAGTGGAGACTCGGGGGAGGCTTATCAGAAACCTCTAAAATGTCAGGCTTGACCAGCTCCCCAGCCACTGGGAGGCCAGCGTCCAGCAGAAGGGGCGTCTCCCCTTCATTCACCACCAGCACTCGAAACACAGTGGCGGATCCAGGCCTGTGGGCATACAGGCCTTCTGGGATGACAAGATCCTCCCCAAACCTCTGTTCTGGGGCAGCTAGTTGGATGGCATCCTTGGTGCGGTGGCCGACTAGCTCGACAGGGACCGCCATGACACCGCGGCCAGGCAAGACCACCCGCTTGGCCGTGTGCAGTTGGGGTGGCTGGCCGTCAGTTGGAGTGACAGCGCTTAACCTATATGTGGCTGGGGTGGGGCCAGCTTCGGCTCCGGGACCCACCGGCCGCGACTTGACGGGCTCGGCCTCGGGAGGGGCTGACGTGCCGGAGCCAGGTGTGGCTCCGATGGCGTCCGGCCACGATTTGACGGGCTCGGCGCTGGGAGAGGCCAAAGTGCTGGGTCCAGCCTGGGCTCCGTGGGCGTCCGGCCACGACTTGACGGGCTCGGCGCTAGGAGAGGCTGAGGCAGCGGAGCCATGCATGGTTCCGGAGGCAGCCGGCCACGACTTGACGGGCACGGCGCCGGGAGAGGCTGAGGCCTGGGAGTTGAGTGTGGCTCCTGGTACATCAGACCGCGACTTGACGGGTCTGGACTCGGGCTTGGCTGGTGGACTGGCTGGAGGTCCCAGGTAGAGGGGGCCAGGTGGACACGGCTGGCCGTTGATAAAGGTGTCGGCGGAGAAGATTGGTTCTGGAGGGCTGGCAATCTCAGGGAACGTTGTTGGCAGGTTCTCCCGCGGCACCTTGGGCACTGGGGGCAACCCCATGGCTAGCAGGTTGGTCCCCCTATGGGCGTTGAGCGCAGCATCCACCCAGTGCGTGCCTTTCTCGACCACACGCGGCTGCTCTGGCAGCGGGCCTGGCAGAGGCCCCTCATAGCTCAACTCTCTCTCGGCTGTCTCCCAGTCAATGGGGACGCCACGGAGTGGGATAAACTCCCCACGCACCCACAAGCAAGGTGGTTGCATGTCGAAACAGAGCCTAGTTCCGAACTCCTTGAGAAAATACCCTCCTAGGTTCAGAGGGTGTGAGAGGTTCCGGACCACAGTCACGTGGTAAAGATGGAGGATAAGAGTGTGTGAGACTGCCATATATAATTCTTTTAATTTTCCTATTACCTGGAGGGGTTGGCCTTCCTCGTTAGCAGTCAGGATTTGGGTGTTGTCCGGAATCAACATGCATTGCACGCCCATTGCGTGCATGAGGTGTTCAGAAATTACAGCAGACCCTGGTACACGGTTGCCAGAATCGATCATGGCATCAACCTGTACATGCTGGGCAGGGTCAGGAGTAGGAAACCTCACCCTGATATGGCAGGGGAAGTGGAGGTCCTGCCCTTGAGACAAGGGGGCCTCCCGTTCGGCTGGGGTTGGCAGAAACTTCGGTGGTGGCCGAACCGCAGCTATGGTGGTATCGCTTACCATGGTGGCTTAGACTGTAGCTTCGAATCACTAGAGCTTATTAATTATCACTGGGTCAACAATTTTATATTTATTTTTATCACTTGGTTGACATTTATACACACTGATGTGTTGTTATCACTAGGAGCTCTAGGTGTGATTCTGGAAGCACTGGCAGCAGGGAATGTCCGTCCTGCAAGGTTCAGAGGGGTGACGGCGGTAGGGAATGACCCGTCCTACAGCGCCGCTGGTTCGAATCCCGAAAATGGCGGCAGGGAATGGCCCGTCCTACAGCGCCTCGGGTTCGAATCCTGGTAGGCAGCGGCAGGGAATGTCCCGTCCTGCCGTGCCTGTGGCTCAAAATCTGCTATCCGTCGCAGTGGTAGGGCTTACTTGTGTGCTGAAGCTTCGCAGCCACACATTGCCTTCTCAAGGAGACCAGCACCCAGCTGTCTGTCTCGTAGGTTTGGCCTGGGTGTCCTGGGGCTTGTCCCAGCTACACTTGCCAATTTAGACTCAGTTCTGTAGCCGTCTGAGCTAAATTATCCGATTACCGTGGCTGCGCACCTAGCGCTACTCCTACACGGCACGGAAAAGGCGTCTTAACTGGCGCTTTTAGCAGGCTAAATCTGCTTGCCGTAGGCCAGAGGCCCACATATTGCGTTCAAAATGATGGAAATTCGACCTAAAAAGGCCGTCTCGCGGGTCAGTTGGCTTCTCAGTTGGCGGCTGATTGTCCCCTTACTTGCCAAAGGGTCCAATCAGAGGTAGAATAGGCTAGTTTCTGTAAGGCTCGATTGAAACACGCTGACACCAAGTTCTGGTAAGCCGAGCGTTCTCGGCCCACAGGGTAACGAGTTCGAGTTCAACGAGCCCTAGCCTTGAATTATTCTACCAAAACAAACTAGCAGGATTTAGTCATACAGAAATTATATATTTAACTGAATAATATTTACAAGCAATGTTTACTATATATATACAACAGATTATAACAATGGTTAGGTTTGAAGGGGGTGTGGGACGCTAGGGCTTAGCTCCCGGCGGTAGACAGGCTGTGGGGGCAGCGGTGGTAAAAGGGGAGGCAGCGCCTCCCGGTTATATAAGCGCGTGAGGGACGCGTGATAGTTGCATGTTTGAGTCCCCTCCCCACATTTAGGCAGGCCAGTTTGACCGCTAGATAGCGGGGTCAACATCGGTCATGAGATAGATGGTGATATAATAAGATTAGTGCAGTGGGTTTGTTATGATAAGTCACAGCGTAGCCACTCTGTAAACTGCCTGTCCGTCTGGTTGTCGTGTTACCACAACTACACTGTGCGTCATTATGTTCAAACTTAGTGTAGAGAGGAGGGGGAGGAGGTAGGGCTGATGTTTGTTTGTATATTTATTTCTATAGGTCAGGTTAAGTTAGGTTATATTTGGTACTTGGTAGCCCAATAGGGTTAGGGCACCACAGATAAATGCCTACCACGGTAAGAGACCCCCGAAGGGGTTAGAGAATAGAAATAATAATTAATAATAATTAAAAATCAAACCTTCTTATTTTCCAATAATAAGTTGTATAAGTAAGGGTGGAGGAGGGGGTAATCAGTGCTCAACCGTTCACATCTTGACTCATTTTAATTTTGTGTCAATAAGTGCTTTAAAAATTTTAAATTCCCTAAATTTAATCCATGAAACTCTCAATTTGCTATCTCAAACATTAAGTTTTGAACGTTGTCATCCTTGATTCTTAATAATCCAATATTTAACGATTTTAAGTTTTTAAGAAGATTTGATTAAAAATTTATAGATTTTTATTTTCCTCTGATATATAAATTATACATTTAAACAAAATCATAATTATTTGACAAATAATATTTTCTACGCATGTATAACAGAGTGTAATATAATCATTTTGAAGTGATAGAAATGTTCAAAAGTAACCAAACCTGTAATTTTGCTACAGGTATGGTGATGAACCTTTGAAAATCAACATCTAATATTACCTATCATATCTAGTTTGCATACTAGTGGCTCTGCCCCTATCCTATTTATGGTTGCTAAATGACCTCTTACTCTGGATTATTTTTATAAAATATTTTTGATGGATTTACATAACCCCACCAAAATAAACTTAAAGATGACTTGAAAAGTCCCTACAAATTCGAACCATTTGATTGTGTGATTTTGAGATCTTACATACATACATACAACTGCAAAAGAATGCAGGATTTGTGTGCAACAAGGCTCCATGATTTGTTTTAGTTTTATAACACTATAAAGCATATTACCATAATGCATCTAATGTCCTATAATGTAGCACACACCTATCATAAACAAATTCCGGTGCTTTCACCCATATCTTTCGATGACCCACCGCACAGCAGTGGGGGGCTCTGACAAGGATGCTGTGACCCTGAGGGACTCTTACTTTAGTGGTTATCATCCAAGCAAAGTTGTATTTATATGATTGTAAAACCAAGAAAAATATTTCTGAAACACCTGCCCAACAAACACTATTATTCTTTGTAATGCTTTACTGTTTTTAATAAACAAACAATTTTAGATTATTGCTACTTATAAACATATTGGTTCTTCTTTTTAATGTTATTTGAACAATTTATAAAAAAAATACGCCTTTTTTTCTAAAAACCGAAAAAGGGGTATTTACCCCCCCCTGCCTTCCCCCAATGAATTTTGAACATTAACCCACCCTCCAAATGAAAAAGCTTAGACGCCCTTGCCTTTTATATCTTAGATGTTGTTCAAAAGAGGTGTGCTATAATGCTATTGCAAAACATCTATACAGTAAATATATACTATATACACCCAGCGAGACATTTCTCCGTAGAGTCGCCTACGAGCTCGTGCAATATATGTACGGAGTCCTATGCTACCTCGAATCCCATTCGCCATGAATTAACACCTAATTTTTTGGCGAACAACGTTGGAAAATCGTCCTTTCAAGCAAAAGGTAGCATGCGAGTTCGCCATCGATATCGTAGCAGAGTATGAAGCGAAGTCGCACAATAGTAGCACAAATCAAAATGCGTCAAAGGAGATATCGACGGCGACTCGAAACATTTCTTATACGAATTCTTAAATGCTTGAATCAAAGCACATATAGGAAGGGGCAAGTTAAGCGGAGAAATTAATGTTTTCATAATATTGTTTGTGGAGTGAGAGAGGGGAAGAGAGATATAGAGAGGGGGAGATAGAGAAAGTGAGAGGGGAAGAGAGATATAGAGAGAGAAGGGGATAGGAGACAGAGAGAGGGGATTAGAGATATATAGAGAGAGTATACCAGATTTGTCTTTCCTTCGTCACCCATTTAAAACTCTTTACATTTTATGCAAGTTACTTTAAACATTGTAGTGTAAAGATCATGCTGGGATTGGCTAAATTTAACCATCACTAAGATAATCTTATATATTTGCCGTGATTTCAAAAAAAGAATGCCTTTTTAAAAATAATTTTTTTTACCAGAGACTATCAATACTATAAAATTTTATCTCTTATCATTTTTTATTGTTTTCAGTTGGAAAACAGATTAATTAAAACAATCTTCACAAATTATTTGAGTCCCTAGTGGCAAAATTATAAACTATATTTCTCTCCTATCAATTTTGATCATTGGTTGATTGTGTGTTTGTTTGTAAATGTTTGTTAACTATATAAAATGCTACATTTAAGAGACATCGCGTTTTTTCTTCAGCTAGTATTTACGAGATCGCCAAAGTTAGCAGAAAAGCTAATAAATTATGAGGTATTAAGCTACTAGTGTAGGAGCTCGCAAATACTAGCTAGCTACCATCATACGAGCTCACAAAAGTTCGCCAAAATGCTACTCTTATAGAAATCGAAAAAGGTAGCATGCTACCTTTTTTTCTTAAAGTTTCGCTGGGCATATACTAGCGGCTACGCCCCTAGAGGCCTCTAGGGGCAATTTAGGAGGAGAGAGTCAAATTTAATAACCCAATTTCTTATTTTAAATTTTTAAAGAAAAAGTAAAAAAAAATTTGGGGGGGGGGGCAAAAAAAATTTTTTCTTGGGGGGGTTGCCCCCCCCCCCTCATTTTAAATTTTAGTTAAAAAAATTTAAAAAAAAATTTTTTCTGGGGGGGGGATTTTTCATTTTTTTGGGGGGTTTGGGGTGTCCCACCCCCCCAAAAAATAGTTATAAACCTTCCCGGGACTTATGAGAAGCTACCCTGTTATGGAGAACCCGATCGGTTCAGCGGTTAGCGAGATCCTTCGGTACAGACACACAGACATCCTGTTACTTTAGTATAAGGATGTAAAGTACAATTAAAACCAGATATTCGATTAAATAATTTCTCGTATCGTATTATAAACGGCTTTCCGCGGATATAGAGTGTACAATTATAAGATTAAAACTAGTTTTTTTAGCCCCGAGGTGCCATAGGCACCGGCTAAAAAACTGGTTTTAATCTTCTGATTGTACATTTCTATATTCGTAGAAAACTGGATATAATACGATGCTAGATATAGTTTTTTCGTATGGATGAGAACCGGTTCCTATCCACCGGATTCGAATGAATACGAGAATAGTTATTTCTCGCATCGTATTATAAACGGCTTTCCGCGGATATAGAATGTACAATTATAAGATTAAAACTATTTTTTTTAGCCCCGAGGTGCCAAAGGCACCGGCTAAAAAACTCGTTTTAATCTTATGATTGTACATTTTTATATTCGTAGAAAGCTGGATATAATACGATGCTAGACATAGTTTTTTCGTATGGATGAGAACCGGTTCCTATCCACCGGATTCGAATGAATACGAGAAAATGAATTATAAAATTTTCCTCATATAACAGTAACAGGATCTGTGTAAATGGCAGTCCTCCCCTGCGAGAGTTTATAATTATTTGAGTGGAGGCTTCCACCCCTTTCCAAGAAAAATCGCCACTAGAAAAAAAATTAACCCCCTCCCCTGCATTTTTTCTTTTAAAACCAAAATTTAAGGGGGGAATACTTCCCCTACCCAATCTCAAATACCCCTGGAGGCCACTAGGGGCTTAGCTGCTCGTATAGAATAAAGATGCAATGATAATAAAAAATAGCGCTAAACGATTAAGGGGTAAAAACCAGAAGTAAACATTATCAGAAGTTAACATAGTTAGGTCAACAAAAATTTTCAATTCATTTCTGAACAAGAAATATTATTTCAATTTATATAAAGATTGTGTTCAATGTTATGGTTTTATTTTCTCTAATCTTAAATTGATGAAAGGAAAATAGAAACTTATTTCCTTATCTAATTCTTAATGTTATTGTCTTTTTTTCTGCAAACAGTAAGTACTTTTTCTATCTTAAAAAATTTAAGATACTCTTTAATTCACATTTTCTGTCTATCCGTCGATCAGTTCCTCCATCAACAAGAATAATTGAATAACATTAAGACTATTTAGCCGCTATTAATGTAACATGCTGCTTTTTTTGTGTGATTGTTTTCCTAAAAAAATTTCTGTATTGTTTTGAACGTTCTTTT
Organism: Acartia tonsa; assembly: GCF_053477335.1. Classification (NCBI taxonomy): domain Eukaryota; kingdom Metazoa; phylum Arthropoda; class Copepoda; order Calanoida; family Acartiidae; genus Acartia; species Acartia tonsa. The sequence continues at coordinate 43,403,930 of NC_137264.1, read as the reverse complement.
ATCTTGGAAGATATATACTCTAGCTATAGATGTTATCGATTCTGCAGGGGAAAAGATATGAGAATTATTTAAATTTACAGCCCTTTCATCTCACAATATGTATTATAAAAGATATGATCTGCTATTTGAAAAATTGATGGAAGATTAATCTTTAATTCATTGACTTATCCCTACTGCGTTATTGTCTGAACCTAAAATTACCGACAGACAAACAGACAGACATTAACAGAGAAGCTTCGAATGTAAACACGGGTATTTTATAATTTTTTTATCACATCGTGTTGTAGACAGTTTTCCGTGGATAATAATTTAAAAACTACAATTCCAGGTTGGTTGACCGTGAGATTCTAAAGGCTCCTGCCAAAAAATCGAAAAAATCTACCTAACATGTTTATGTTATAAAATGAAACTTGTAGCTGGCTAAAATAACGATCTCCCCATCAACCCCGTTTACCCCATCCCCTACCTACATTCTTGATGCACAAACTTGCCAATAAGTCATGTCCATAAATTGTCAAAATTTTCTCCTGTCATAATATCCTCGTATATTCTTTATTCATTGGTTTTAAACTTATATTGCTGAAAATATTTTAAAAATTCTTTTAGATAGGTTCATTCTATAATTTTCAGTAATATAGGGAAAGGATAATAATAATTAAAGCATCCTTGAATTATAATTTGTATATATTCCTATTGTAGCTTGAATATATTGGTGGGAGGATTTGTGGTGGACATTATTTTATCTATCATTGTCTCTCCCTCACTGAGTTCATTCGAATTTCAACATTTGGTTTCATTTTAAGAAGGGTCCCTAACAAAGTACTTTTGTAAAGACAATATATTACACTAGCGGCTTCGCCCCTAGCCTCTAGGGGCTGTGCCCCAAGAAGTTTGATCAACCTAATTTTTCGTATTTTAGATTTAAAAAGAAAAAGTAAAAAAAAAAAATTTTGGGGGGGGTATTTTTCATTTTTTGGGGGGGTTGGGGGTGTCCCACCCCCCCAAGAAAATAGCTTAAAACCATCACAGGACCAGTAGGTATATTCCCTGAAGAGTAGAGCCCAATCGGTTCAGTGGTTACTGAGATCTTAAGCTTCAGACGGACAGACAGACGGACAGACGGACAGACAGACAGACAGACATCGTTCTACTTTGTATTATAGATAACATCATAATGTATTTTCTCGTATTCATTCGAATCCGGTGGATAAGAACCGGTTCTCATCCATACGAAAAAACTATGTCTAGCATCGTATTGTATCCAGCTTTCTACAAATATAAAAATGTACAATCATAAGATTAAAACCAGTTTTTTTAGCCCGTGCCTTCGGCACCTCGGGGCTAAATAACTGGTTTTAATCTTATAATTGTACATTTTATATCCGCGCAAAGCTATGTATAATACGATGCGAGAAATTACTATTAATTTATTAGAAGGAATGAACACTTTGATTTAATGCCATCCAATCAATGTTATATATGATTATCAATTATGTGTTTTGAATTATTCATATTTTCTATGTGAATGAATGTACAATACATGGATATTGTGAGAGGTTCTTGCATACCCTGATAAAATGTTTTTCCCAGCTGGATAGTATAGCGATACAACCCATCCCCCCTATATGACTTCATCCCATCATATTCCCTGACCATAGAGGAATGTGTTGTATATTAATATCTGAGGACTATATTGGCAACCTAAATTGACAACAACAAAAATTTCCCTGTCACAATATCCACGTGTTCTATATCCATTATTATGTCAGCAATTACCCTCATTTTATTAATTATAGTCGACATAAACCTTTGAAATCGCGTTCATTAAAAATGCTACACAACACCAATCATAATGCAGGGATCTTAAGGGATAAGACAATGACCGTTTAATTGTTGTACACATCCCCAATGATGACACACAAAGTTACCCCATCTGTAGATTACAATTAGTGGTTGAAGTGTTTGGACACTCAACTAAATTACCCAACCAATCGAACTTGAACACAGTAATAGTGTCTGACTGATTATGACGTAACAAAAAAAATTAGCCAATGAGAGGCCGTTATTGACCAATGGTAAAATTTATAGTGGCCTCGCATTGGCTAATTTTTTTTGTTACGTCATAATCAGTCAGACACTATTACTGTGTTCATCGAACTTCAATAAAAGTCTCCAAAGTTGATAAGCTAACCAATATGAAAAGGATGATATAAAACTTTGGGGACAAGTGTAATAAACAGCCCAATGTCCTCTTTCTCCCAGGTTATAATGACAGTGTTTTCAGGTAATTTGTGCTGGCCCCCAACCAAAGTATCCATCTCCCAGCGGAGATACAAAGTTGAAATCAATTCCTTTTGTAATAAGATAAAAGTAACAGATGAACTGAAATTAGTTTCCGAATGTGAACACATTTTCCTAGGTGTTTCCCAATCCTATCTCAATATTTGCTACTAGCTAAAAAACCTTCAAACTTCAAAAAAAAATCAAAATTTGAATGTATTAACGATTTATACATTATACATTCAAAGTTTTAATTTTTCAAATTTAGATTTTTTTTTTGGAAGTTTGAAGGTTTTTTAGCTAGTAGCAAATATTGAGATAGGATTGGGAAACACCTAGGAAAATGTGTTCACATTCGGAAACTAATTTCAGTTCACCAAGTAACAACTTCAAAGGGACACTCCTACTAGTTTTTCGTATATTTCTATATATTTAATTTGTCAAAACACTTTACTTTCTGTCAACATACAATTCTGAAGGTTTTATCCTCATATTATTAAATGTAGCTGACCAAGCAGCACTCCTTTCGGCTTCTACTTTAAAGATATTATATTTTCAAAATTTGAATGTTTATATTTCTTCTCTTTTAATTTATCTAACAAAATAGCAGTGCTTTTATGAAAGTCATTTGCATTGATTGCTTTACTTGTGTAATGGAAAAAATGGGTTCTGAAAATGGTATTTAGCAGGGCCCGACTGCCACCTGTAAGCCTCAGGGAAATAAACTTTTTACAATTTTAAAAATCAGCTTAAAAAAAGCACCCAAACAAGTTTCAATTTGAGGTTTCGGCGCGGCTGACGCGCGGCTGCCAGTCCTAATAATCAGGCATTTTTTAAAGGTGTACTGTATATAAGTAGATTTGTAGAAAAAACTTAACATTTAGCGGACTTGTTATCAACACCATGATAAATATTTATTATCTAAAATAGTTAAAATTATGGGTGTTCACACACTCCTTATCTTTATATTTTTTTTAACTTGATACCCCTTTGGATGTTTTAGGGGGGAAGGGTGTATCAGGGTGTTTATGTGGGTGGACACCTGGGAGGTGTGTTATACCAACACAATACACCTTCATTCACGCCTAAATGGTTAAAATAGTGAGTGGTCTGTAGGCGTATAACTGGAGATTTAGAGAGTTGGATTTTCATATTATAAAGAAGACTCAAACAATTTTAAGTCATAGAATTTCCCTTTAAGAAGGCAAAGTGATCTTTAAAGCAAAAGTAATCTCAACCAAATTATCTCTGACATCCCAAACCAAAAGTTAGCTCTCCAAACCAGAAGCAGGCACAGAAATATTTTCAAATAGAGGCTTCGCGATAAAAAAGATTGGTTGTCTGTAACCTTACCTTATTTTCTGAATGTTTAGAATGAAGAGTATCCTCTTATTTTTTCTTAGTTGCTGGACCTGACGTTACAGTTTCAAATCAATTTAAACCTGTCTTAGTTTCAAAAAGAGCTGATTGTCACTGATGGACGGACTGTTACTAATGTAAAAAGCATCTCATTGAATAATATCATTCTAAATATCTTACCAGATTAAGATATTAATTTATCTCTTATTCTTAATATAAAATTGTACCTATATGGGATTGCAAGAATTGTAGTGTATAGGTTTGGGTAACATCTTTAAACCGGAGCTGTCATATGGCGCCCCGAGCCAAAAGCAAACGGTAAACGACCCTAGAGGACTTGCCTGCAGTCAGTTCGTCTGCCTGGCCGTAATTTGGCAGCTTCAGGTACTAAGAAATGTAGGCAATGAATAAATGCATGAATATAGTTTGATTTGAGGAAAAAATCCAGTGTTTTTGTAATAGCATAAGAAGATTTTGGCTTATATTAAAATCTATAAAACTACGATATAAAATGTAAATCAAAACAACACTATTCCATTTGCCCTCCCCCTTCGTTGATGCAATAATTGTTATTAATATTTGTTTTGCTTGCATATCTTTGTTACAATGAAGTCATTTCAAACAATAATAATCAAGTAATAATACAATAATAGATTTTCAAATTTCTTAGATGAATAATGAATTAGATTATACATATGCTTTAGAGCTTGTTATTTAATAAAAATGGCATTGACGTGTAATGTTGAGACGTAGGTACTGCGGAAACGTAAGACCAAACAAGTGCGAATTATAGACCCAGGTTCTACGAAATACCAGAAAAAAAACTCGTTTTACCAGAAAAGTGGTAAAGCTGGTCAACCTGGTATAATATACCAGTTTCGTGGTAAATTTTACCAGCAAAAATTTTAGCCAAAAAATTAGTCAAATTTTACCATTTTTTTTGTAAAATTTGACGAAACAAAAAAACCCGTTTTTTGTGTTTTAAATAAAAAACAGCTCTTCATAATCAGTTGTAGTACTTTAAAATAATGACTTTTATACAATGAAGCCTAAATTTAAATTTTTTTTTTTTTTTTCAATTTTACCACTTTTGGAAGTTTTACCAAAAATGTGGTCAATTTTACAACTCTATTTTTCAGGTTAAGTCCGAATTTTCGGACTTAGACAAAAAAACACAATTTGGTCAATTTTTACCAAAAAGTTGGTAAAATTTGACAAGGTATTTTTTTAGGCTAAGTCCAGATTTTTGGACTTTGCCAAAAAAAATGAACTTGGTAAAATTTGACCAACTTTTTGGTAAAAATTGACAAGGTAAATTTTTAGGCTAAGTCCAAATTTTTGGACTTTGCCAAAAAAAAAAACTTGGTAAAATTTGACCAACTTTTTGGTAAAAATTGACAAGGTAAATTTTTAGGCTAAGTCCAAATTTTTTGACTTTGCCAAAAAAAAAAACTTGGTAAAATTTGACCAACTTTTTGGTAAAAATTGACAAGGTAAATTTTTAGGCTAAGTCCAAATTTTTGGACTTTGCCAAAAAAAAAAACTTGGTAAAATTTGACCAACTTTTTGGTAAAAATTGACAAGGTAAATTTTTAGGCTAAGTCCAGATTTTTGGACTCTGCCAAAAAAAAAAACTTGGTAAAATTTGACCAACTTTTTGGTAAAAATTGACAAGGTAAATTTTTTGGCTAAGTCCAGATTTTTCCAAACAAACATCCTTCTACTTAATGATAAACATCGCAAATAAAATATAATGAGGAAATATTCAGACCTAATACTTTCCAAACAAAGCATCCTTTTACTCAGCACTATTTGCTTTCGTTATATCGAATATGAAATTAATAAAATATGATGATAATGATTTTATTTAGAATTTATTTCATATTATAACATAACAGGTCATATAGATATTATCCAGGTCAATACTGAAACTACAAAAGATTGGCATCCAAGATAACAACAGTCTACTACTGATGCCTAAATGTCGATTGATAACAGTGCCACCTGGAGAGGTAAATTGTAATGCTGCTTTTATGGAGATTAATGTACTGAAGAACAATCAGGCAAGTCTCCTACCTGGAGGTACTCTGACTATTTGGCTGGAAGTTATAAAACCTGGACCTGAAAGTGCAGTATCCTGTCTCTCTGGTGACCTGGAGAATTGTTTTGAGGATCCAGAGTTTACTGATTGTTTGATAGAAACTAGTACATCCAAATTAAAAGTGCACAAGTTTATACTTGCCTCAAGATCTCCAGTATTTAAGGTAGGTTTTTCCATTCTTACTTGTTAATTAAATTCTTGTCAATATTTTTAGGTAAATTTTTAGGCTAAGTCCAGATTTTTCCAAACAAACATCCTTCTACTTAATGATAAAAATCGCAAATAAAATATAATGATGATAATGATTTTATTTAGAATTTATTTCATATTATAACATAACAGGTCATATAGATATTATCCAGGTCAATACTGAAACTACAAAACTTACTAGTATCGTTTCTGTAAATAACATTTTTTAGAATTTTAGCTTGTGGAATGTTTGGAGCTCTCGAGTAGAACTTAATTAATAAGCACCGATTGGGCGGATTGTAATCAATACGCTTTATATGTTAAAGTCAATATTTTTTAGAATTTTAGCTGTGGAATGTTAGGTGTCAACATTGTCGTCATAATAAACACTGATTGTAATCAATACGCTTTATTTAAGTTAATTTTAACTGACTAACAGAATATTCTCTGTTCAACATTGATCGTCATAATAAAACTTATTAGTATCGTTCTGTAAATTATTTGTTAATTTTAACTGACTAACATATTTTAACATATTTTCTCGGTTCAACATTGTCGTTATAATAAATATAATGAAATTTTTTGTATAATCTGTGACTGTTACATGTTGAGATGGAACTCTCGTTGTTCTCCATGGAACTGCAAAGCTCCACGTACTTCAAAACTGGTTCAACTCCAAAATCCTGAAAAAGAATATTCATTTTTAAATTAAGCAATTAAAGGATTAACAAATCAAAAAGGCCTTACAAAAAGGAAAGTTAACGGTTTTGGGAAAATTTCATGGAGAAAGTAGATACAGCTTGTGTATGTGCCTGCTTATTAGAGAAAGTTTAATTCAGTTATCAATACATAACCAGACTGAGAGAAACTAAGAATGTCTTATAACGGGAATTTGGAGTTATGGTATGAATTAAATAGTCGTATGTTAGTACTAAGAGAGAGTCTAGAGATTAGAGCCAGAACTGACAATGTCGAGATCCAGAGGGAGGTTTGTAAGAGGTTATATCAACATGGATGGATTACTACACATCTTAATCGCTGCCGTCCTTCCCCTCTGCTGCCCGCCGCTGCCCAGGCTGCCGAACTGGCAGCTGTTCTTCACGAAGTAAACATGCACGAGGATGAATGTAATGCTGTTTAGATTTTAATAATATCCTGAATGTACTGTTTCAATAATATAAAGTAGTAAAATCTAATTTTAAATAGCTACCTATCTAGTACATTATTTTTATGTATTAACTTTTGTCTAACCAGTTTAATATCTATCTAATAAATTTAATAATAGCTTAATTGTTAATATAATTTAGTATACAGTTTCATAAAGGTAGTTCGATGTGTGTCTGTGTATATTAACTTCATATTTGTTATGCTTGTATACATGGAAACTACCTTTTGGGGCCGAGGTGTTGCCGTAGTTGCGTGTAGGATTATTCCAACTATCTTTTATTACAAATAATTAAACACTTACTTTTAACGGATGAATTTCTGATGGCAACAGCTTCATGTTGGTGCTTAAGAAATGTTCCACGGTCGAATTGCGGTCAGCTTATAATCAGAGAATACACCCAGCTGTGTGCGAAGCTAAACCTGAAAAAGAATATTAATTGAAATATAATTTATATATATTTTTAATATTATTTTACATAAAACACATCTTATAATATCTTTCTATTAAGGGTATAAAACTTCGTTACGCTTAAAACAATCATAAACCTTAAAGGGCGAATATAGGTTGGATATAATATGAGCTTATTTCAAAGGTGCTATTATATAAATTATAATAAATAATTTAAAGATAATGACATATAGCTAATTGTATTAGTCTGTTTACAGCTTATAAAACCTGTCTAACTCAAGATAATATTATGTAATTAGTGTGGTTCCCTAAGAACTCAAACACTCTACCGGTATCACACAAGGCTTCGTAGCAAGGTTGAATTAAAAAGGTTTCGTTAAAGGATAGTCTTAATAACATGGCCTAAAATATCCATGTTCTTATTAAAATTATTTTAACACTTACTTCTATGTAAACCATTCACTAATTGCAGCGCCCATATATTTTCTCACGAATCTGATTCCTGGTTAAGTCTGAAAAACAATATTAATTGAAATATAATTTGTTAATATTTCTATTATTATTTATATATATTAATAGTAGAATACTTTAAATATTAAGAATAGGATAAAAAGTCGTTCTTATATCATATATCAAAAAGGTTTAAAAAATTATAAAACAAACAGTTTATCGAAGTAGCTTAAAACCATGCGTAAGGTCCTAAATTATATTGATTTTTTTATTACATTATTTAAAACTTACTACTAAGTGAGCCCTTCTTTAATTGCAGCGCCCAAATAGTTATTTCTGATGAATCAGTGTTGCTGAACCTGAAAAACAATATTCAATTTAAATATAATTTATTAATATTTCTTACATTCATATATATTAAACCCGGATTATTTAATATTAAGAATAGGATAAAAAGTGTTTCTTAGATCAAATCAAAAAGGTTTAAAAAAGGCTTAAAACAATTATCCTATTATATATATTAATATTGTTCTCTTTTACAACGAAGCTTTTTATTTATTTTAATCTATAGCTGAAACTCAAATTAAAAATAGGATGAGGCCTCGACTTTTCTCTTCCTACTTTAAGTGCCCCTAGAGGCTTCTAAGGGGCATAGCCGCTAGTAAAACTTAAACCGTTAATCGAAGGCAGCCTAAAACCGTACGCTCAAGGTCCTATATTATTAATGTTTTTATATTAAAATTATTTAAACACTTACTTTTACGCAAACCACTCTTTGATTGCAGGGTCCATATACTAACAGCCAAGACTGAAGGTGGACACGTACTTTTTTAAACATCTGACTATCATCTCTTTGATTGCAGGGTCCATATATCAACACTAACAGCCAAGACTGGTAGACATAACATCAAGTATCATGCCAGTATAGCAAGGTACTTTTTTAAACTTCTGAATATATAGCTCTCTAGGAGTTCTTAACTGACATTCATATAAATCTTGTGACATGGACCATCTCCTGTCAATCATACTTGGATATAACACGTATTTTCTCTAAGAGACTTGAACTATAACACTCATTGTTTACAATAGTTTTCAATCGGTATAGCGGCATTCATGCACATGCTCTGTACAGGTATACAACTTTATATTGAAAAATATTTCTTTTATATCCATTGCAATATATTTTTTTATATTTTATCGATGATATTTCATTTAAGTCATTGCCAAAAATATATTACATTCACATTAAAAAAAATTTACATTTATTTAACTTTCGTAACCCTGTTTTCAGATGATAAAATCAACGTGCTGGACAAAGTTGCCAAACTTTAAAAAACACCTTATGTATATAATATCATTTTAATATTTTACCGGTTAATTAATTAAAACTGCATAACTTATATAATTCATGAAATGTTATTATTCGTTGCAATTTTACGATTAAAAATATAACTGTCTTGCAAAGTGTTTTGCCACCTATTCAATCTGTATGTTGGCAACCGTAACTTTCCATCGGCGCAATAATTCAACTGGACTATATGACTACGGTGCATTTTTGTATTTTAGTAATCATTTTTAGTGAAATTACAGTGAATTAAGACGTTAATATGTATCATTCTGTTTTATAATTCAAATTTTATCATTAATTATTGAAAATTCTTTCTAAAATATTCTTCGTATTCGTTTTTTCTCCCATTTTTGGGACTCTTTTTAGCTTACGTAATATACAGGACTTTTTTAAATGTAAAATTAATAAATATATGTCTTGCACCGTAGTATAAACGGATTGTCGCAAATATAGGAGTACAATTATAAGAATGAAACTACTTTTTTGGCCCAGAGGTGCCGGAGGCACTGGCTAAAAATAACTGTTTTTAATCTTATGCTTTTAGATTTTTATATTCGTAGAAAACCATGCATATAATACGATATGCTAGTTACCTAGTTTTTTGGCGTATGAATGAGAACACCTGTTCCTATCCACCGGATTCGAATGAATACGAGCTATTTTTATTTTGTAATTTTTTATTTCTTAAATATTCTACCTTTTCAGATAGTTCTGAATAACAGGCTATTCAAGTTAATCACCTGGGTACGCGTACATCATAATAACAGGTATGGGTGTATATTAGCTGTATAAGATTTATTTTTTTTCTCCTGCTACAAAATTTGTTCTAAATAAATAGGGGGGGGGGGGGGGAAGTTTTGACACATTTGCGTAAACAGGGAGTATAGGCTTTATCTTTGGACTGAGAGTATAGGTTATTAGGGATAAAATCATTCTTATATGATGAATTTTCCCAAGTTTTAATATTTTTTGGATAGGCCTCCAGGTTCCGGAGCTCCAGGCCTTCTCCCCCCCCCCCCCTTGTTTAAGGACAAATAAAATACCGGAAAGTTAAAAAACATTAATCACACCCCTCCCAAAAATAAACAAGACAAACAAAATAATCATTCCTCAAATTAGGATGGATCCATACCAATACCACGAGCTGCATGACAGATGGGACGCCCTCATGGTTAGGATGTTGAGACTCTTCTCCAAGCTAAATATTCGAGTTCAAGAAGAATCATGTGGCATTGATGACGCTGTTGAAATAGTAAAACTCTTATACCATCACGGTTGGGTAGAGACACACTTAAAGAAGATTGAACCTATGCCCGAGAATCTCTACGAGAACGAGAGACCCCGCCTGGATGATACCGAGAGACGTGTCATTGACCATGAAGCCGACTGTGCACCTTTCCTCACCAACGTCAGCCCTTTTTTCTAAATAAAACCCAGAGTAACAAGGTAAAAACTACGAAATTATTGCAGGGGTGTATATTCTGCTCCGGGGGGGGGGGGAGGGGAGGGGGAAAAAAGAAATAAGTGGATCAATGATGGAAGTTGCTTCAAATCACATGCTCTTGTTCATGGCTAGTTGTCTTTTGTAGCAGGGGAAAAAATTGTTTTTAACCAAAAAATGTTTCAGAATTCTTTGAGTTTCTTCATTAAAAAACGCTTTAGTTTTCTCATTTTTAATTCAATGTTCTTTCCTTTCAGGGAAGAGAAAGGAGAAGCTAGGAGAAGCCGAGCTCGCCGCCGGCGATTTCATCCAGCCTCCGGATATCCATGCTGAAAGCGAATTTTAATTGTAATTTGTGGCGTTATCCTCTTAGAAAATTTTGTTTGTATTATTTAACTCCCCATCCCCCCCCCCCCCCCCAAACTAAATTGCTGGGTTAGGTTAGGCTAGGTTAAGTTATACGGCTAGGTAGAGGCCAGGGGCCGTTTTTCTAGGGGGGGGGGGTATTTCCTAAGAGGATAACATCAATTTGTTCTTTCAGAACATTTACGTTAACCTCTCTTTGATTGCAGCGCCCATATATTTTATAATTAAGTACCCATGGTGACAGTGATCGAGCCCCACTGGTCGTGCAGATATATAATTTCCTGCATATAAACATTAATAAACATTATTTACCCCTAAAGCCGACGATTACGTATGCACGTGTACAGTTTTTTAAGCTTCTGGCTATAGCTCTCTAGGAGATCTTAATTGATATGTTTTATTTTTTGTTTTTGTTTTTTGATATTTTTGTTATGTTGTTTTTTATTATTTATTATTATTTATTTTATAGCAAATTAACAAATTTTCTGGGTTCAACATTGTTGTTATAATAAAACTCCATGCAACTGCAGAATTCTGCAAAAGTCACGACCAGTGGGGCTCGATTATATATGCGTTCGTCGGCTTTTCAGGGAAGGCAGGAAATTTATATAGGTATTATCCAGGTCAGGACTGGAACAAACAAAATTTTATGTATATATTGTATATAGTTATTTTTTTCAAAGTAAAAAAATGTCAGACCAACGCTGGATGACGTATGTATAATTGGATCACAATTTTGATAGGTAAGTTTAATTAATTTTATACACAATCAAAGAATAAATAAGGGTATTTTCTTGTTTGTAACTCTAACTCTTTATTTTGTGAGTTCCTTTGACATTTAATTTTGGTTTCAAAAAGTGTCACTCCCCCCCCCCCCCCCTTTTTTACTTTCTCCTTCTTTCGTTATATGTAAACAAGTAATAACCTTATTATTATAACCAGGGGTGTATATTCTGCACAAGATTTATTTTTTTTCCCCTGCTACAAATTTTTTTATTTTTTTTCCCCCCCTAGATTTTTCTGAAAAAGTAGGGGGGGAAATAGAAAAATATTTAAAGAACTCTATACTTCATTTATTTTATCCCTCCTACCACACATTTCTTTATTTTTTTTTCACCAAGGAGGGGGGGGGGGGGGGAAATGGAAAAAATGTTTTCAGTTTTCTTAATTTTTACATTTTTTTTTCCTCCAACCACTTATTTTTTATTTCCACCCCCCCCCCCCCTGAGCAGGGGATCCCATGCAGAATATACATCCCTGATTATAACATATACTTCTTATTTCAGGAGTTACCTATACACCCCTGTTAGACGTTATTGCAATGGGAGACAATTTGATTGGTACACTCTCTAAAGCTCTACTGAAGCGTATAAGAAGTGGAGATAAGAGGAAAAATGTACAGGTGACTTTTTACAACTAATTATTTCTACATATTTAAGATGAGACCTTACTTTTCATTACTGTACTTAAAGTATAATCTATGCTCGACTTTAATTTCTATTTTTCACTTGCAGTCAGCGCACTATAAACATGCTTGCTCTTACACCAGTATAGTCATATGTACTGTAATCAATTGACACGTGTAGCTTGCCCAAATAACGATCCATAACAACTCCCCTATATTATTTTAAATAAGTAATTCACTAATTATGTAATCTTTTTCCAGTTGCAGCATAAACTGAGGTCCATAAGAAAACTCTTCTGTACTGCAACGAGAACCAGAAAATGGCGCAAGAAACCTCCACAAAGTGAAGACAGTCAGCCATTACTAGAAGAAGAACAGCAGGAGGATTTGATGGATGTGGAATATGAGAACGAAACTGCATCGTCAAAAGGTAACCTACAATATCTGTAATATAAAGTAGAACGATGTCGGTCTGTCTGTTTGTTGTTTGTTTGTCCAAATTCCCACAAACATTGTCTCCCAATTTTTGTTTTTTATTTTCCTTTCAATCTAAATTTCAAACAATTGGTTTGATCAAACGTTAGTTAAGTTTGTCTCAAGATATCCTTGTTCCAGGGGTGTATATTCTACATGGGATCCCTTAACCTAACCCACCTTCACCCACTCTCTACATTTATCTACTTTTTCTGGAATTTTTAATTTTTTAACTTTCTAATTTGACTAGTTTTTCTTTACGGCATTATCCTTATACTAAAGTAACAGGATGTCTGTGTGTCTGTTCAAAAGGATCTTGCTAACCGCTGAACCGATTGGGTTCTCCTTTACAGGGTACCTTCACATAGGTCCCGGGAAGGTTTATAACTATAAAACACCATGTTTAACATCGTATTTTTTTAGGTAAAGTTTGTACAGGCTGCAATACCAACTTCACAAAGGAAACCGAAAGTATATGTTATCAATGCTACGCAAACCAAGTTTTGGAGCGATTAAATAACAATCCTGAAGAAACAAACTACATTAATATTGTTGTAGACAATATTAACAACAATAATACCAACGATAATAATGATGCAGACAATGACAGCATTCAAGATGCCGAGGACTGGGAACACGTCGAATTGTTTGATATACCTGAAGATGATTTTGACCCAGATGATGACGATGACCCTGATGACGAACCTGATGGCGAACCTGATGGCGAACCTGATGGCGATCATGACGGGGATCCCTTCAAACATCTTACAGAACTTGAGAAAGAAATTGTTAATGATTTCAGAAGCGTTTGTGTTCTAGACAACCCCATCTCTCACAACAAAGTTAGAATCATCCTGGCAATTCTGAAACGCTCGTGTATTTTCAAATTTCCGTCATATAATACATTATTCAAACCCAAATACAAAGTTGAAATCAAAGAAAACAAATATAATCCTACAAATGCTCCTGGTTCACTGATTGAGTGCAGGTATGTTTATATACGATTTAGAAAGCGTAGCATTTCTATAATCATTACCAGAATTTCCGTACGTCCATTTTAAACATGTCGATTTTTCTCCTTTTTTAACAACAAACTTTCAAGTGTTCTAATTATCAGTTTGATCATTCTTTGGTATATTGCTTCCTGCGACAACTTGAGAACAATATTATAAGCTATTATTAGTTAAAAATATATTTCTTTTTCCAGATTCCCTACCTATGAGATCCTCCAAGACGCCATCACAGACTTTAAACGGTTGAATGGACAACAGGCCGTTGATGATCATATAACTTTTGACATCTCGGGCGACGGAGTGAAAGCAGCTCAGGGATCTCATATCTCCTATTATACTGTCTGGATTAGGTAAGTAATTAATATATTGTGGATTTGAAAGGGTTGGGTTGGGATAAAGTTCTTTTCATATACAGCATGACCCTCGAAAAAATATTTTTTAGGAATGGCACCCTATATTTCAAAGGATATCGAAATATTTGTTTTACATCAATTGACAGCCCAGATTTTTAAAGCCAAAGTTTAGGAAACCATTCAATAAAGAAATAAAAAAGAAAACTAAGTTTACAATTGATACTTTTTTCTATTGCATACATATATAAAAATCTGTCTTACTGTATACCAGGACTTAATTAATACCATAAGTAAACCTAGTTTTTACCACTTTTACGGTAAAATTTTACCAGCCTTTACGTTTTATAAATCAGTAACTACAATTTTAATTCTAAGTTATTAAATGCTATTATTATTAATTCTTCTTTATTATTTCAGGTTATTCTTCAACAAGGATTTCAGTGTTATATTGCCAGTCAGCATATTTGAGAAGACGAGGAGGCGTCCCTACAGTTACAACTTTCTGG